>NC_092383.1:94461211-94761211 GCF_030028105.1 Mobula birostris | reverse complement strand
GAAGAAAGCATATTACCAACCATAAGCAACGGGTGTCAGTTTCAGGACTGTGTGGAGAGGACACTTCAAGTATGGCAGTTCATCTGTAACAAAACAAATGAGAAAATCATAGAATCCTACTGGCATTCAGCCCATCTTATCCATGTTGTCCATGCCGCTGAGCTGCAATAACTCCACTTGCCTGCATTAGAATATGCGGTTCTTTAAGGTTGTTACAGCTGGAGGGTAGTGGGGACAAGCTCCCACTAACCTATTAAATGTTCCCAATGGCATGCGCCTCAAACAGCCTCTGACAACCAAGTCCAGCTCCTGGCCTTCACATGTGGCTTAGATATGAAGCCCAGCAGAACTGTTTCTACTGACAGGAGAAGGGGCAAAGGTGGGTTACAGGCGCCTTAAAACCAGTCGCTTCAGGCAGATGGGGCTCATCAGCCATTGTTGGCAGCTCATCGAAGAGAATGAAAAATGGTCTGTCTTGTGCCTATACCTACTCATGGGGAAGGCTTCGGGAGTAAACCCTGAGAGTAAAATCCGGAGCTGGAATCCCAAAGGTAGTCCTACGTTGAATTCAACGCGGACTGGCAACACCTTCGACACTGCTGGTGCCTAATTGCATCAGTCTCTGGCATTCCTTTGGATTAATCAGATGTGTAGAGAGGGGGAGTTTGCTACGTGGGCAACAACTTGCTCTCCATATTGTATCTAGACAGCTAGGATGCAATATCCATGGTCGACTCTGACTGACAGAGACCTCAGAACCTGCAGTACTGTGGAAAAGTCTGAGGCACTCTATCTATATACTGTATCTGTGCCTAATATTTCTACACAGTACAGTATCTGCCCTGAAAATAAACATATTTTGAACTCTGTCTTCATTTCTCTGGAATTGTTCAGAGGTTGTGGCATTCTCTGGCAATGATAGTGCTTTGATTGCACCTGAACTTTCAGATCATTTCAGAGTCCATCACCTTGGTGAGCCTGGAACCCTGCCCTACTGACAGAATGATGTCAATTTGAGTGAAATGTTTCTGTAGCTTTATCCAACGTGTAAAGTACATAGAACATAGAACGGTACAGCACAGTACAGGCCCCTCAGCCCACAATGTTGTGCTGACCCTCAAACCCTGCCTCCCATATAAACCCCCAACTTAAATTCCTCCATATACCTGTCCAGTAGTCTCTTAAATTTCACTAGTGTATCTGCCTCCACCACTGACTCAGCATGTGCATTTCATGCACCAACCACTCTGTGAGTAAAAAACCTTCCTCTAATATCCCCCTTGAACTTCCCACCCCTTACCTTAAAGCCATGTCCTCTTGTATTGAGCAGTGGTGCCCTGGGGAAGAGACGCTGGCTATCCACTCTATCTATTCCTCTTAATATCTTGTATACCTCTATCATGTCTCCTCTCATCCTCCTTCTCTCTAAAGAGTAAAGCCCTAGCTCCTTAACCTCTGATCATAATCCATACTCTCTAAACCAGGCAGCATCCTGGTAAATCTACTCTGTACCCTTTCCAATGCTTCCACATCATTCCTATAGTGAGGCGACCAGAACTGGACAAGTACTCCAAGTGTGGCCTAACCAGAGTTTTATAGAGCTGCATCATTACCTCACGAATCTTAAACTCTATCCCTCAACTTATGAAAGCTAACACCCCATAAGCTTTCTTGATTACCCTATCTACTTGTGAGGCAACTTTCAGGGATCTGTGGACATGTACCCCCAGATCCCTCTGCTCTTCCAAACTACCAAGTATCCTGCCACTTACTTTGTACTCTGCCTTGGAGTTTGTCCTTCCAAAGTGTACCACCTCACACTTCTCTGGGTTGAACTCCATCTGCCACTTCTCAGCCCACTTCTGCATCCTATCAATGTCTCTCTGCAATCTTCGACAATCCTCTACAATATCTACAACACCACCAACCTTTGTGTCATCTGCAAACTTGCCAACCCACCCTTCTACCCCCACATCCAGGCTGTTAATAAAAATCACGAAAAGTAGAGGTCCCAGAACCGATCCTTATGGGATACCACTAGTCACAACCCTCCAATCCGAATGCACTCCCTCCACCACAACCCTCTGCTTTCTGCAGGCAAGCCAATTCTGAATCCACCGGGCCAAACATCCCTGGATCCCATGCCTTCTGACTTTCTGAATAAGCCTACTGTGTGGAACCTTGTCAAATGCCTTAGTAAAATCCATATAGATCACATCCACTGCACTACCCTCATCTATATGCCCGGTCACCTCCTCAAAGAACTCTATCAGGCTTGTTAGACACGATCTGCCCTTCACAAAGCCATGCTGACTGTCCCTGATCAGACCATGATTCTCTAAATGCCTATAGGTCCTATCTCTAATAATCTTTTCCAACAGCTTTCCCACCACAGACGTAAGGCTCACTGGTCTATAATTACCCGGACTATCCCTACTACCTTTTTTGAACAAGGGGACAACATTCGCCTCCCTCCAATCCTACGGTACCATTCCCGTGGACAATGAGGACATAAAGATCCTAGCCAGAGGCTCAGCAATCTCTTCCCTCGCCTTGTGGAGCAGCCTGGGGAATATTCCGTCAGGCCCTGGGGACTTATCCATCTTAATGTATTTTAACAACTCCAACATCTCCTCTCCCTTAATATCAACATGCTCCAGAACATCAACCTCTCATATTGTCCTCACCATCATAAAATCTAAGGGATAAAATTGGTCCCTTAAGAGAATCAGAGTGGACAGCTATCTGTGGAACCAAAAGAGATGGGGGAGATTTTGAACAATTTCTTTTCTTTGGTATTCACTGAGGAGAAGGATATTGAATTGTGTAAGGTAAGGGAAACAGGTAGGGTAGTTATGGAAACTATGATGATTAAAGAAGAGGAAGTATTGGCTCTTTAAAGGAATATAAAAGTGGATAAGTCTCCGGGTCCTGACAGGATATTCCCTAGGACCTTGAGGGAAGTTAGTGTAGAAATAGCAGGGGCTCTGACAGAAATATTTCAAATGTCATTAGAAATGGGGATGGTGCCGGAAGATTGGCGTATTGCTCATGTTGTTCCATTGTTTAAAAGGGGTTCTAAGAGAAAACCTAGCAATTATTGGCCTGTAAGTTTGACGTCAGTGGTGGGTAACTTAATGGAAAGTATTCTTAGCGATGGTATGTATAATTATTTGGATAGACAGTCTGATTAGGAACAGTCAACATGGACTTGTGCGTGGAAGGTCATATTTGACAAATCTTATTGAATTTTTTGAAGAGGTTACTAGTTGACGAGGGTAAAGCGGTGGATGTTGTCTATATGGACCAGTAAGGCCTTTGACAAGGTTCCACACGGAAGGTTAGTTAGGAAGGTTCAATCGTTAGGTATTAATATTGAAGTAGTAAAATGGATTCAACAGTGGCTGGATGCGAGGCGCCAGAGAGTAGTGGTGGATAAGTGTTTGTCAGGTTGGAGGCCGGTGACTAGTGGTGTGCTTCAGGGATCTGTACTGGGTCCAATGTTGTTTGTCATATACATTAATGATCTGGATGATGGGGTGGTAAATTGGATTATTAAGATGCGGATAATACTAAGATAAGGTGGCATTGTGCAACGGTCCCCAACCACCGGGCCGCGAGGAAGCGATATCATTTGGCAATAGGAGTCAGCTGCACCTTTCCTCATTCCCTGACATGCCCACTGTTGAGTCATTACGCATGCGAGGTCATTACCCGCGCGTCATCCATTTCAGCGCGGGAAGTAGATCAACTCCTCGAGCTTGCAAATGATGGCGGGCTGGAAAGTATGTTTGACATAACATCTCTGCCGGCATTCTGGATCAAAGTCAAGGCTAAAAATCCTGAGATAGCCACGAAAGCACTGAAAATGTTGCTTCCATTTCCAACATCATATCTCTGTAGTGAATGCAATGAAAACTAAATTGCGGAATAGACTGGACATAAGGAACCCCCTTCGAGTATCGATGTCTCCCATCACCCCTCGATGGCACCGTCTTGTTGCAGGGAAACAAGCCCAGGGCTCCCACTGATTCAGTGATATTGGTGTGTTGCAATGATTTTATATGTTCATACGGGGAAAATATGCACTGTGTGTTTAATATCCAAACGTTACTTAAAATGTTATGATGCTGTTGACTTATATAACCATATAACAATTACAGCACAGAAACAGGCCATCTCTCCCCTTCTAGTCCGTGCTGAACGCTACTCTCACCTACTCCCACTGACCTGCACTCAGCCCAAAACCCTCCATTCTTTTCCTGTCCATATAGCTATCCAATTTTTCTTTAAATGGTAATATCGAACCTGCCTCTACCACTTCTACTGGAAGTTCGTTCAACACTTACTTCAAGCTCCCTTGATAATTGACTTATCACTATATTCATGCCAGGAAAATATGCGCTGTGTGTTTAATATTAAATTCGTTAGATAAGCCCTTTTAGAAAGGAAGTTGAGTGTATTAGCCACTTATCACCGATATTCTGGTCGTGATTAACACCCCCTCCCCCCCGAACAGAATTGCCAAAAACGATTTGTAGAAAAAAATCGTACACACATGTGCAAGTTACGCATGCGCGCTGGTGCCCGCGCAAGGCTTCATGGTAATTGTAGTCTTTTTCGGGGTTAAGGCAACGTATTTGACTGCTACTCTTGTCCATTGGCAACCCTACCACCACCAACCTCGGTCGGCCGGTCCGCAAGAATATTGTCAATATGAAACCGGTCCGCAGTGCGAAAAAGGTTGGGGACCCCTGGCATTGTGGATAATGAAGTAAGCTTTCAAAGCTTGCAGAGAGATTTAGGCCAGTTAGAAGAATGGGCTGAAAGATGGCAGATGGAGTTTACTGCTGATAAGTGTGAGGTGCTACATTTTGGTAGGACTAATCAAAATAGGACATACATGGTAAATGGTAGGGCATTGAAGAATGCAGTAGAACAGAGGGTTCTGGGAATAATGGTGCATAGTTCCCTGAAGGTGGAATCTCATGTGGATAGGGTGGTGAAGAAAGCTTTTAGTATGCTGGCCTTTATAAATCAGAGCATTGAGTATAGGAGTTGGGATGTAGTGTTAATATTGTACAAGGTATTGGTAAGGCCAAACTTGGAGTATTGTGTACAGTTCTGGTCACCAAATTATAGGAAAGATGTCAACAAAATAGTGAGAGTACAGAGAAGATTTACTAGAATGTTACCTGGGTTTCAGCACCTAGGTTACAGAGAAAGGTTGAACAAGTTGGGTCTTTATTCTTTGGAGCGTAGAAGGTTGAGAGGGGACTTGACAGAGGTATTTAAAATTATGAGGGGGATAGACAGAGTTGACGTGGATAAGCTTTTTCCATTGAGAGTAGGGGAGATTCAAACAAGAGGACATGAGTTGAGAGTTAGGGGGCAAAAGTTTAGGGGTAACACAAGGGGGAACTTCTTTACTCAGAGAGTGGTAGCTGTGTGGAACGAGCTTCCAGTAGAAGTGGTAAAGGCACGCTCGATATTGTCATTTAAAGTAAAATTGGATAGCTATATGGACAGGAAAGGAATGGAGGGTTATGAGCTGAGTGCAGGTCGGTGGGACTAGGTGAGAGTAAGCATTCAGCATGAACTAGAAGGGCCGAGAAGGCCTGTTTCCATGCTGTGCAGGTTTCCCCCGCCATCCGAAGGTAGAGCGTTCCTATGAAACAGTTCGTAAGGCAAAATCTTGTAAAGCGAAGAAGCAATTACCATTTATTTATATGGGAAAATTTGTGAGCGTTCGCAGACCCAAAAATAACCTACCAAATCATGCCAAATAACACATAAAACCTAAAATAACAGTAACATATAGTAAAAGCAGGAATGATATGATAAATACACAGCCTATATAAAGTAGAAATACCTTCCCACAATCATTATTGAACTGTTCCGGAGCGAAAATCTCACGCAAGCGCTGTCGGCAGAAATTCTCACGCAAGCGCTGTTGGCGAAAACACGCGCAAGCGCTCTCCAGTAACCTTTAAGCTATGAAGCTGCCAAATCAAACCAAATAACACGTAAAAATACACAGCTGATATAAAGTAGAAATAATGTATGTACAGTGTAGTATCACTTACAGGAACTGGTTCAGCACCAAGCATACTGATGATGGTGTGTTAAGACTGAGTCGTCGGAGTCTGGGTGGTGCAGTGGCCCCCGCCCACCCTCCAGGCCGCTGAGCAATACATTGCCGCGAAGAACGCAGGGGTCCAGTGGTTGCCAGGAGGTACACAGCACATCTTTAAGAAAAAAGCCGAAACAAACATGCTAATTATTTAGGTGCCGCCCGTAATTGTCGGCCCAGATCAGTGCCGATTTCCCATTGCGTCGTCTCTGATCTGGGCCAACAATTACGTGTTGGTGGCACCTAATTAATTAGCATGTTTATTTCGGCTTTTTTCTTAAAGATGTGCTGTGTGCCTCCCGGCTACCTTTGCATTCTCCGCGAATCGGTATCTGTCCGTGGCCTGGGGGTTGGGGTGGTGGGACACTGGGGTATCATCTCGTCGCCTGTTTCCATTAGAGCAGGCAGTTCATCTTCTTCTATCTCTGCCCGCCTCGATGTCGAAGATCGAGGTTCGTCGTCTGCTGTGGCTGATGTGGAAGGCTTGCTTGACTGCTGAGCCTCGCGCATTTTTCTATCACACAGTTCTTTAATAAGGACTGAAACCATCCTGTAAATATCTCCTAAACCGACGTACCCTTTCAAAGTTAAAGTCGTACTTTATCATTACTCATTCGGTTTCGATTGTTATCCTTTCTTCTTCCGATTGAATCAGCTCTTCATCTGTCAGTTCTTGGTGATGGAATGCCAAAACCTCTTCAATTTCATCTTCATCAACCTCCACAAGCCAAACTCACGTTGTCCTTACTTCGTTCACCACGATCAAAACGCTTAATTATGTCTAGTTTTACCGTAAGTGTAACACCCTTACGGGCTCTTTCAGGCTTTTCCGATACCATAGAACTCATCTTGCAAATGGCTGCTCACAGGCTCGTGTTTAAGCAATGTCAGTGAGAATTCGGGGGAGAGTGGCTGCTCGGGGCGCGCTGTCTTTTATCGCGCGCTGAATTTTTTTTCATAACAGTGAAAACACCTTCTGAA
Organism: Mobula birostris; assembly: GCF_030028105.1. NCBI lineage: Eukaryota > Metazoa > Chordata > Chondrichthyes > Myliobatiformes > Myliobatidae > Mobula > Mobula birostris. The sequence continues at coordinate 94,754,097 of NC_092383.1, read as the reverse complement.
AACGAAAATAGGATACTAATGTAGATCTTTCGTAACAGTGAGGTTTCGTAAAGCGAACATTCAAGAAGCGGGGGACACCTGTAATTGTTATATGGTCATCAAGTTTCCTCTCATTGGTGAATACTGAAGAGAAGTATTCACTGAGGACCTCGCTCACTTCCACAGCCTCCAGGCACATCTTCCCACCTTTATCTCTATTCGGTCTAACCTTCACTCCTGTCATCCTTTTTTCCTTCATATAATTGAAGAATGCCTTGGAGTTTTCCTTTACCCTACCCACCAAGGCCTCCTCATGCCCCCTTCTTGCTCTTCTCAGCCCCTTCTTAAGCTCCTCTCTTGCTACCCTATATTCCTCAATAGACCCATCTGATCCTTGCTTCCTAAACCTCATGTATGCTGCCTTCTTCCACCTGACTAGAATTCCACCTCACTTGTCACCCATAGTTCCTTCACCCTACCATTCTTTATCTTCCTCACAAATTTATCCCTAACATCCTGCAAGAGATCCCTAAACATCGACCACATGTCCATAGTACATTTTCCTGCAAAAACATCATCCCAATTCACACCCACAAGTTCTAGCCTTATAGCCTCATAATTTGCCCTTCCCCAATTAAAAATTTTCCTGTCCTCTCTGAATCTGTCCTTTTCCATAATGCTAAAGGCCAGGGAGCAGTGGTCACTGTCCCCCAGATGCTCACCCACTGAGAGATCTGTGACCTGACCCGGTTCGTTACCTAAAACTAGATCTAGTATGGCATTCCCCCAGTCGGCCTGTCAACATACTGTGACAGGAATCCGTCCTGGACACACTTAACAAACTCTGCCCCGTCTAAACCCTTGAAACTAATCAGGTGCCAATCAATATTAGGGAAGTTAAAGTCACCCATGATAACAACCCTGTTATTTTTGCACCTTTCTAAAATCTGCCTCCCAATCTGCTCCTCGGTATCTCTGCTGCTACCAGGGGGCCGATAGAATACTCCCAATAGAGTAACTGCTCCCTTCCTGTTCCTGACTTCCACCCATAATGACTCAAAAGAGGATCCTGCTACATTACCCACCCTTTCTGTAGCTGTGATAGTATCCTTGACCAGTATTACCACCCCTCCTTCTCTCCCCCCCCCATACCTTTTAAAGCACTGAAATCCAGGAATATTGAGAATCCATTCCTGCTCTGATGTCATTCCTGAATCCATTCTTGAATCTGATGAATAAAAAGTCCCTACATTAATCAGTACAAATTGTACAAAATGATAAGAAGCATAGATTGTGTGGACAGGGTATCAAAAAAGGCTTTGATAAGGTTTGTCTTCATAAGGCAAGGCATTGAGTTTAAGAGCTGCAACTGTGCAAGAGAATGTTTAAACCACATCTGGACTGGTGTGGAGACACAAGATTCTGCAAATGCTGAAAATTTTGATCAATACGCACAAAATGCTAGAAGAACTCAGCAGGTCAGGTAGCATCCATGGAAAAGAGCAAATAGTCGATGTTTCGGGCCGAGACTCTTCATCAGGACTGGAAAGGAAAGATTTCCAGAATAAGAGGGTTACGGGAGGGGAAAGAGTACAAGCTGGTATAGTTGAAACCAGGTGAAGGGGAGAGTGGGTGGGTGGGGAAGGGAGGAATGAAGCCTTCTTGTACAGTTGCTGGACTAGCAGGGTGGAGTACAAGCTGACAGGTGATAGGTGAGACCAGGTGAGGAGGAAGATAAGATAGCATCATTTTAGAGGCAACTAGGCAGGCACGTGACCAGGCAAGTAATAGGTCGTATGCAAGCAACTATTTGGTTTAAATTTGCATGATGGTTGGCACAGGCACGATGGGTCAAAGGGCCTGTTCCTCTGCTGTACTATTGTATGTTCTGTATGTACTATATGTACTCTACTGTATGTATTATTCTACATACTGTATGTACTATATGTACTCTACTGTATGGACTATTCTACATACTGTGCAAAAAGTCTTGGGCATCCTAGCTACACACACGTGCCTAAGACTTTTACACACACTGTACACGTCACCATATACAACCCCGAGGTCACAACACCCCTGCAGTACAGCCCTCAAGTAAACAATGCAAAGTATCTGCTTTCTGGTTTGTGTTGTTTTAAAACATAAAACAAACTGCACATTAGCTGCACCATAAAAAGAAGAATACTACTGCAACTGGCACCAAATCCGCAGATCATAGGTCCCAGACCAGGTCTTGGACTGGGGAGCTCTGTCTCCGAGGGTGGTGGAAGCCAAACCACGAGATATATTTAAGATAAGAAACCATAAATTATTTTTATTTTTTAATTTAGAGATACAGCATGGTTACAGGTCCTCCTGGCTGAACAAAGCAACACTGTCCGATTACACCCATGTAACTAATTACCTACGAACAAACAACACAATTAGTACCCTGTGGTCAGGGTGGATACATCAGTGAGTGCACTTTCTGAATGTCAACATCTGGAGATTGGTCACAGAACACATCTTTCACGGTCAGGATAACTCAATATGCCTCTACTTTCTGACAAGGCTGAAGGGAACTGGACTTTGCACATCCATCCCCACGTCACTCTACAGATGCACAGCAGAGAGCATCCTGACAAACTGCATCACTGATTGGTACGGAAACTGCACTGCGATGGACAGGAATACTCTATAATGGGTAGTCAAAACTGTCCAATGCATCACTGGCACCAGCGTACCACCCATCAAGGACATCTATACAGAAAAGGGCCAGCAACATCATGAAGGATCCCACCCACCTTGATCGTGGACTGTCTGTCCCACTCCCATCAGAGAGGAAGCCATGAAGCTTTCACACCAGGACCACCATACTCAAAAACAGTTACTTTCCCCAAGTAGTAAGACCGATCAACACCTGCACCCACTAACCCATCCCTCCACACCCCCAACCATCACTACTTCATAATTCCTGTCAGAATCACCTCATGTTCAGTCACTCCTGTGACTCCGGTGCCTGGCATCACTTTATGAACATACAATCAAGTATATAAGCTATCTTATGTATTTATATTTACTGTGTTTTTAATTATTGTGTTTTTTATCTCGTTGTGCTTTTTTGTGCTGCATCAGATCCAGAGTAACAATTATTTCATTCTCCTTTACACTTGTGTACTGGAAATAACATTAAACAATCTTGTATGTTGAGATTGCTGCTGAACACAATCAGCTGCCACCTTAATGTATGTCTTTGGAATGTGGGAGGAAACCCACGTGGTCACAGAGAGAACGTACAAACTCCTTACAGTCAGGAATTGAAGCAGGGCTGTTCGTTCTGTAAGAGAGTTCTACTAACTGTTATGCTATGGTGCCATCCCCAAAAAATTAAAGAAACCATAGAAACAGGCCTTCAGCCCATCAACCCATACTGACCATTAATCACACATTTACACTAATCTAACATTGCAAAGATCAAGGAATTGAGGGTTATGGGGAAGTAGCGCAGATGAGGAGTTGAGGGTAGCAGAGATCAACTATGATTATAATGAATGACAGAGATGGCCTGAGGGGCTACTTTTCTTGAGAATCTGTCCCCTTTAGGCCACTGAAGATAAAGGGAGCAACTTAGTATGGTGTCAGTAAACTGCATTGTGCACACTGGAATAAAAGATGAACGATGCATTGTAGGTGCTAATATTCTATGAACTCATGATAATTTTAGTGCACATTCAGGTCATTGCAAATGTAAAATGTGTAACAGCATCTAACTACTTAAGGAAAATATACATAACTGGACAAATTCCAATCAGCAGCAACTTCTATAGGTGTGTAGTGGAGAGTGTATTGACTGGCTGCACCATGGCCTTCTGTGGAAACACCAATGGCTTTCAACAGAAAATCCTACAAAAGGTAGTGAATTCGGCCCAGTCTATCACAGGTAAAGTTCCCCCACCCCCGCCACAAGAGCACATCTACATGAAATGCTGTCGTGGGAAAGCAGCATCCATCATCATAGATTCCTATCACCCATATCATGTTCTTTTCTCGCTGCTGCCATCGGGTAGAAGGTACAAGAGCCTCAGGACTCGCACCTCCAAGTTCAAAAACAGTTACTAGCCCTCAACCATCAGACTTTTGAATGAAAGGGGATATCTACACTCACTTGTCCCATCATTGAAAAGCTCCCATAACCAATGATCTCACTTTAAAGACCCTTTATCTTGTTATTTCATGTTCTCGTTATTTATTGCTATTTATTTATATTTGTATTTGCACAGTTTGTTGTCTACTGCGCTCTGGTTGACCTTCCATTGATTGTGTTATAGTTACTATTCTATAGATTTGCTGCGCATGTCCACAGGAAAATAAATCTCAGGGTTGTATATGGTGACACATATGAAGTTTGATACTAACATTCATTTTGAACTGAGGCCCAGAAAGCAGGAAACTGGAGGTGTTGGAGCAAAACAATGCACTCAATACCCTGGGGTCAGGGGTCAGGGTGGGTAAGCCAGTGAGTGCACATTTTCTGAATGTCAATGTCTGCTGGGGCATCTGGAGATTGGGCTGAACAGTATCACTGCCACCTTAACCTGGTGAAAACAAGCGTAGGTTCATACACACAAAGGTAGCTGTGAAACTCAAGACAGGGAAGAAAAATGCTTCACAAAGGTTTTTTTTACTGCACTGTAGCTATTGAGGGATGGCAGAATGCAATTGGAATCCTTGTGCCTTATCGTTACTTCAAGGTATGAGTGAGGAGGACAGCGAAGACCAGCCATGATCACAGTGAATGGTGGGGCAGGCTTGAAGGCCCAAGTGCCCTCCTCCATTTTCTTGTGGATCTCTCCACATATGCCATTTTGAGAACAAGGGGACAAATTATTTACTTATTTAGTATTGCGATAGAGTGTTATATAGGCCCTTCGAGCCGCGCCACCCAGCAATTCCCCAATTTAACCCTGGCCTAATCACCAGACAATTTACAACAGGGGTCCCCAACCTTTTTTGCACTGCGGACCGGTTTAATATTGACAATATTCTTGCGGACCGGCCGACCCGGGGGGTGGGGGGCGGGGTATGGTGCCAACGGACAAGAGTAGCAGTCACATACGTTGTGTTTACCCAAAAAAGACTACAATGACCATGGAGCCTTGCGCGGGCACCAGTGTGCATGTGTGACTTGCGCATGCACATGCACGTGCAGATTTTTTTTCTGCAAATCGTTTTTGGTGATTGTCGGGGGGGGGGGGTGCGGTGTTAATCATGACCAGAATATAGGTGATACGTGGCTAATACACTCAATTTCGTTTCTAAAAAGGTTTATCTAACAAATTTAATATTAAACACACAGCGCATATTTTCCTCGCATGAATATAGTGATAAGTCAATTATCAGGGGAGGACAGGGGAGCTTGAAGTAAGCGTTGATCGAACTTCCAGTAGAAGTGGTAGAGGCAGGTTCGATATTATCATTTGAAGTTAAACTGGACAGCTACATGGACAGGAAAGGAATGGAGGGTTATGGGGTGAGTGCAGGTCGGTGGGACGAGGTGAGAGTAGCACTCGGCATGGACTAGAAAGGCAGAGATTGCCTGTTTCCGTGCTGTAATTGTTATATGGTTATAGAAGTCACTTATAATCAATAGCATCATAACATTTTAAGTAACGTTTGGATATTAAGCACACAGCGCATATTTTCCTCGTATGAACATATAAAATCATTGCAACACACCAATATCGCTGAATCAGTGGGAGCCCTGGGCTGAATACTTGTTTTCCTGCAACAAGACGGTCCTATCGAGGGGTGATGGGAGACAGCGATACTCGAAGGGGGTTCCTTATGTCCAGTCTATTCCGCAACGTAATTTTCGTTGCATTCATTGCAGAGATATGTTGGAAATGGAAGCAACGTTTTCAGTGCTTCCGTGGCTATCTCAGGATATTTAGCCTTGACTTTGATCCGGAATGCCGGCAGAGATGTTATGTCAAACATACTTTTCAGCCCACCGTCATTTGCAAGCGTGAGGAGTTGATCTCCTTCCTGCGCTAACATGGATGACGCGCCGGTAATGACCTCGCGTGCATAATGGCGTGACAGGGAATGCGGAAAGGTGCAGCTGACTCCTATCGCCAAATCATATCGTTTCCTCACGGCCCGGTACCAGTCCGCGGCTCAGTGGTTGGGGACCGCTGATTTACAATGACCAATTCACCTACCAACTTCTACATCTTTGGACTGTGGGAGGAAACTGGAGCACGAGGTGGAAACCCACGTGGTACAAACTCCTTATGGGCAGTGGTGGGAATTGAACCCAAGTCGCTGGTAAAGTGTTGTGCTTCAGAGTCACAAACGACTTCATAGTCCCATATTAATGTTTGCATGATTTACTAAGTTCAAGAAATTGCATTTCAGCGTGAGACTCTTATGAGAAGATGGATTGTGAAAAGGAGAATCATAAACTGTACAGAATCTCATTGTTGTACCTGCTCCTTTGTTCATAAAGTAGGCGATGAGGCATCTCATGACAGCCTGGTGTGCAATTACAAGCACATTTCCTTGTCTCTCTAGTTCCATGATGACTGGCTCCACCCGCTGAACCAAGTCCTGGTAGCTCTAAACACAAACAGACAGATTATGATGGACACTCAACATAGAAAAATAAACCTAAACAAAATGTTCTAGAATGGGCGCAGTGTGAAGTAGAACAAGACGGCAATACCTAATTATGGCAGAAACATTTGACTCACTTTTCTTAATTAAACTGCCAGACCCTATTATCTACAATTATGCACATGAATATTTTTAACATGCACACATTCCTATTTCAACATTGAAAGCACATGAACCTGATAATTATCAACACAAAGGTATGCAGTGTGGAAACAGACTCTTCCAGCCTAACTGTTGCATGCCAACCAAGCTAAACTTTTTTTGCTGCGTTGCGCCATATTCTTCTAATCATTTCCTCAAATACGTTTTAAATATTAGACCTTAAGACAAAGGAGCAGAATTACACCATTTGGCCCATCGAGTCTTCTCTGTCACTCCATCATGACTTATTAATTATCCTTTGCAACTACATTCTTCCTTCTTCCCGTAACCCTTGATACCCTGACTAATCAAAACCTTACCAACCTTGGCTTTAAATATTTTAATTGTACCCACCTTGATCACTTCATCTGGCAGCTTATTCCATGAACTCATCACTCTGATAAGTATTTCCCTTAGTTCTAAACACAAGAGATTCTGCAGATGTTGCTAATCTGAAGCAACATACACAAAAAGTGCCAGAGAAACTCAGCAAGACAAGTATCTATGAAGTGTTAAAATATTCATGTATATAATTGCAGATAATAGACTCTAGCAGTTTAATGAAGGGTTTTGGGCTGAAATGGTGACTGTTTATTCCCGTCCATAGAAGCTGCCTGACCCGCCCAGTTCCTCCAACATTTTGTGTACAATGCCCCTTAGTTTCCACTTAAATCCTTCCATTTCACCTTAACCTATGCCCTGTAGGTTTAGCTGTAACTACTCTATGAAAAAGACTATCTATGCCTTCATAATTTCATAATTCTATAAGGACACCCCTCAATGTCATAACGGGGGCGCTGATGGCGGACCCAAATGCAAGACACAGACACTGAAGTACTAGGAACAGGACTTGACTTGAGAGCTGGGACAAGAATACAGACTTGGGCTAGGACATTGGCTAGGCAAGCGGGACCAGGACTAGGAACTGGGAACTAGGAGCTTAGACTTGGACTCCGAGCCAGAGACCGGACAAGGACCCAGAACCTGGGTCTCGACTTGGGCTCGGACCCCGGAACTAGGCGAGGACATGACGTGGGTACAGGACTGGACATGGCTTGGGTTCCTCGAGGTTTGGGTTCTTCGTGGCTTGGATTCCTCGAGGCGAGGACATGACGAGGCTTGGGTTCGGACTCAGAGCCAGAGACTGGACAAGGACCCAGAACCTGGGTCTTGACTTGGGCTCGGACTTCAGAACGAGGCGAAGACATGACGTGGTCTTGGGAGACAGGAACCTCGGAACACAAAGCCGGAAGCCTTGACTTGGTCTTGGGGAGGACAGGAACACAGAGCCTTGGTCTAGAGCATGAGAACACGAGCCTTGGACTTGAGAGACAGGAGCATGAAACGTGGAACACAGAGCTGCGACCCCTCCTTGGGAACAGGACGTAGTGCCGGGACTCATACACAGAATGCTGAACACAATGAGACGGTTCCTAACACTAGGTAGCGGCAAATGGCCGGACCTACCTAGCGAAGGCGTGGACACAGAGATAGTTCCCAACACTAGGTAGCGGCAAACGGCCAGACCTACCGAGCGAAGGCGTGGACACAGAGACAGTTCCAACTGAACGATAGACAGTTCCTTATCTTGACACGGCAAGGCTCCAGTCTCGCTCCAGTGGTTGAACTTGACAAGGTTGCAGGCAAGGCTCCAGACATAGATTGCATGCAAGGCTCCAGACACAGGTTGCAGGCAAGGCTTCAGACACAGGTTGCAGGCAAGGCTTCAGAAGGAAGGGGAAGGGAAGGGAACAGTCCAGCCTCAGGGTGATGGCAAAGACGGCCTAGCTTACCCCACGGAGGCGAGGACGGGATACTGACGAGACGAACCAGCAATCACGCTCGATCCCAGGGCCACTTATATTCCCAGCCCCAAGATGAGCATCAGGTGCCTATGATTAAGCCCAACTGAAACAAGGGACAGCCGGAAGACCTGGAGTCCAGACCGTGAACCAGGACGCGGACTTCACGGACCAGACCATGACACTCAATCCTTTCACTCCAGAGAAAACAGTCCATACAACTCAAGCCCTCCTTGTAACTCACAGCGACAGTCCTGTAAATTTTGTTATGTTAAATGCACTTTGAATCTTTGAAGTCATAACTACCACTCCATGCTTCCTACCACCAAGCCAACTTTGAATCCACTCTGATTTCTCACTGCTGGATTCGATGTAATTTAGCCTTCTGGGTCAGCTGTAAACACACGTCTACAGTCAAATGGAAACATATCATTTTGTAATGTACTAATTATACTCTTGCCATTACAGTCACTGTAGGAATTTAAAGCGGGAGTTAAAATAGCTTAGCGGCACAGCATTCAAAGAGAAACTGAACTGTATCTGTGTGTTTAGACGAGTCCCCAACATATAATTTCACATAAACTGAAGACTATAACACTGAAGAACAGACTGGCAAACAAGCAGAGTGTAATCTGCATTTTTATTGAAGTTAATTGTAACAGTTCAACCCAATTAGATTCTCATCAACTATAGTAAAGATAGGCAGATATATAAATATTATCAAAAACATAAATAGTCAATAAGCATATTCAATCATGGCTGATTTCTTTTCTCAACCCCATTCTCCTTCTTCCCCCTCCTCCCTCCCCCCGTAACCCTTAACCAAATCAAGAACTTATTAATCTCTGCCTTAAATACACCCAATGACTTGGCCTCCAGAGGCATCTAAATTCCACAGATTCAACACCCTCCAGCTGAAGAAATTCCTTATTTCAGTTTTAAAGGGCTGTGCCCTAAGATCCTGGATTCTCTTCTGAATGGAAATACCCTCTCTACATCACCCCATACAAGCCTTTCAGTACTAGGACCTCTGTCATTCTTTTAAATCTGATTTCTTCTGCTACCTACTGGCAGGTCCACCGCTGGTCTGTTGAACTGTATGAAAGGCACTCAAGTAGGTAAAGAGAAAACAGAACCAGTTTTGCAGGCAAAACCAGGTTAAGCATGTAACATTTCTTAACAGCAGGGGGAGGAAAAGAAGGGGGAAGGAGGAGAGCGAATGCTGTGATAGAACAGAAGGCAAAAGAGAGTAAGTGACCAAAGGATTAGCACTAGGCTAAAAGGAACAGAATAGGAACATATCAAAGGACAAAACAGCAAGAGATTCATCAATACTTATCAGAAGGAATTATAATGTGAGATGTTATGTTACTTCTATTGAAACATTCCGTGGGTTAACAACAAAAAATCATGTTCTGGAAGAATTAAAGAACTTTTATTTACAGAAATAAACTAACACATCTTAACCCCGCCACATGCTGATACATTCAATACAATGTGTCGCTCCTCAAATTTCTATTGAAAGTCTGACAGAGGAGTGTAAAGAGTTAATTATACAGCAAAATGATTTGGGAGCTGAGGGTTTTTGCAGCATGCAAAGTGTGTGTTTACATTGAACTAACAAACATGAGATAGAATGAGGGAGTTGCTGTTCCTTGTTGAAGGCATTGGACAGTGAACAAAGAAAAGTCAAAAATCGGCTCTGACATCTTTTGCATGCAAATTGTTCTGTGAGGTGAGTCAGCAGTCAGGGAAATGATGTATGAATCCTCCTTTTGAAATGCTGAAAGAGATCAGTCAGAGCTCACCTCAACACTGAACTGATTCCACAACCTATACGCTTACTTTCAAAGACTCTACAACTCATGTTCTCGGTAACACACATCAAAGTTGCTGGTGAACGCAGCAGGCCAGGCAGCATCTGTAGGAAGAGGTGCAGTCGACGTTTCAGGCCGAGACCCTTCGTCAGGACTAACTGAAGGAAGAGTGAGTAAGGGATTTGAAAGTGGGAGGGGGAGGGGGAGATCCAAAATGATAGGAGAAGATAGGAGGGGGAGGGATAGAGCCAAGAGCTGGACAGGTGATTGGCAAAAGGGATATGAGAGGATCATGGGACAGGAGGTCCGGGAAGAAAGACGGGGGGGGGGGACCCAGAGGAGGGGCAAGAGGTATATTCAGAGGGACAGAGGGAGAAGAAGGAGAGTGAGAGAAAGAATGTGTGCATAAAAATGAGTAACAGATGGGGTACGAGGGGGAGGTGGGGCCTTAGCGGAAGTTAGAGAAGTGGATGTTCATGCCATCAGGTTGGAGGCTACCCAGACGGAATATAAGGTGTTGTTCCTCCAACCTGAGTGTGGCTTCATCTTTACAGTAGAGGAGGCTGTGGATGGACATGTCAGAATGGGAATGGGATGTGGAATTAAAATGTGTGGCCACTGGGAGATCCTGCTTTCTCTGGCGGAACTTATTTACTTATTTTTTTATGGCAACTTATCTTCTTTTGCATATTAATTGCTTGTCAGTCTTTGTGTGTAGTTATTCATTGCCTAACATAAATGAATCTAAAGGTAGTACAATACTGTGCAGAAGTCTTAGGCACATAAAAAATTCTGTAAAGCAAAGAAGTTTTCAAATATAATTAAAAGTTTCTAATTATCAAATAATTACTATAAAGAGCAGTGAAAACCTAAATCAAATCAATATTTAGTGATATTTATCTTTAAATCAATTCTCTTGGGTACACGGTCATGCAGTTTTATAAGAAAAGCAGCGGGTAGGTTTTTCCAAACATCTTGGTGAACTTGCCACAGTCCTTCTGCAGAATTTTTGGCTGTCTCGCTTGCTTCTGTCTTTCCAGGTAATCCCAGACAGCCTCAATGACATTGAGATCTGGGCTCAGTGGAGGCCATACCATCTGAAACCATATAAAAAATCTAGAGTACCTAAGACTTTTGTACAGTACTGTATATGGTGATATGTACATACACTGATAATAAATTTACTTTGAACGTTGAGTTGAGAAGATGTGCTTGCTAGTGACGTCATGCTGAAGGTTGTATAATCAGCAGATTTGTTGAAAGGGTAGCAGACACCAACAGAATCAACAAACTCATTCGTAAGGCCAGTGATGTTGTGGGGATGGAACTGGACTCTCTGACGGTGGTGTCTGAAAAGAGGATGCTGTCTAAGTTGTATGCCATCTTGGACAATGTCTCTCATCCACTACATAATGTACTGGTTGGAAACAGGAGTAGATTCAGCCAGAGACTCATTCCACCGCGATGCAACACAGAGCGTCATAGGAAGTCATTCCTGCCTGTGGCCATCAAACTTTATAACTCCTCCCTTGGAGGGTCAGACACCCTCAGCCAATAGGCTGGTCATGGACTTATTTCCTGCCATAATTTACATATTACTATTTAACTATTTATGGTTTTATTACTATTTAATTATTTATGGTGCAACTGTAACAAAAACCAATTTCCCCAGGGATCAATAATGTATGACTATGACTAAAAGAAAGGTACTTGGTCAGGACAAGGTGAACTCTGTCTTGGAAGAAAGTGGGTAGATTTCAGTGATGCTACAAGTGATAGCAAGAGGTCTCTCATTAATGTAGATGACTCCCGGGATAACGTAGATGACCCCAGTGTAAGTTGGGAGGTCCCTGTCCATTAACAGTGCTGCAGACACTCAGACAGACTGCACTTAATGTTCAGTAATCCATTCCCCTAATGCTAACACACCAAATACTGGTGAATGTAACAATGATAGGCTGTGTAGGGGTCATGCATCTGTACTCTATCTGCATTGTATTGTGTTGTGCGTTTACTATGTTACCTAATCACATGGGTGGGGAGCCCTGGCAAAGAGTGAAGGGAATAAGTTATGTACTTGTGCTTTGTTCTGGGCAGTTTAGTTTGGTTCTGGCGACTGCTGGGTGTCATGTCTTTTGTTGTCTGTTTAATTACGTTTAATTGCATCGCTTCAAGATTGTATGTTTTGCTAGTTGTTAATAAAGGATCAAATACATTTCTTCAACTTTGTGGAACATCATTACTGGAGAGATTAGAGGGAGCATCATTCAAGGATAACAACTCGTAGTGGGTTGTCAGCAGTGGCAATTGATTTGTTGGAATTGACTACTAACGGCTGCTTGATCCGTACCTCTCCTCCTGGGTAACGGTAATGGTATTTGTCCTGGTCTCGCAGTGCAAATTCATCTGGATACTTGTCCTGAATTTCACTGTATGTCAGCTCCTCGCAAACACCCTGGGAAATGAAGTTAAACACATATTACTAATGCCACACTTTACAGCAAGGACAAAATATTTCAAAGAAAATCAATGTTAAATTAGAATTTGAACGCAAAACAGAGAGCAGATCATAGTTATTATACAGCATGTAAAAAGGCTCTTTGGCTACGTTGGCAGTGGAAACACGGCGACACTTGCAGGCTGTCCCCAGCACATCCTCGGACTGTGCTGGTCGTTGATGCGTTTCACTGTATGTTTCAATGTTTTCATGTATATGTGACAAATAAATCTAATCTCTATGTTTATATATACCTCTATCAGGTCACCCCTCAATCTCCTGTGTTCCAGAGAATAAAGTCCTTCCTAGACAAACACAACCTCTCCCTGTAACTCAGACACCCCAGTGTAGGCAGCATTGTAGTAAATCTTTTCTGCATTCTTCTTGGTGTTATAACATCTTTCTTGTGAAAGGGCAAAGATGGTGGAATAAGGGAACAAGGAAAACCAAAAGCTAGAAGAATGCAGCGCTCTAAAAGCAAAAGCAGAGTTCAACATTTCCTGCACGAGGACTGCCAGGGAAAAAGACAGGATTGGGATAGAGGCCAGAAGACCTATCATCCCTTCCCAATCTGGTTCCATCTGTCACCAACCTTCACTTTCAGTGGCTTTTAAAATTAGATGTTGAGCCAGAGCCAAGCATTGCGAGGTACCTAGTCCAACTGGAAAAATGGCAGATGGAATTTAATGCAGATAAGTGTGATGTGTTGCACTTTGGGAGTACCAACTCAGGAGCACAGTAACACAGAGGGATTTGGGAATACAGTTCAATAATTCATTAAAATTGGCGTCACAGGTAGATAAGGTTGTAAAGAAAGCTTTTGGCACACTGGCCTTCACAGATTTAAGTATAGAGTACAGGAGTTGGGATGTTATGTCGAAGTTCTATAAGATGTTGGTGAGGCCTAATTTGGAGTCTTGTGTGCAGGTTTGGTCACCTACCTACAGGAAAGATGTAAATAAGATTGAAAGAATGCAGAGAAAATTTACAAGGACCTGAGTTGTAATGAAAAACTGAATAGGTTAGAATTTTATTCCCTAAAATATAGAAGATTGAGAGCGAGATTTGATAGACGTATACAAAATTATGAGGGGTATAGTTAGGGCAAATCCAAGCAGGCTTTCTCCACTGAGGTTGGGTGAGACGACAAATAGAGGTCATGGGTTAAGGCTGAAAGGTGAAATGTTTAAGGGCAACATGAAGGGAAACTTCTTCACGCAGAGGGTGGTGAGAGTGTGCAGTGCAAGTGGAGGACGTGATTTTGATTTTAATGTTTAAGAGAAGTTTGGATAGTTTTTATAAATGACCTGGATGAGGAAGTGGAAGGATGGGTTAGTAAATTTGCTGATGACACAAAGGTTGGGGGTGTTGTGGATAGTGTGGAGGGCTGTCAGAGGTTACAGTTGGACATTGATATGATGCAAAACTGGGCTGAGAAGTGGCAGATGGAGTTCAGCTCAGATAAGTGTGAGGTGGTTCATTTTGGTAGGTCAAATATGATGGCAGAATATATTATTAATGGTAAGACTCTTGGCAGTGTGGAGGATCAGAGGGATCTTGGGGTCCGAGTCCATAGGACACTCAAAGCTGCTGCACAGGCTGACTCTGTGGTTAAGAAGGCATATGGTGTATTGGTCTTCATCAATCATGGGATTGAGTTTCAGAGCTGAGAGGTAATGTTACAGCTATATAGGACCCTGGTCAGACCCCTCTTGGAGTACTGTGCTCAATTCTGGTTGCTTCACTACAGGAAGGATGTGGAAACTATAGAAAGGGTACAGAGGAGATCTACAAGGATGTTGCCTGGATTGGGGAGCATGCTTATGAGAATAGGTTGAGTGAACTCGGTCTTTTCTCCTTGGAACGACGGAGGATGAGAGGTGACCTGATAGAGGTGTATAAAATGATGAGAGGCATTGATCGTTTGGATAGTCAGAGGCTTTTTCCCAGGGCTGAAATGACTAGCACGAGAGGGCACAGTTTTAAGGCGCTTGGTACAGAGGAGATGTCAAGGGTAAGTTTTTTGACGCAGGGAGTGGTGAGTGTGTGGAATGGGCTGCCAGCAACGGTGGTGGAGGTGGATACGATAGGGTCTTTTAAGAGACTCCTGGATAGGTACATGAAGCTTAGAAAAATAGAAGGCTCTGGGTAACCCTAGGTAATTTCTAAGGTAAGGACATGTTCGGCACAGCATTGTGCTCTAGGTTTTCTATGTATCTATGCCCAGGTATATGGATGATAGAGGTATGGAGGAATATGGTCCCAGTGCAGGTCAATGGGAGTAGGCAGTTAAAGTGGTTTGGCACGGACTGGATGGGCCGAAGGACCTGTTTCTGTGCTGTAGTCTTCCATGATTCTATAACCAGTGACATATGACGTGAAATATAGTGCAAAGACATGAAATTACAGAAGTAAATTGTGGAAGCAAAAGGTAAGAGTTCTTGGACTGTTCAGAAACCTGGTGGCAGAGGGGAAGAAGCTGTTTTGGTGTGGGTCTTTTGGGAGGAGGTACCCAAGCCTGAATACCCACCCTCTGACAGGAGAAAATCGACTTATAAAGTGAAGAGATATCATTTCACTCTACTCACTGCATCCAACTCATTGAGGATCTTCCACTGTTCGTATGGAACACCTAGCGCCTCAGCAGTTTGGATTGTTCGCTTGAGCTGACTTGTCCAAACCTTCAGGTCTGGAATTCTCTGCTCCTCAACAAACTGACGCAAAGCTTCTGCATACTACAGGAAGAATGAAGGCAAGTTAACTTAGCTACTCACTAAAACCCATCAAGTCAGACATAAGCAGCGCACATCAAAGTTGCCGGTCTGAAACGTCGACTGTACCTCTTCCTAGAGATGCTGCCTGACCTGCTGCGTTTACCAGCAACTTTGATGTGTGTTGTTTGAATTTCCAGCATCTGCAGAATTCCTCGTGCTTGCGAAGTCAAACATAACCTCAGTCGATTCTACCTTTACAGCCTCGTCACTCAAGCTCAGCTTAAAACAGTACGATGCTGTATACGATACTGACTTCTTCAGTACATCTCAGAAATAAATTGAGGAAACATTTGTACTTCTACAAATACAAATTTATGTAACTGACAACAGAAATCTCTTAAATACACTCAGTGCCACTTTATTAGATACACCAGCTCGTTAGTGCAAGTTTCAAATTAGCCAATCATGTGGCGGCAACACAATAGGTAAAAGCATGCAGACATGGTCAAAAGGTTCAGCTGTTGTTCAGACCAAACATCAGAACGGGGAAGAAATGTGATCCACATGACTTTGACCATAGAATGATTGTTGGTGCCAGATGGGAAGGTCTGAGTATCTCAGAAACTCAAGGTTTTCCCTCAGAAACAGTTGATCTCCTGCGATTTTCAAGCAGAACAGTCTCTAGGGTTTACAGAGAATGGTGCAAAAAAAACAAAAAAAAAAAAATCCAGGCACAAATGAGAAAATCTGCAGATGCTAGAAATCCAAGAAATATGCACAAAATGCTGGAGGAACTCAGCAAGCCAAGCAGCATTCAAAGAAAAGAGTAAACAGTCAACATTTCGGGCCGAGAGCCTTCATCGGGACTAGAGAAAAAAAATGAAGGGTTCCGGCCCGAAACGTCGACCGATCTTTTCCACGGATGCTGCCCGACCTGCTGAGTTCTTCCAGCATGTTGTGAGAAGAAAAATGAGAAGTCAGATTCAGAAGGTGGGAGGAGGGGAGGAAGCAGTACAAGGTAGTAGGTGACAGGTGAAACTGGGAGGTGGAGGGGTGAAGGAAAGAGTTGTGTAGTTGATTGATGAAAGAGATAAAGAGCTGGAAAAGGGAGAATCTGATAGGCGAGGACAAAAGGCCATGAAAGAAAGAGTTGAGGGAGGAGCACCAGAGGGAGATGATGGTCAGGTAAGGAGATAAGGTGAGAGAAGGAAATGGGAATGGGGAATGGGGAATGGTGAAGGGGGGGTGCAATACTGGAAGTTTGAGAAATCGATGTTCCTGCCATCAGGTTGGAGGCTACACTGATGGAATATAAGGTGTTGCTCTTCCAACCGAATGTGGCCTTATTGCGGCGGCAGAGGAGGCCATGGACTGACATGTTGGAAGTAGAATTAAAGTGGGTGGCTACTGGAGATCCCACTTTTTCTGGCAGGCAAAGCATAGGTGCTCAGTGAAGCAGTCTCCCAATCTACTTCAGGTCTTACTGATAATCCAGGAGGCCACACCAGGAGCACCAGATACAGCAGATGACCCCAACAGACTCACAGGTGAAGTGTCGCCTCACCTGGAAGGACTGTTTGGGGCCCTGAACGGTAGTGAGGAAGGAGGTGTAGTGGTTAGTGTAGCACTTGTTCCACTTAGAAGAATAAGTGCCAGAAGGCAGTTCAGTGGGGGCGGACGAATTGACAAGGGAGTCATGTAGGGAGCGATCTTTCTGGAAAGCAGATTGGGGACGGGGTCAGGAAAAATGTGGTTGGTGGTGGAATCCCATTGGAGATGGCGGAAATTCCACATGAGGAACACTATTCCTGGTAGGGTGGTGGGAGGATGGGGTGAGGGTAAACGTGCATGAAATGGAAGACATGCAGGTGAGGGCAGAATGATTGTGGAGGAAGGGAAACTGCTTTCTTTGAAGAAGGAGGAATCTCCTTCAATCTGCAATGAAAAGACACATCCTGAGTGCAGAAAAGTCCAGTCAGCGGCAGTTTTTTTTGGCAAAAATGGCTTGTTAATGAGAGAGGTCAGAGGAGAATAGTCAGACTGGTTCAAGCTGACAGGAAGGCGACAGTAACTCAAATAACCACTCGTACAAAAGTGGCGTGCAGTAGAGAATCTCTGAATGCGCAACATGTTGAACCTTGAAGTGGATGGGATACAGCAGCAGAAGACCACACCGGATCCTAGTTCTTGGCCACTGAGTATATTTCATTAGCCAAATAAGAACTATGAGTACGAAGCCCTGTTGTACCTGCTTCCCTCGATGAGATAAACCGGAGTCACCGCCCAGCCTCCCAAGACTGTTGTATTCGCTTTCTCCGTGGCGGCTCAAGTAGATTGTGCGTGGGTGGACGTGGATGTTCATCAGGTAGTACACTATTTTACTCTGAATGTAATCCTGGACTTTATTCACTAGAAATCGTCGACCAACGTTAATTACCTTAATGAAGGACAGTTCTCTAAAGGTGCAAAAAAAAAAGGAAAAATTGCTTTAACAGAATAAACAGTCAGCTTACACAGATTTCATCTTAAATGTCTCAGAGCAGAAGCTGAGAAATATACAACGTCCCACAACCAATGGACTCACTTTCAAGGACTCTTCATCTCATGTTCTCGATATTTATTGCTTGGTTATTCATTTATTATTATTTTTTTCTTTTTGTATCTGCACAGTTTGTCATCTTATGCACACTGGTTGAATACCCAAGTTGATTACCCAGGCCTTTCATTGATTCTGTTATGGTTATTATTCTAGAGATTTATTGAGGATACCTACAGGAAAATGAATCTCATGGTTGTATATGGTCACATACACGTACTTTGATAATAAAGTTACTTTGAACTTTGAAACAACAGAGGAAACATAGAAACAAATCAAGGTAAAATTAACAACCAGTGTCAGTTATGAGGAACAGCAACCTGCTTCACACTTGACTCAACACACCTCTAATACAATGATGCTGAAATACCTTGTATTTTAGCAGATATTTTCTGCTCATTTCTGGCACTCTATGTTATGAATAGGTATTATTAAAGCTGGTCCCTAAACAGGATAATTATTTCCATAAATTTAGATTCACAAACAGCACTAATTAAAACTATCTCACACCCATCTGCTTTTCTAGTCTGCATCATTCAAAGTTCAAATAGGTCAATTTTCAAAGTAAATTTATTATCAAAGTAAGTACATATGCCACCATACACTACCAAGATTCACTTTCTTGCAAACATTCATAGTAGAACAATGAAACAGAAGCAATGAAAAACTAAAGATTCACCAACAACCAGTGTGCAAAAGACAATCTGTACAAATACAAAACAAAATAATACTTAAAATTTAATATCATTCAAAGTATTCAGTAGGAAGAACTAGACAAGGAAGGCAAATATATAAAATTTAACAGTATGTCGATCATAACTTTAATCACGGATAACTAAATAGCCTCTGTTGTGACTGTGACTGAGTCAATGGAGCTGGTAATACAAAGTCTTTATTTATCACCAGCTGGCAGTCCTCCGGAGGCGTCCTCGGTAGAGTCACCCAAACTCAACGTTTATACTCCAGAGAACGAAGAATCAGCAAATAATCCAATAATCAATGACACTGTTTACTTCAATATGTTGACACTAACAATACTTCCTTTGAATTACATATCTACTGTGGGAGGCATCTCTCAGTGCTCAAACATATTTGTTGGGACCAAGTAATTCACACAGATGGTCTAAAAACAGGGGTTCCTGACCTGGGGTCCATGGACTCCCTTGCTTACTGGTATTGGTCCATGGAATTAAAAAAAGGTTGGGAACCCCTGGACTAAAAGATTCTGAGGACAGAGAAGTCAGAGATCTAAAATTAACATTGAGAAGATTAACTTTCTCAGCACATAAATACTTCAACTGTGGATAGAGCAAACATACCTGTGACCACTTAATATGCTATGTGACAAAAATCAGTCTAGTCTGTAAGCGGTATGGTAGGGCAGCAGAGAGCTACGCTACCTTTTACACCACCAGAGATCAGCGATCAGGGTTCAATTCCTGCCACAATCTGCAAGGAGTTTATATTTTCTTCCTGTAACCATGTGGGTTTCCTCTGGGTGCTTTGATTTCCTCCCACATTCCAAAGGCATACAGGTTAGGGTTAATAATTTGTGGGTATGCTATATTGATGCTGGAAAGATGGCGAAACTTGCGGGCTTCCCCCAGCACATCCTCTTGTTGATCGTTGACACAAACACTCTACATTTCAATGTGACTAATAAAGCTAACCTAATATTTTAATTAACGCAACACACATCAAAGTTGCTGGTGAGCACAGCAGGCCAGGCAGCATCTCTAGGAAGAGGTACAGTCGGCGTTTCGGCTCTCAGCCCGAAACATCAACTGTACCTCTTCCTAGAGATGCTGCCTGGCCTGCTGCGTTCACCAGCAACTTTGATGTGTGTTGCTTGAATTTCCAGCATCTGCAGAATTCTTCGTGTTTGTGTTTCTAATATATAAATTTTCCTTGAACTTGGACACAATGGTGCAAAATAACTTAGCCAGTGTTGCCTGGTTTGATGCAGCTCAATTAACTTCGCCCATTCTCTTACATTTAACTAATGTATAGAAGTGCATCTCATGGCCATTTCTCTTGCAAACCATATCCTCTTGAGAACCCAGCCTGCGCTCTGCAGTTTGCAAAGCTGTCTTTTCAACTTCAAAATGATTACTAATTGGAATTTACACTAATTCAATTGAAAACTTCTCATTAGTTGTGTAGGTACAGAAACAGCACTGCAGTGGACAGGAAGGCTCTACAACTGGTACTCAAAACTGCCAAATGCATCACCGGCACCAGTCTGCTCACCATCAAGGACATCTATACAGAAAGTTGCCGGAAAAAAGCCAGTAACGTGAAGGATTCCGCCCACCTTGCTCATGGATTGTTTGTCCTACTTGCATCAGGGAGGAGGCTATATATGTGTACACGCACACACATGCACAGAGGCACACACATATTGTATTTTATTATTGTGTTCTTTATCTTATTGTGTTTCTTTTTGTGCTGTACTGGATCCAGAGTAACAATTACTTTGTTCTCCTTTTACACTTGTGATGTTAAACAATCTTGAAAATTCACATATTCACATAATCCTATTAATCTCTGAATCCCTAACAACCTTATTTTAAAACTTACTTGTCACAGTCATCAGGATCCAACGGTTCGTAGGTAACTTTGTAACATTCAATGCGTTTGAGGAAATCGTCCATTATCCGGTCTTCTGCAACGTCTGCATAGTCCGGGCTTGAAACCTTTACCTCCTGTAAATAACACGTGGAAAGCGATGCCAGCTAACATTTGGATTGACAGCCAGATGGAAATCATGTGGCCATTTCTTAACTCTTACATAAGCAAAGGGGAAACATCAGTACCTTCACTCAGACCACTCCCACACCACTCCGTGCCTTCCATTTCCCTGGACATTTCCGTCACCCTTCTCCAACGTAAACCTGTTTTATAGCTTCTCCAAATTCTGATGAAACACCATCAATCTGGAATGTTAACTCAGAGGTTCACAACCTGGCATCCACGGACCCCTCGGTTAATGGTAGGGCTCCATGGCATAAAAAAAGGGTGACAGCCCCTGTGTTACCTGTTTTTCTCTCCACAGAGGCTGCCTGACATCCTGGGCACGCTCTCTTCTCATTACTACCATCAATGAGGAGGTACAGAAGCCTGAAGACAGCTTTTTTCCCTCCGCCATCAGATTTCTAAATGGCCCCACGAACCCACGAACACTACTTCATTATTCTGCTCTCATTGTGCAATATATTATATATTTGTTATAGTAATTTATGTTTACTCTGTAATGCTGCATCAAAATAAATTTCATGACATACGTCAGTGATAATAAACCTAATTCTGACCTGCCTTGCCATCTTGTTCTGCTTTTAATGGAGATACTAATGAGTTTCTTTCCCTCTCCTGCAGCTACTGACTTTGAGTTGGGCGCAGCCTAGATGGGCTGAAGGGCCTGCGTCTGTGGTATAGTGTTCTATGACTCTCTCTAGCCAATGTATGAAAACGATGGAGCAGCTGTACTGCAAGGTCCTGTGGTGTTTAAATAGTTATGAGCTCTTCAACAAGTTGGCCAGGCGTAGAATGAAAGTGCATTCGTTTCTGCAGAACACACTCCAAATGGTTGGATCCTAAATAGCCTGCTGAGTAATTTATGGTCACAGCTGACTATTTCCTCCTCCAAGAGGACCATAACCTTGTCATAGCACTTGGAGGCTTGCCTCAGTGACCTGGAGAACTATGTTGGCTGGAGTTAGGGCCTTGTGCTATGGCTTTTGGTAGGGTCACCCATGTCAAACAGGTCAAAGGGTAAAGGTCAGACTAAGAGTGGTCCACTGGTCTTCCAGGTCCGGGGATTCTGGTCAGGGCTAACAACCCTGACTGGTCAAAAAACAATTGTCTTGGAGAACAGTAATGAAGAATCCTCTGTACAGACAGAGAAGGCCAGCAGTGTAATGGGCAGTAAGTAACTGACCATTTATACAAAGTTACCGAATATTCTACCGTGCAGCTGTACATTATGCTACCAGAGTGACATTTGCAACAGGAACTGAGAAACTCCCTGAGTTCTACAGGACAAAATAAACAATTTCCTCAATCATTTATTTTTTGCAATATCAGGGATATTTGTCTACATTTCACCCCAGCCAATGAGATATTTTGCTCTTCAATGATGGTTTGCCACGTCTTATTTGATAACAAGGTCTGGGTTGAAGATAACAGATATTACATACCTTAATATTGGCAGCAATGACCTCTGGATCATCACAGACAGATTCAACAAAAAACACCTGGGAACACACATTAATTCAGTCTTGATTAAAAATATTAAACTAATTATCCAGTTACATAGCAAGAAATGAAAGAGATCATGAATTAGAATTGAGACAAAGGTGAGACAGCAGATGCCAGAACCTAGAACAAGAAAGAAAGTGCTGGAGAAACTCAGCAGGCCAGAGATTGTCCATGGAGGGGAATAAATGTCAATGATTTGGGCCAAGATCCTTCATCAGGACTCAAGAAGCATCCATGAAGACAAAAAAACAGTCCCTCTGCTTCAACAGATGCTGCTTGTCCTCTTGAGCTCCTTCAGCAGTTTGTTTGCTGTCCCAGAAACTGCTTAATTATTGTAGTTTCTTTCATTTATAAATTCATTATGTCACCTTTGTCAAAAACAAATGTGTAACATTCAATAAAATACCAGTGAAACTCTGTTGAATCTCATCAAAGACGATCTCAGTTATAGACAAACCTTGTTGGACGAAATTTTGCAGTAATTGGGACATTAGTTATCAGAGCATTGTGACCATGTTGCAGAGCTAGTACTCAAATATCTAGCATATTGATCTGGTTTTTAAATGCTTCTAATAGTGTGCACCAAAATAGCCTCTGACAACCAAGTCCAGCTCCTGGCCTTCACATGTGGCTTAGTTACTAAGCCTGGCAGAACTGTTTCTACTGAAAGGAAAAGTGGCAAAGGTGGGTAACTGGAGTCTTAAAACCAGCCACTTCAGGAAGATGGGGCTCGTCAGGTGTGGTTGGCAACTCATCTAGCAGATGGAAAGCTTTGATCTGCAACCTCCACTGCCTTGCGGCTATACCCACTCATGGAGAAGGCTTCGGGAGTAAGCCCCAAGGAAAAAGCTGGAGCTGAAGACCCTAAGGCAGACCTACATTGAGCTTAACGCTAACTGGCAACTCCTGCAACACCGCTGGTGCCAAACTGTATCAGTCTCTGCCTGTTCCTTTGGGATCATCAGCTGTTTGGAGAGGGGGAGCCTGTTGCATGGGCAACAGATTGCTCTCCATAGCGTACTGCTCTGGCTGGCGTATCATGAAGGCAGCTAGGACACAGTATCCATGATCAAACTTGACCATTGGAGGGCCTCAGAGTATTAATCTCATTTGAAAATTTATATCATAGTTGACATTTGAAATTCAAGAACTTAAAAGTATCCTATGACTGGGGTTCCTAGAATCAGAGGCAAATCCGGTCAAAGCTCACAAATCATTTATTCAACCAATCAGAACACAGTGAAACTTGAGCATTCTTCCTGACAGGTTCATCCATTGAAGATAAGGAAGACTGAGATCAATAGACCTTAGTATATTAAGGAAGTAGTCGAATATGGGGTCAGTACAGGAGCTGAGGGAAAGATGAATTGTGATTTTATTGGACAACAGAGCGAGCGTGAGGAGCCAAATGGGCTACTCCTGTATTTTATGTTAAGTAATTTAAAATAAAATAAATCAGGAATTATAAAGTTAGGAATAGTAACACCTCCGCTCTGTGCTTGAAGACCAGCAATGTGGACACAGGATGGAGGACTCTGCAGTTACACATGTGCTATGCACACAAAGGCCAGGGATGTGGGTGGGTGACAAAGAACATCCACGGGCATCGGGCTGTTCCAGGTCCCCAGGATCGGATGTCCGTGCGAGCAGGAGACGCAAGAGCTGGTGAGTCAGCATACCCAGAGTTCAGCCTGGAATTCAGGGTCCAGGGTCGATATCGAAGATCAGAGCTCAATGGTTGACCGGAAGTCTGGGATTCAAAGCCTGGAGATTGGGGGCCTGTCCTGGACTTGGAGGACTATCCGTGTGTGTGGGTGTGTGTGTGTGGGTGGGAGGGAGGGAGGGAGGAAAGGGTCTTGGCTTGATGTTGCTATTTTGCTGCTTGTTTGTTGTGTTCTGTGTTGTTCGGTTGAGCACTGAGAGCATGCTATGCTGGTGCTAGAATGTGTGGCAACACTTGCAGACTGCCCCCAGCACAACCATAGGTTGTGTTGGTATGTTTTGTGTACACGTGATAAATTTGAATCTAAATTTGAATCTGAATCTGGCAGTCTTCAATAAAATCCTGCCTGTTTGACTTGGACCTCATAGGAACAGAAACCTGCTGTCCTTACCCAGTCTGACTGCATGCAGCTCTGGACCCAGCAGAATGTAGTTAATTCTCATATGAAAAGGTTGTTGGAAACTACTTTTTATGACATCTATATTTTATAACAAACTCATATTTTTCATAGTATGTGGTGGTTCATTCCCGCTCACTGGCAGAAAGTGTACAGCAGCTAAACTAATAGTTTATCACCGTTGTCATTTTTCATTGGCTAAGTATTAACACATTACCCACGTGATGTAACCGTTGTAATGATGTAGCCTATTAACTAATTGATTCTCTATCAATGGAATTTCTCTTCTTATCTATAAAGGCGAGATTTTCCAGAGGTGCTATCCTGGCTTCTTCATTCCTTTGTCTTTGCATCCATACATCCCTTAGCATTATTTCTCAGCTCTTTATTTAGTTTGCTTAGTATTCGCATCTTTGTTTGTATCCAAAATAAACTGAAATCTTGGAATTAGACTACTCGTCATTCCTGACTCCTGGAACAACCCCAAGAATCGGAAAATAAAGAGATCCAACAAGGTCAAGGAAACCAACCACTTCAATAAAACTAAGAATGAACAATAAAACCTGACCTCACTGACAATTTTCACATCCCATGTAGAATGGGAATTTTCTTTGTACAATCTAGATTAGGGATTTCCAACCTTCCTTATGCTGTGGAACAATACCATTAAACAAGGAATCCGTGGACCCAGGTATGCTGCGAGAGGGGTGTAGCTCGGGTAAATGAAAGTAGGCTTTTTTCACTTAAGTTGGGGTGGGACTACAACTAGAGGTCTTGGGCTAAGAGTGAAAGGTAAAAAGATTAAGGGGAACATGAAAGGAAACTTCTTCATTTAGAGGGTCGTGAGAGTGTGGAACAAACTGCCAGCAACAGTAGCGTATGCAAGTTCAATTTCAATGTTTAAGAGAAGCTTGGATAGGTACGTGGATGGTAGAGGTGTGCAGGGCTCTGTTCCCAGTGCAGGTTGATGGGAGTAGGCAGTTTATGTGGTTCGAATGGACTAGGTGGGCCAAAGGGCTTGTTTCTGTGCTGTACTTTTCTACGACTCTCTCTCAAAATGCAAACTATTTTCAATTATACATTTAATCTACTGTTGTTAAAGTAAAAAGTAATGTGAAACAATGTTAATGGATAAATGGATAAGATTGGACAAAAGCATTCACCTATAGTGAATTAGCAGTCAAAATGTGTTAACAATTCTGAGACATTTATATCATTACTCTTGATCTTAACCTTAAATGTATTGTTACGCGCAAAATTCAGGATTAAATCCCTCCGCTCTCTGGTTGTGTTGGTCGCATCAAAAACCTGAGATGAAAGGAAAAATAGAGACATTTGCACTGTTTAAATTTCCCACATAGTTACAAATGTGATTACTTTTAAATACAAAGGACTGTAAGCAGCTAAGTAACAAGACAAGCAGCCAGAGACCTACGTTTCTCAGTAACGTCGGTGTTGTCAGAGTACCCAGTCAATAAACAAATCAATTTAGAACTTTACATGAACACAAGAGATTCTGGAAATGCTGGAAACTCAGAGCAACACACACAAAATGCTGGTGGAACTGAGCAGATCAGGTAACATCCATGGAAATGAATGAACAGTCAATGTTTAGGGCTGAAACCCTTCTTCGGGACCGGCATGGAAGGGGGAAGATGCCAGAAACTTTACATGAAAGAACTGTATGTTTCTATGTACAGATGTAGTTCTACTGCAAATAGATGGTCCCAGCCAGGTCACGTCTCCTACTAATAAAATTGGCCTTTGCTCAATTTATTCCTGGTCTAGCTCTATCTTTTTCCATGACTACTTTGAAATCCATGGAGCTAAGGTTACTACTCCTTCATTGGCCCTCCTGCCACCTGCCCAGCCACATTCCCAAGACAAGGTTCAGAAACACTCTTTCCCTCATTTGTCCACCTACAAAGTGTGCCTCTCCTGGACACACCTTAAAAATTCTGCTCTGAGATGCTCCAAAGAAACCCCAGTTTATAGAATGTAGAACTGTACAGGACCTTTGGCCCACTTTGTTGTGCTGATCTTTGAATGGACTCTAAGATCAATCTAACCATGCCTTCCCACATAGCCCTCCATTTTTCTATCATTCATGTCTATCATTCATCAAAGAGTCTGTTAAACGTCCTGAATGTCTGCCTTGACCACCACCCCTGCCAGTGTTACAGGCACCCACAGCTCTACGTTCAGAAAAAACTATTCCTGTACTTTCCTATAATCAATGGAAAATTATGTACCCCAAAGTCTGGCTATCCACTTGATCAATGCCTGCTTTCATTTTGTACACCCCTACCAAGCTACCTCTCATCCTCAAACACTCCAAAAAGAAAAGTCCTATCTCGCTCAACCTTTCCTCATAAGGCATGCTCTCCAATTCAGACAGCATCCTGGTAAATCTCCTCTGCGCCCTCTCTAAAGCTTCCAAATCTTTCCTATAATGAGGCGACCAGACTGGAACATAATACTCCAAGTTTGGTCTAGCCATTATTTTATAGAACTGCAGCACGACCTTGCAGCTCTTGAACTCAGTCCCCTGACTAATGAAGGCCAACACTCCATACACCTTTTTAACCACCCTATCAACTTGTGCAACAACTTTGAGGTATCTATGTATTGTAATCCTTCTTGATTACATCAAACAAATAATACTGTGGCTTGTACCAGGAAAATTCTCCAGTATTCAAAAGAAATAATCTGCTGAACATCAAAAAAGTCAGTTAAGTAGACCGTCAGAAAAAACATCATATGGACTAAACTAATGGCAATGAGATGTGGCAGATATGAGAGGACCACAGGAAGTTAACTTACTGCGATCTGACCATTCTCATCCAAGAGGTAGGTTTTCACATCTTTCAGTGCTGCAATGGCACATTCCCTGTGACAACAAAACAGCAAGTTATTTCAGAGAGTTTTCAACTGCAGCTAAATTGCTCAATAAGAAGGTACTTCAGAGAAAGGAGCTCTCAAAGTAATAATTATATGGGGGGAGGGCGAATCATTAATTTGGTAGTATCCTGGGGGAATAAAGATCTAAGAATTGGTTTCAAATCACCTTCCACAGCAATATGGTGTAGAAATAACCACAGAATAGACTATTCTGGATCTTGCCTTGCATAGAGATAATGTTAATTATTATTTGAGCCATGAGACATAGATATTTGTATTTAGGATTTCCCTAAAGAAAATTAATCACAATCAGAGAACTTCTTTGAGTTCAGGAATAATTTGCTTCAGTCCAAATGCAATTAGCTAAGGGTGATAAATTAGAAAGACAGTGTTAGCCAGAATGAACATCAAAGAGCGAAACAGGAATGTAGGCAGCCATTTTGTGAGACTGTCCTTGCAGCCACCTTCTTGAGAACTGTTTGAACTGATTTCCTGCTCGGATAATTTAATCAAGCAATGAAATGTGGATGCAAGTAGTTTCAGCTAATGATCTGCTAAACCTGAGACCATTCTCAGACAAGTAGCTACTATACAAAAATCTATCCAACCCTGTCTTAAATATATTTACTGAGGTAACTTCCACTGCTTCATTGGGCAGAGAATTCCACAGAATCACCATTCTTTGGGAAAAGCAGTTCCTTTTCACCTCTGACCTAAGTTTACTTCCCTGAAGCTTGAGGATATGCCCCATAGTTATAGTCTCACCTACCAGTGGAAACAACTTCCCTGCTTTTATCTTATCTATCCTTTTCATAATTTTATATGTTTCTATAAGACCCCATCTCATCCTTCTAAATTCTAGCAAGCATCTGAGAGGAGAGCACACATTTTCTGGCAGACAGAATGCAAGTACTCAGTTTATCTATGGACATCTTTTATAAACCCACTAATTCTCCCAGCTACCTGGACTATACCTCTTTCCAGCTTGTCACTTGTAAAAATGCCATCCACTTCTCTAAATTGCTCCATCTCTGCTGCATCTGCTCTCAGGAAGAGACTTTTCATTCTATAAATAATAAGATGTCCTCTTTCTTCAAAGAAAGGAGTTTTCCTTCCTCTACCATCAATGTTGCTCCCACCCACATCTCCTCCATTTTACACACATCTGCCCTCATCCCATCCACCTGCCACCCCATCAGGGAGAAGGTTCCGCTTGTCTTCACCTACCCAACCCACCAGCCTCCATGTCCAGCACATAATTCTCCTTAATTTCCACCATCTCCAACGGGGTCCCACCATCCAGCACATCTCACACCTCCTCCTCTCCCACGTTCTGTAGGTATAGTCCAGGCAGCTATGTGACTCCCTTATCCAGTTATCTCTCCACTGATCTCCCTCCTGGCACTTAACCTTGCAACCAGAACAAGTGCTTCACCTGCCCCTATACCTTCTCCCTCACTACCATTCAGAGCCCCAAACAGTCCGTCCAGGTGAGGTGATACTTCACCTGCGAGTCTGTTGGGGTCATCTACTGTATCTGATACTCCCAATGTGGCCTCCCGTGTATCTGATGCAGACTGGGAGATGGCTTCACCGAGCACCTATGCTGCGTCTGCCGGAAAAGACGGGATCCCGTTGGCCACCAATTTTAATTCTACTTCCCATTCCCATCCTGACACGTCAGTCCACGGGGTCTTCTACTGCTGCGATGAGACCACACCAGTTTGGAGGGACAACACCTTATATTCTGTCTGGGTAGCCTCCAACCTGATGGCATGAACATCAACTTCTCGAACTTCCAATAACTGCCCCTCCTTCACCATTCCACATTCCCATTTCCCACTCCCCCCTCATCTCCTTATCTGACCATCACTTCCCTCTGCTGCTCCTCAACCTTCCCCTTCTTCCATGGTCTTCTACCTTCTCCTATCCGATTCCCTCTTCTTCAGCCCTGTACCTCTTTCATCAATCAACTCCTTATTTCACCCCTCCTCCTGTCCCGGTTTCACCTATCACCAACTACCTTGTCCTTCTTTCTCCCCTCTCCCCACCTTCTTACTCTAACCTCACCTTTTTTTCCAGTCCTGATAAAGGGTCTCAGCCCGAAACCTCGACTGTTTGCTCTTATCCATAGATGCTGCCTAGCCTGCTGAGTTCCTCAGCATTTTGTGTGTATAGCTATTTATTTTGTAACATGGCAGGTTTGCAGGAGGAGCAATCTGTAGCCTTGTTAGGCTCAGTGTCTGGGTCACTTGGTTTGACAGGTTTCAATCAGCTAAGAGTTGAAAAGAACCAAAAGACCTAAGGCTGAGGACAAAGGTCATAGAACAATACTGGTTGTGGCCCTGGACCAGAGCCAATAAGAAGGTGACCCGGGTCACTCAGGTGACTTCGAGCCAATGAGATTGAAGTGCAATATTTGAACTGGTGAGAAAGGAGTATAAAAATGCTTTGAATGCAAAGAGGCAGTAACTTTCCGGAGACTAACCATCGCGAATGCGGAGGACCCCACAAACAAGAGAAATTCTACAGATGCTGGAAATCCAAGCAACACCACACACAATGCTGGAGGAACTTAGCAGGCCAGGCAGCATCTCTGGAAAAAGTACAGTTGACGTTTCAGGCTGAGGCGCGTCCTGCTTTTTTCCCCCACAGATGCTGCCTGGCCTACTGAGTTCTTCCACATGAGGACTCCATGTTGGGCACGTGGAGATTAGATCAGGACCACGAGGAACACCTGGCCAGCAAAGATTCTTTTACCAGGTGTTATCTTTTCTATTCTTTGACTGTTTGTTCATAGAGGGTCAGGGAGACGTAATAGGTGTGCACACACTTATTCAGTTCTGTAAATTCACATGCTCTTCAGTTGAGACAATAAAGGTACTTGCCAGTAAATACAGACTCTTTCTGTGCCTACTGATCATAATTACTAAACGGTAACAATTGACAAACTTAGTCCAACAACTAGCAAAGCATTTCAAAATTCCCACAAGACATTTTGAAATAAAAAATCATTGTGGTAATATTGAGACATACAAATTAAAAATTGCTGTTAGTTTGCTCAAGCTTCCTCAGTTTTGTTCACAACTCTCCATGACCAGGGGGTTTTGTCAGGCCTTACAACCTTCACGAGGCACACATCGTCATATCTTGAGATTTACATTACTACATAAATGCAGATTGTCGACGGATAAACTACACCAGATTAAGGAGGACCACCCAATCAGCATTCCTGCTTCTCACAGCTGGAAAGGCATTTGCGTCAATGTGATAACAACATGTAGCATGCCAGCAGCTATTCTTGACTCTTCATGCCAGATAAAGGTTGGCAGGGACAAGAGAGAATCTGCAGATGCTGGAAATCCGAGTAACACACACAAAATGCTGGAGGAATTCAGCAGGCCAGGCAGCATCTATGGAAAAAAGTACAGCTGAGATTTCGGGATGAAATCCTTCGGCAGGGCTGGAGAAAAAACACTGAGGAGTAGGTTTGAAAGGTGGGGGGAGGGGAAAGAAAAACAAGGGTAAGGTGAAACTTGGAGGGGGGAATGAAGCAAAGAGCTAGGAATTGATTGGTGAAAGAGACAGAAGGCCATGGAAGAAGAAGTGGGGGGGGAGGAGCACCAGAGGGAGGTGATGGGCGGGTAGGGAGATAACATGAGAGAGGGACACGGGGATGGGAAATGGTGAAATGGGGAGGGGGGGCATTACTGGAAGTTTGAGAAATCGATGTTCATGCCATCAGGTTGGAGGCTACACAAACGGAATGTAAGGTGTTGTTCCTCTAACCTAAGTGAGCCTCATCATGACAGTGGAAGGGGCCATGTTTGGACATATTGAAATGGGGATGAAAAGTGGAATTGAAATGGGTGGCCACTGGGAGATCCCGCTTGTTCTGGCAGGCAGAGCGTAGATGCTCGACGAAGCAGTCTCCCAATCTACGTAGGGTCTTGCTGATATACAGGAGACCACACTAGGAGCAGCAAACACAGTATATGACCCCAAAAGACTGAAAGGTGAAGTGTCACCTCACCTAAAAGGACTGTTTGGGGCCCTGAATGGTAGTGACGGAGGAGATGTAGGGGTAGGTGTAACACTTGTTCTGTTTGCAAGGGTAAGTGCCAGGAGGGAGATCAGTGGGGAGGGATAAATGGACAAAGGAGTTGTGTAGGGAGCGATCCCTTCGGTGTAATAAATGCTAGGCACGGAGGCTGGTGGGGCGGAAGGTGAGGACAAGAGGAACCCTATCCCTGGTAGTGCGGCGGGAGGATGGGGATAGAGCAGACGCGCGTGAAATAGAAGAGATGTGGTTGAGGGCAGCATTGATGGTGGAGGAAGGGAAACCCTTTCTTTAAAAAAGGACATCTCCTTTGTTCTATAATGAAAAGCTTCATCCTGAGAGCAGATGCGGCGGAGATGGAGGAATTGAGAAAAGGAGTTTGCGTTTTGCCTTTTTACAAGTAGCAGGGTGGGACGAAGCATAGTCCAGGTAGCTGTGAGAGTTTGTGGGTTTATAATAGATATCAGTAGATAAGATGTGTCCGAAGATAGAGACAGTGAGATTGCGTAAGGGGAGGGAACTGTTGGAAGTGGATCAGGTGAATTTGAAGGCATGGTGGAAATTAGAGGCAAAGTGGATGAAATTAACAAGTTCAGCACGGGTGCAGGAAGCAACACCATTGCAGTCGTCGATGTAGCGTAGGAACAGTGCAGGACAGTCACCAGTGTAGGCTTGGAACATAGACTGTTCCACGTAGCCGGCATAGCTAGGACCCATGTGAGCACCCATGGCTACATCTTTTGTTTGAAGGAAGTGATAGGACCCAAAAGAGAAATTATTTAGAATGAGGACAAGTTCCACTAGGCGGAGGGGCACTGTTTGGGTCTGGTGTCCAGAAAGAAACTGAGAGCTTTCAGGCCTTCCTGGTGGGGGATGGAGGTGGATAGAGATTGGACATCCATAGTAAAAATATGATGAGGGCCAGGGAACGCTCTAGATCTTTCCTTTTCTTTTTTTTTGGCGTGTGCATGCGTCCATGTGTGTGCGATGTTGGTGGGACGATGTCTTTTTCATGCCTTTACAAGGCACGGAGCGAGAGACAGACTGTGTGGCACGCCACTCCTCAGACAGACATTTCGCAGTATTTTTCTCTTTATTTTACAAGGTCGAGTTGCGATCTTGACACTCAACCCGGCACGGATGGAAAGCGTACTCGGGAGCGGCCCCAGCTGGATTCGAACCCAGGAACCTCCATTCCAGAGTCCGGCGCTGATGTCATTGCGCCACCAGTCGGCCCCGCTCTAGATCTTTTCAAGGATTTCAGGTTCCCTGGCCCCCGTCATCTTATTTTAATTCCACTTCCCATTCTGATATGTCCATCCATGGGCTCCTCCACTGTCAGAATAAGGCCATGCTTAAGTTAGAGAAACTACACCTTATATTCCGTTTGGGTGGCCTCCAACCTGAAGGCATGAACATCGATTTCTCAAACTTTCAGTATTGCCTCCAACTCCCCCTTCACCATTTCCCATCCCTGTCCCTCTCTCATGTTATCTCCTTGCCCGCCCATTGCCTCCCCCTGATGCTCCTTCCCCCCCCCGCCCTTTCTTCTTTCTTCCATGGCCTTCTGTCTCTTTCACCAATCAACTTCCTAGCTCTTTGCTTCATTCTTCCCCCTCCAAGTTTCACCTATTGCTTGGCATTTCTCTCTCCCCTCCCCCCACCTTTCAAATCTACTCCTCAGCTTTTTTTCTCCAGTCTCCTGCCAAAGGAATTCAGCCCGAAATGTTTCTTTTCCATAGATGCTGCAAGGATTGGCAGTAAAAAGGAGAGAGGGTACGAGATGGGGAAAACTAGGAAGCTGAGAGAAAAAAAACATCAGTTGCAAATCTGTGGTTTCCTAAGATAGCCATTAACTTCCGAACCACTTTGACAGGTTAGCAAGCACACTCAGCAAAGCTGAGAAAAGACAACTTACTTTCTGATTTTCATGGCTTCTTCATTATCATGACGGAAAAATTCATACGAT
This sequence comes from Mobula birostris, assembly GCF_030028105.1. Classification (NCBI taxonomy): domain Eukaryota; kingdom Metazoa; phylum Chordata; class Chondrichthyes; order Myliobatiformes; family Myliobatidae; genus Mobula; species Mobula birostris. The sequence goes on along the minus strand of NC_092383.1, from coordinate 94,720,590 downwards.
TTGTACGTTTTCACAGCTTCGCGGCGATACTGACCCAGATTAAAAACTGCAAGTCAAAGAGTAAGGTATTAGCAAATGAAGGAATGTACATAGAGAGCAGAATATACTTGGTGAAAAAACTCAATTCTTCAGTCCAGTTCCCTGGAATTTTGGAAAATTGCTCTTCTCTTCCTTTGTCAAAGAATCTGTAAAACATTCTTTGCTCTGTTAGCACATGCACACACTCCTTTACTTGGGCATCACTATTCTTCTCGAATGAAACCTCTATAAGAATAATGAAATTTGAGATTACGCTTGGCACAGAAAAGAGAATCTTTAATCCAGGTTATAATAGGCTGAAAACTGAATCACAATAAGTTATAAGGTAAACTTTTAATCCAGGGTCCTGTTGAAGGGTCTTGGCCCAAAAGGACAACTGTTTACTCCTGTCCATCGATGCCGACTGAACTGCTGAGTTCCTCCAACATTTTGTGTGTGTTGTTCTGGATTTCCAGCATCTGCAGAATCTCCTTTGATTGAAAGGTAAATCTGCAATGGCAGAAGTTCCAGAGAATATTGCATTAAAGGTAAAAGTTTGCTTTGTGTTATCCAATATGGTCAACATTTGTGGGAAGTGATAGTGTTCACAAAGGCCTTGAAAAAGTGCATGGAATGTGAAAATTTACCAGCTGAGGAAGTTAAATTACAAAGACAATTCAATGCAGAAAGTTTGAAGTTAATAACTCATCTCCTTCTACCTTAGGCCACAAACTTATCAATCACCCCTGATGAGTTATTAACTTCAAACTTTCTGCATAATCACTCAAAGAGTTGACCTGCATGTGCATGTAACGAGAGCTGTATAACTAACCTCCCTCTACCTTAGGCCATGAACTTATCAATCAGCCCTGCTGTGGACACTTTCTGGAGGTCCAAGATCCGTATGCTCCACGACCGCTGGACTAAGTGTGTAAATATAGGAGGGGACTATGTTGAAAAATAAATGTGTTAGGTTTTCTAAAATTGAATCCTTCAAACTTAGGCCACAAACTTATCAATCACCCCTCGTATTTCATTAGGAGTTTGAGGAAAATTGGTCTGTCAGCAAAGGCACTCGCAAATTTCTACAGATGTTCCGTGGAGAGCACTCTAATTGATTGCAACACTGTCTCGTATACAGGGGCAACTGCACGGGATCGTAAAAAGTTGAAAAAAGTTGCAACCTCAGCCAGCTACATCATGGGCACAAGCCTCCCCAGCGTTGAGGACACCTTCAAAAAGCAACACTTTAAAAGGACGACATTCATCATTAAAGACCCGCATCATCCAGGCCACGCACTCTTTTCATTGCTACCATCAAGGAGGTGGTACAGAAGCCTGAAGATACACAGGCAATGCTTCAGGAGCAGCTTCTTTCCCTCTGCCATCAGATTTCTTCAATGGACAATGGACCCATGGACACTAAATTGCTATTTTGTTTCTTTCCTCTCGTTTAACACTACTTACGTAATTTTTATATATAAGAAACTTTTATTGTAACATTGTTTTATTATATATTGCAAAGAACTGCTGCTGCAAAACAACAAATTTCATGACACATGCCATAATATTAAACCTGATTCTGATCCCGAATGCCGTGGTTATGTACAAGACAAAGGGAATGTCGCCCTCTACCTCTGGGGAATTTAAGTACAAGCAGGCTGAAATGGTGTGCTGGCTGCAGAAAAGCTCTGGGCATCATATATTACAAACAACAATTTATTATCAAGGTACATATATGGCATCATATACAACCTTTAGATTTGTTTTTCTGCGAGCATACACAGTAAATCAAGAAATACAATAGAATCAACGAAAGACTGCATCCGACAGGGCATTTAATAACCAATGTGCGAAAAACAACATTTGTGCAAATACAAAAGAAAAACAGGGAAAGAAAAGCAATAACTATCAAGAACATGAGATGAAGAGATCTTGAAAGTGAGTCTGTAGGTTTTGGGCACAGATCAGTGACGGGATGAGTGAAGTTATCCCATCTGGTTCACAAGCCTGATGGTGGGGAGGCCTGAGGCTCCTGTACCTTCTTCCTGATGGCAACAGCAAGAAGAGAGCATGTCCTGGGTGGTGGGGGTCCTTGATAATGGATGCTGCTTTCCTGTGACAGCACTCCATGCAGATGTGCTCAATGGTGGGGAGAGCTGGGCCATATCCATTGCCTGCTGAGTTCTTCCAGCATTTTGTGTGTGTTGTTTGGACTTGCAGCACCTGCAGATTTTCTGTTCAAGGGAATAGATGCTTCCTTGGCAGGCCATGATGCAACCAGTCAATATACTCTGCACCGCATACCCAAACAAGTTTGTCAAATCTTCGCAAACGTCTAAGGAAGTAGCGGTGCTGCTGTGCTTTCTTCTTAATGGCACTTGCATGCTGGGCCCAGAACAGATCCTCTGTAATCATAAAATCAAGGACTTTAAAATTGCTGATCCTCTCCATCTCTGATTCCCCGTTGAGGACTGGCTCTGGTTTCCTCCTCCTGAAGTCAATAATCAGTTCCTTGGTCTTGCTGACATTGAGTTGTTGTGGCAGCACGTTTTTGCCAATGAGAGGAATTTGTGCCTTATTTTCAGTGTCTTCCCTGTGTTGATTTTCTCAATTTTCTCCCATTTTGTAGGGAAACTTTCAATGATGAATGAAAGCATAAAAAGCAGCAAAAAAAAATGGTGAAAGAGGTTGCTAATCTCAGTGCAAAGATGTCTAATTAAACAAGGGAATTTAAGGATTTTAATACTTTTAAATTTGTCTTGTCCCTTTGCAGCTCTATTTATGATTATATTCTGGTTATTACTTTGTGTTAATGAAATGTTGGGCTCCATATTATGGTATTAGTTGGGTATGAAATTTATCACGTTCACCTTCACATCTATCCACAATGCAGTTTGAACCCTGGTACATACCACTGCTTCATTCAGGACTCCCATTCAAGAAAGAGTCACTTGCTTGAGCAATTAGTTCAGCTAAGTTCAGGTACTAAATTTCTTTTCTTTTCCAGTTTTGTGTGAGTTAACCCTGATAGAATGTTGCTGCATATTGATAAAACTTAAAAGCTATGCTATCAGAAGGTCTTCACATTCTCAAGCAACGGTTCCCAACTTGGAGTCTACGGACCCCTCGGTTAATGGCAGTTAACCATAAAAAGAGAGTCTTTCACTACAGTTCAGCACCTGGGTTAAAACTGATATTAATTGGTGAATCTACAGAATGACAGTGGGTTACAAACTAGAAAGGTATTCTTGGACTACCTTCCTAATTAAAACAATGCTACCAAATACCATTCTCTAACAGTTTCCCTTAAGTTTCATACAGCAGTATCTAGATAGAACGTATGCTGAGGGACTCTGTAGAATATGTACGCTCTGTATCTTCATCTGATACTATGAGTAATTCAATTTTTCCTCAGAATAAGGACTAGGAGCAGGAGTCATCTGGCCCGTGGAGCCTGCTCTATCATCCATTAACATCATGGCTGATCTGGTCTTGGACTCAGCTTCACCTGCCTGCCTTTGCCCCATAACCCTTAATTCTCCCACTATGTAAAATCAATTTAACTGTGTCTTAAGTATATTTACTGAGGTAGCCTCCACTGCCTCCTTGGGCAGAGAATTCCACAGATTCACTCATTCAGTATGTGCTATGCTGTATAATGTAGACAATCATGGTCTTGACCGTGATTGCTCTTGGCAAATTTTTCTACAGAAATGGCTTGCCATTGCCTCCTGGGTAGTGACTTTACATAGGGGTGACCCCATCCATCTTCTGAGATTGTCTGCCTGGCATCAGTGAATGCATAACCAAGACTAGTGATCTGCACCAGCTGCTCACATGACCATCCACCACCTGCTCTCATGGCTTCATGTGACCCTGATTGGGGGGCTAAGTAGGTGCTATGTCTTGCCCAAGGGTGACCTGCATGCTAGTGGAGGGAAGGTGGTACAATAGCCTCAGGACTCACACCACCAGGTTCAGGAACAGTTATTTACTCCTCAACCATCAGGCTCTTGAACCAGCATGAATAACTACCCATCCCAACGCTGAACCGTTTCCATAACGATGATGGCGGCACGAGGGCAGCACGCGCAGCCACTTTGGTGATGATGTCTGTTATCTGTCAAGTAGGGGACCGTGCACAATTCTGATTTGATGGAGACGGACGTGAGAGGATGGAGGAACATCTGGAAAACTTCTGAAATGCCCACTTCGCTGCCACTGCTACTGTGTGGTAACCGGAATCTCCGGAGCAGAAGGCCCCGAAATCCTCGGCTTTGCGTGTTTCAGCGGCCAGGGCCAGGTCGGAGGCGCTCTACAGGCTGTATCGGAGAGGCTGGTTGGAAGCTCAAAGTTTTCGGATGGATGGACTCAGTGTCGGCTGCTTCCAAGGCATCGGCAAGTTGACGGTGCCTGGAGGTTTATGGCAGGGAGTTTCTTCCTTTTGCCGCCTGCTATCAGGGACTCGGGGACTTTTGAGACTTTATTTACTGTACCCATGGTTTATTCTTCATCAAATTATGGTATTGCTTTGCACTGCTGTAACTATATGTTATAATTATGTGGTTCTGTCAGTGTTAGTCTTTGGTTTGTCCTGTTTTCTGTGATATCACTCCAGAGAAACATTGCATCATTTCTTAATGCATATATGCATTTCTAAATGACAATATAAAAGGACTGAGTGTTCTCATAATCTAATTTATGGACTGACTTTTCAAAGACTTATTTCATTTTCTTGATATTTATTATTATGTTTTTTCTTCTGTGTTTGCACTATTTGTTGCCCTTTGCACATTGTCTATTTGTCCACCCTGTTGGGTGCGGTCTTTTATTGATTCTATTGTGTATGCCCACACGAAAACGAATCTCAGGGTTTCATATTGTGACATATATGTACTTCGATAATAAGTTTACTTTGAACCTTGAAATGTTACTTACAAAGTCCAAAGCAAAAATCATGTAATGGAAATGAACTGCAGTTACTGCATCAGCCACGCAGGCAGGAAAGAAAAGGCAATTGCAGCCTCAAAGGCTGTTCATTTAGAGAAAGGATGGAGCAATGATCACTTGCAGTCCACCCCCAAAAAAGGTTTCCTTTGCTTGTCACTGACCAGCTGAATATTTGGATCTCATATAATAGCAGAAGAAATCTCTATTCTAACGGATATGAACTCCTAGTCACAATGGAAATAAAAAAGAGATCAGTCTGCTTCCATGAAGAGGAAGAATTTAGATTAACTTTCAATAGGACCATGATGGAGAACTATTAAGACATTTTAAATGTCAAACCTTGTTAGCAATTTCAACATGGAATAGAACTAAAAATCATTCCACTGTACCAGCACAAAGATCTACCTTATTGAATAGCGTCAGGCATTATTGTAACACAATGGTCACAGAAATGTGACAATTTTTAACATCTAAATAGTGCGGTGAATTATAATTATGATATAATAATGCTGCTAATGACATACTCAAGTTCAGGCAATTGCAATGGTCACAGAGCACCACAGCAAGAAACAGGCCCTTTGCTCATCTAGTCCATGCTGAACTGCTATTCTGCCTAGTCCCATCAACTTCCAAGTGGATTATAGCCTTCCTAGCCCTCCCATCCATGTACTTATCCAGACTTGTCTTAAATGTTGAAATTGAACCTGTATGTAGCACTTTGCTGGCAGCTTGTTCCACACTCTCACCACCCTGAGTGAGGAAGTTCCCCCTCAAGTTCCCGACTACAATAGCAAAATAAGTAAATGGAGGCGTGCTGGAGTCAGTGCTGAAGTGGTGTCTCCACACAAAATAATAAAAAGGGAGATTAGATTAGCTTTATTTGTCACATGTACATCAAAACATACAATGAAATGCATCATTTACATCAAATCAAAACAGCAGGGACTGTGCTGGGCAGACCACAAGTGTCTCCATGATTCTGGCATGTCCACAACTTACCAACCCTAAGCTGTATGACTTTGGAATGTGGGAGGAAATCGGAGCACCCAGAGAAAACCCAGGAAGTCAAAGGGAGAACGTACAAAATCCTTACAGACAGTGGTGGGAATTGAACCATGATCACTGGCACAGTAAAGCGCAGAACTAACTGCTACACTTAATGTGCCTCCCACATTGACAATTAACAAATTCCCTCCCCCGCCACACGGATGGTGCCTGACCCATTGAGATTCTCCAGCAATTTGTTTTTCTTATGCTCCAAAATAAGAGCTCGAGGGATTGAATTTATCATCTTGCATGCGATCCTTTGACTTGCCTTTGGTGGGAACTCCAATCCAGTTGAGGTACCGCGTGAGTTTCTTGGAAACGTAGGTCTTCCCTCGAGCTGGCAATCCCACCATTATAATCAATGTAGGAGAGTTGGTCATGTTGGATGCCCATGCTATAACCAAGAGAAAATGATAAACAGATACAGGAGAATAAAAATAAGTCCTATTTAACAACATCAAACAATGGTCATAATAATAAAAGAAATACCAAACTTTGCTGAGTGATGGGACTGTAGACAAAAGTCTTGTTGCTAGAACAGCAAGCTATTTACTGATTACCTGTGTTGTGCCCTACATGCGCTTCTAATTAAACTTTCTTAACTTATTTGTGGTAATATTTTGTTTTATATGTTGTGTGTGATATATATATTGTAGGAGCATCTGGGTCATAAGAAATAGGAACAGGAGTAAGCCATTATGCCTGCCGAGCCTGCTCCACCATGCAATAAGATCATGGCTGATCTGGCCGTGGACTCATCTCCATCTGCTTATCTTTTCCCCATAACCCTTAATTCCCCTACTATGCAAAAATCTATCCCACCATGTCTTAAATATATTTACTCAGATAGTCTCCACTTCTTCATTGGGCAGAGAATTCCACAGAATCACCACGCCTTGAGAAAAGCAGTTCTTCCTCATTTCCATCCTAAATCCACTCCCCCCAAATCTTGAGGCTATGTTCCCTAGTTCTAGTCTCACCTACCAGTGGAAACAACTTTCCTGCCTCTATCTTATCTATCCTTTCATAATTTTATATGTTTCTATAAGATCTCCATATGATTTATAAGATCTCCAGAAGAACGTTGTTTTGGTTGGTTGTAGTTATGTACAGTCAGATAACAATAAACTTAAACCAGACAGGATAGTGTACATTATGTGTAATACAGTTTCTGAAATTCTTCTCTTTCAATGCTTCCATCCCATAGACATCATTGGTTCTAAGATGTTCAACAGAGAAGATGTTGCTGTTGACAAATGGCATTTCTCCACAACCCTGAAGAGGTTTTCTTTTGCTGGTCCCTGACCTACCAAACCCAAACATTTCCATCTCATATACAGGTTGAAGATATCTCTACTCCTACATAAACTCCTAGCCACAATGGAAATTAAAAAATAAATTTGTCTGCCTCTGTGGAGAGGAACAGACCTTATGTCGGCTTTCATTACAGCCACAATGGAGAGCTGTTTAAATATCAGAAGTTTAACCTTACTTAGAATTTCAACATTGAAAAAGTCAATAAACCTATTAACCTCTTTGCTGAAACCTATTACATTAAACAGCAGATAGCAAGTAACGTGACTTGATTCCACAATGTTAAGGACATTGGAATGAAGAGCATGGTACGAACAATCCTTGGGCATTGAGGATATAAACATTAGTTATCTAAAAGGTAATTTAAATGTGTGCTGTATGACTCCATGACCCACAACTAAATTATCTTTTATTAAATGAAACTCAAAGTCAGTCAGAAGACAAAGTCGAGTTTATTGCCATCTGCACAAGTTTGTGTGCACAGATGCAATGAAAAATTGCTCGCAGCAGCGTCACAAGCATGCAGCATTATATAAGCAACATCCACAAGAAAAACAAATTATACATAAATAATACAAAATTACACAAGAAAGAGCACATTTAGAAGAAACAAAAAGTCCACTGCAGTGCAAAGTGATGAGGTAGTGATGAGAACTGTGCAGGTTGTTTCGAGAACTGAGTGGTTGAAGGGACAGTCGCTCCCCTAGAAAGCTGGTTTGCTGCACCAAGTGAGCTATTTGAAAGATAATGGCCAGAAGTAGACACGTTCACCACTGCTTGAAGTTTTCAGCTTTGTTCAGAGCTTTGCTGGGACAATGAAGCAGTCCATGTCTATATGCAACAAAAGTTGGAGAACATTCAGGTTTAAGTGAATATAGGAATAGTTGTACAACACAAACACAAAGCATTCAATATCTTTCCTCAAGGTTTAGAGTCACAGAGATGTACAGCACAGAAACTGGTCCTTCAGATCCTAATGTCTATACTGACCTTTTTATGCATATTTACACTAGTCTCTTTTCCCCACATCAGGATGAGTTTTGTACTGCCTATTTAAATAAAGTATCTGATTAAATAGCTCTTAAATATATGTCTGTTTGTTTATTTACTTACTTATTGAGATACAGTGCTGAATAGACCCTTTGAGCTATGTCACGCAACAACCCCTGGTTTAACGCTAGCCTAATCACAGGACAATTTACAATGACTAATTAACTTACCAACCGGTACGTCTTTGGACTGTGGGAGGAAACCGGAGCACCAGGAGGAAACCTATGTGATCATGGGGAGAATGTACAAACACCTTGCAAACAGCAGTGGGAACCGCTGATGCTGTAAAGTGTTGTGCCAACCACTATGCTACTGTGCCTTCCATAATTGTGTGAGTCCACCACCTCCTCTATGAATTAATTTATTATGGACTGAGGTACAGTACAAGTCTTGTCTTGCAAACTGCTTGGACAGATCAATTCACTACAATAGTGCACTAAGGTGGTACAAGGCAAAACTGTAACAGAATGCAAAATGAAGTGTAGCAGTTACAGGGAAAGTATAGTGCGGATAGACAGTAAGGTGTAAGGTCGTAACGAGGAAGATCACTGGGTCAACAGTCCACATTATCATATGAAGGGACCGTTCTAACAGTGTGGTTGGAGTTGTCCTTGAGCCTGGTGCTACATGCTTTTAGGTTTCTGTATCTTCTGCCTGATGGGAGAGACAGAAGAGAGAATGTGGGATTTGATTATGCTGGCTGCTTTACTGAGGTAGTGAGAAGTGCAGACAGAGTCCATGGAGAGGAGGCTGGTTTCTGTGATGTGCTGAGCTGGGTCCACAGCGCTCTGCAGTTTCTTGCGGAACCTGCTTGTTCTGGATGTTGACCACTTTTCATGTAAAAACTTCTCTCTCAGATACCCTCTAAAGCTCATTCCTTTCACCTTATAACAATATGGACGTTTCTGGACAAGCATACAGACCAGAAACTGTAACAGCATTCCCCAGTTGCCCTCATTTCAACCTAAAACCACATGTTTATTCACCTTCAAAAATTTGCACAGAGCTTTCTGGCCAAGGCAGACAGACTTCATGTATCTGTCCATTCCCACCCCCCCCCACCTCAATATCACTGTATCACTGGCCAACAGCAGGCCAGCATATGCAGAGGAACACCATCACCTCAACTATAACTTCATTCCCGTGCTGTTATTGAATCTACCTAGAGATATATCTAACAGGTTTGAAAACATTAAAAAGCATACTGCATGTTTTTAAAATCTGCAGATGCTGGAATTTCAAGAAACACACATAAAAGTCGCTGGTGAACGCAGCAGGCCAGGCAGCGTCTCTACGAAAAGGTACAGTCGACGTTTCAGGCCAAGATCCTTCGTTTAAAAAATTTTAAAAAAATACAAAGCCAACATGCCAGCCGACAGCTTTACACTGTGCAGCTGCTGGGGTACGCCTCTCTATTCAAAGCCTACCTGGGAGGTCAAACATTTCTCATACATTAACCCTTTCTTTCTAGAATAATTCTTATGCGCCATGTCTGGACTCTCTCCAATGCCAATGCCTTATAAAGACTCAGCATTACATCCTTGCTTTTATATTCTAGACCTCTCAAAGTGAATGCTAGCATTGCATTCGCCTCCCTTACTACCGACTCAATCTGCAAATTAACCTTCAGGAAATCCTGCACATGGACTCCTGTCCATCTGCACCTCTGATTTTTGAATTTTATCCACATTTAGAAAATAATCTATGCCTTTATTCCTTTGACCAACATGCCTAAGTAGACGCTTCACACTACATTCTATCTGCCACTTCTTTACCTATTCTCCCTGCTTCCTCAACACCCATCTTTGTGTTGTGCACAAACTTGGCCACTAATGTGAAAAGGAGTGGTCCCAACACAGAGCCCTGCGAAACTACACTAGGCATTAGCAGCCAACCCGAAAAAGCCCCCTTTGTTCCCGCTCTTCAGTGACCTTTCTGCTGCTCCCTCACCAGTACCTGTACCCGTGACAAGTTCCACATAAACACAATGGAGGGGGGACCAACGGAAGTGAATAACTATGACCAATATTCCAAAAATAAAATAATACTCAATCCAAGAGACAAAAATACAGGGTGAAAATTTAAAAAGCTGAGAACCTAGAGCAAGGGGCAATTGTCACTTCCCACAGCCTGCCAGTTTAATTCTCTGTCTCTCAACAACTAACCTATGATCTATATATATTTACAGTGAGGTACAGTGTAAACCTGAGGATCAACTCCTTATCTTCCATCTCAGCACATGGCAGCCACCTGGAATCAGTACTAAAACGATTTCAGGGAACTTGATTTTGCTGGATGGATCAGTGGTCCATATGTGATATCACCTCAAATTACCTTTTTTCTATTTTTGGATTTTCCCTCATGAAATAGAGGACCTGACCTGCCCAGCGGATCTTCCTACTCTGCCTTTTATAACTCCCACATTCTTGTGTCTAAACTGTTCCCATTCACTTGCTTACAGCTCATTCAACAGTCAGCTGAGATTTATACTATCAGAAATATTCCATTCCCTCACCCTCACTACAGCATAATACACTTTATTTATTTATTGAGATACAGCGTGGAATCCAGCCGTGCTGCCCAGCAACCCACTGATTTAATCCTAGCCTAATCGTGGGACAATTTACAATGACTGATTAACCTGTGGGACAGTGGGACGAAACCAGAATGCTCGAAGAAAACGGACGCACTCATGGGGAGAATGTACAAACTCCTTACAGGCACAGGAGGAATTGAACCTGGATCGCCTGTTCAGTAATGCATTGTGCTAACCACTATGTTATCCTACCTGACCTAGTGAGTACTTACTTCAAGATCTGAATTTATTTTAGATATCAATATAGCACTGGGAAAGTGGTTGATGGATCACAGTTTGGTATGGCAACCACTCTGCCTGAGGTCACAGAAATGCAGATAGTAGTGAACACAATCCAGTCTATCACACAAACCAGCCTCACCTCTGCTGCCTCAGTCTACACTTTCCACTGCCTCAGTAAAGCAGCAAACATAATCAAGGACCCCTTCTACCCTATCATTGTCTTTTTTGCTTCAATCTCACTGTTATCAGACTGTTGAACAGACTGAACAACTCTCAATCAACTATGAAATGGCCTTGACTTTGTCTACCAGTGCCGCACTTTCTCTGTAACTGCAACAAGATATTTTGCATTATGTGTTCTTTTACTAACTTGATGTTATTATGTTTGGCATAATTTGTCTGGTTGGCACATAAATCAAAAGCTTTTCACTGTATCTCATTGCATGTATCATAATAAATCAATATCAATAAAGATGGTTCTAGTGAGGTCGTTTACATCGCAAAGTTCTTCTTTTGAATCACATCCAAGCTTTTTAATATTTAATGAAATGCAATGAACATATTAACTAACTTTAAAAGATAAAAACATAACTAGGGGACAATTGTGTAAGACAATGTGCAATAAGATGCCAGTAGCAAGACAAAAGCAGTAAAATAGCTCCTTTGTGAAGCAAACTCTGGGAGAGAGCTCTTATAGATGTGGGGCATTAAGACATTGCTTAAGAAAAGTGAAAGTTTTCTGACTGAGAACTTTGTAACATATCTTTGTTGTTATGATTTCTCTCTATTTTCTCAAATTAGCAAATTGTTTTCACACCTTACTTAAAAGTACTAAATTTCTAAAGTGATATTTAAATGGAAGTATTCTGGCCTCTAATTACTTACATCTTCTATTTACATGCAGCATCTTATTTTTCTTCATGCTCAGAATCTTCGTAATTTTATCTGAATTCTTCTTTCAGAGAGATGTGAATATTTTCCTTGACAGCAAAGACACGACAGGAGAAAATTCAGAGCTGTTTTACTGACAATCTAGGACTTTACATGTATTAATATAGGAGTAAGGAGCTTCACAATTAAAGACGACATTCTCAGGGAGTGAAGCAAATTCATACTCACTTGGATGCTGAAAATGAAAGACCCCGCTGACACATGTTCACTGTTCAGAGCATTCAGGTGTGCTGCGAAAGAGCTTTGACAGTTTTGCTGCTGATGGTAGCTACAGGTTCACTGAGACTTGTTCTCATCAATAAAATGCAGCTAGCCTCTGCATCTTAGTCTCTTCCAAATCACCTATACTGCTATGATATACCACAGATCTTCTTTAAAACAAAAGATTTGCAGTTGCTGGAAATCCAGAGCAACACACACACAATGCTGGAGGAACTCAACAGGTCAGCAGCATTTAAGGACAGTCCATAATTTGGGCCGGGACCCTTTATCAGAACCGAAAAGGGTCTCTGTTCAAAAATATCATCTTACTTACAATAAGCTGACAAGGCCTATAGTTTATGAACTTCGGAACAACAGTAAGTAACACCACTGAAACGTGCACATCCTGAAGAAGGGTCTCAGTTACTACCCCTCAACTATCAGGCTCCTGAACGAAAGGGGATAACTGCACCCATTCTATTTCTGGTGTTCCAACAACTGATGGATGGTTTCACTTTAAGGACTCTTTATCTTGTTATTTCATGCTCTCGTTATGCATTGCTATTTACTTATATTTGCATAGTTTGTTATTCATTGATCCTGTTTACAGTTACTGTTCTATAGATTTACTCAGTATGCCCATAGGAAAAGGAATCTCATGCATGATGACACGCGAGTACACTGATAATAAATTTTACTTTCAACTTTGAAACAGTGAATTACAGCAAGTATCTATACATTAAATTGTTCAATTAAATAAGTAGTGCAAAAATAGAAATAAAAAAAAGTAGTGAGGTAATGTTCATGAGTACAACATCCATTCAGAAGTCAGAAAGTAGAGGGGGAAGAAGCTGTTCCTAAATCGTCCAGCGTGTGCCTTCAGGCTTCTGCACCTCCTTCCTGATGGTAGCAATGAGAACAAGGCATGACCTGAGTGATGGGGGTGGGGGTGGGGGGGGTCCTTAATGATGGATGCTGCCTTTATGACACATCGCTGCTTGAAAATGTCCTGGATTGATGGAGGCTAGAGCCCCTGTAACTGTAACAAAAACCAATTTCCCCCGGGATTAATAAAGTATGACTATGACTATGATGAAGCTATGTTGCAACTTCATTCGGCTGGTTTTGTTTCTAGGTTTGCTTGGTACTGTCCTTGGCATACCCCTCTGCACCTTTCGTAACAATATAGTGAGGATGATGCTGAACCTCCAGCTGTTAGCTGCTTCCCCCCCAGCAACATTCCTAATGAGATGTGACAGAACCGCAAAACTTTGAACTGATGTACTGGTTGCACGATCACGTGGTTCAGAATCAGGTTTAATATCACTGACGTATGTTGTGAAAGTTGTGTTTGCGGCAGCAGTGCAATGCAATACATAATAATAGAATAACATTACAAGAATGTGGTGATGCACATTCCCACTGCAGATGATTGCCCAGTTTTGAGTTGCTGCCTTTGATCTGAGTTTGTCTCAAATCTCTCAAGAGCAGTGCCAAACAACTAGACGAGTGGCGTCCCAATGTGACCCCGGGATTTGCTACTTACAAGAACTCTGAGCCGGTCATTTCTATCAAAGCAATTTTGGACAGATGTACTTGTCACGGGTACGTTAGCCAGGACAAGGTTAAAACTAGCCCTTATGTTGGTTAACTCAATACATCTGCTACAGACCCAGTACACATGGCATTCTGTTCTCGAAAACACAAATGCCCAAGAATGGAAAAGCCTACAAAAAATAGTGGATACCCAGTTCATCACAGACAAAGCCCACCCCACCACTCAGCACATCCATGAGGAATGCTGTCACAAGAAAGTAGCATCTATCATCAGGGACATCCACCATCCTGGCCCTGCTCTCATCTTGCTGCTGCTACTGGGAAGGAGATACAGAAGCCTTGGGTCCCACACCACCAGGTTCAGGAAAGTTATTACCCCTCAACCATCAGTAGAGTTGAGGGGTAATAACGCCAAGACCAGAGAGCCCAACCTCAGAATAGAGGGGCATCATTTTGGAACAGAGATGAGGAGGAATTTCTTTAGCCAGAGAGTGGTGAATCTGTGGAATTCATTGCTACTGGTGGAGGTGAAGTCATTGCGTATATTTAAGGCAGAGGTTGATAGATTTCTTGATTAGTCAGGACATGAAGGGATACGTAGAGAAGACAGGAGTTTGGGGCAGAGAAGAAAATTGATCAGCCAGATGAAATGGTGGAGCAGACTTGATGGGACCAAGTAGCCCAAGTCTGCTCCTACATCTCATGATGGTTAACTTCACTCATCGCAATGCTGAATTGACTCCACAACCTGCAGATTCACTTCCAACACTACAACTGACATTCTCAGTGTTATTTGTTTACTTATTTATGTTTTTTTAAATTTGCACAATTTGTCTTCCTTTCAGTATTTGTGTGTAGTTTTCCCATTGATTTGTACTTCTTTGTCCTACTGTGAATGGCAGCAAGAAAATGAATTCAAGGTAGCATATGAGACACTTTTGACTGGGGAGAGGTCAAAAGTTCAAGACTCCAGCAACTAGGCTGTGTATTAAGTTCCTCCTCTACCTAATAAAGTGGGCTTCTGCTGTTGTGGCCCATCTACTTCAGGATTTGATGTGTTGAGTGTTCAGGGATGCTCCTCTGCACACCCCTGTCATAATGCATGGTTGCTTAAGTTGCCGTCACCTTCCTGTCAGTTTCAACCAGTCTGGTCATTATTTTCTGACCTCTCTCATTAACAAGACATTTTCACCCACAGAACTTCCACTCAGTGGATTTTTTGTTTTTGATTTTTGCACCATTCTCTGTAAACTCTAGAGACTACTGTGTGCTAAAATCCCAGGAGGTTAGCAGCTACTGAGATACTCAAACCACCCCATCTGGCACCAATAATCATTCCAAGGTCAAAGACACTTAGATTATATTTCCTTCCCATTCTGATGTTTGGTCTGAACAACAGCTGAACTTCATGTCCATATCTGTGGGCTTTTATTCATTGAGTTGCTGCCATGAGTGGCTGATTAGAAATTTGCATCAATGAGCAGGTGTACCTAATAGAACAGTCAGTGAGTACATAAGTATTTCTAAGTATTTTGAAGGGTTGTGGCTCTACCAGTTTCTTTCAGTTTGTGTGTTCTCCACAAAGTGAAAATACTGCAATGTGTCCCTATAAATCTTTAACCAATTACTTGAAACCTATGTCCTAAACTTCACCCTCTCCACTAAGGTAACTGGGCCTTTCCTAATTTATCCTATTTGGTCTCAGTGTAATATTGAAGAAAACTTTCTCGTTATATAACTAGGATCAACTTTTCTTTAAGCTGTATTGACATGAAATTGCAAAGTTTTAACAGTGTTTTATCCAGGGTTGGTGAGAGGAGAGAGGAACGAGATAAAAACAAGAGATTTTGCAGATATTGGAAATACAGAGTAATAAATACAAGGTGTTGGAAGAACTCAGCAGGTCAGGCAGCATCTATGGATAGGAATGAACTCTGGTCTAGACTACTGAGACCTTAAAAAGAGAACATTAAAATTAATTCTAAAAGATACAGGAAGCCAATGGAGAGTAGCTCAGACTAGTATTAAGATTACAGAAGTAATGGGATATTGAGGAATCCCAGTGTACGGACCTAAGGATCCCTGAAAGTGAATTTTGGATACAATTTCAGAGTAACACAGAGTAATGATGGAGGAACTCGTTAAGTCAGGCAGTATGTATGGAGGGAAACAAACAGTCGATGTTTTGGGTCGGGGCCCTTCATCAGAACTGGCAAGGAAGGGAAAAGGCAGAATAAGGTGTCGGGGGGGGGAAGAATTTCAAGCTGAAAGCTGACAGGTGAAGCCAGGTGAGGGGGAAGGGAGGTAGGTGGGGGAAAGGGATTGAGTGAGAAACTGGTACGCGATAGATGAAAAAGGTAAACAGCTGAAAGAGGACTGACAGGAGAGGAGAGGGGACCACAGGGGAAATGGAAGGAGGGCATCAGAGGGAGGTGTTAATTGGCCTTGTTGCAACATGCTCAAAATGCAGGAGGAACTCAGCAAGTCAAGCATCTATGGAGAGGAATAAGCAGCCAAAGCTTCAAACGGGACCCTACATCAGGGGTGTTCAGTATTGAGGAAGGTACATTAACAACATTTAAAAGCACTTTAACAAGTACATGGACACAAATGGTTCAGAGTGATACAAGTGAAATGAGACTAAATGGTCATCTCGGTTGTCATGAACCTCTTGTGCTGAAGGGCCTGCTTGATTTCCTTTTCATCTGCTACTCCATATCTGTTAATTGACCACTGGTTACCGCATTCTTATGGATTAACATTCAAAGTAAATTTATTATCAAAGTACATACATGTCACCATATACAACACTGAGATTCAGTTTCCTGTGGGCACACAAGCAAATGCATAGAATAGTAATTATAGCAGCATCCCTCCAAGAGGACCACAACCTTGTCATAGGTTTGGAGGCTTGCATGCCTCAATGACCTGGAGAGCTATGTTGGCTGGAGCCAGGGCTTTATGCTTTAGCTCTTGGTAGGGTCACCCACGCCAAACAGGCCAAAGGGTAGAGGCCAGACTAAGAGTGGTCCACCGGTCCTCCAGATTCAGGAGTTCAGCTCTGGGCTAACAACCCTAACTAGTCAAATAAAACTGTTATGTAAGCAGCAATGAAGAATCCTTCTACACCTGAGTGACTGACAGTAGTGAAAACTGAGAGGAAACTACCGACATGCTGAAGGAAGCCCTGAACACTGCCAGAGATGGAGGACCTTAATTGCTGCTCTAAACGCCAGCGTTGTGAAGGGCAGTGAGGAGATAACCCGATCAATGAAAGATCAACCGAAGTGCAGAAGACAACATCCGTGCAAATGCAAATATAAATAAATAGCAATAAATAACGAGAACATGAGATAAAGATTCCTTAAAGTGAATCCACCCAGGTCATGCTCTCTTCTCACTGCTGCCGTCAGAAAGAAGGTACAAGAGCTTCAGGACACACACCACTTCAAGAATAGTTCCTACCCCTCAACCATCAGGCTCCTGAATAGAAGGGGATAGCTTCACTCATATACCTCATTATTGAAATGTTCATACAACCAGTCATACAGCACAAGACAGAGCCCACTCAGCCCAGCTCATCCATACAAACTGTAATGCCTACTTATGCTAATAGATAAAAACCGCCGAGATGATTATCGGCACCTCCCTTCCCCTATTTGTGACATTTACCATGAGCGTTGTATACAACGGGCCTGAAGTATTGTTGAGGATCCTTACTGCTCATACCACAGTGTCTGCCTCATACCATCAGGAATAGGACTGCCAGACTGGGTAACAACTTTTTCCCTCAGGCTGCGAGACTGATGAATCACCGCATCACCACTGAGGTCTAGTCGCTCCAATGAGCTGTTATTGTTTACCATAATGTTTAGTTTTTACTTGTGCTGTGCACAACATGCACATTGTATTATATTTTATTAACTTATTTATGGTAATATTTTGATTTCTGTGCTGTATGTGATATATGTTTTATGGGTGCACTGTGGTCCAGAGGAATGTTGTTTCGTTTGTTTGTACACAGATGACAATAAACTTGAACTTGATTTGTCCACCTCAATGCCTCTCCTACCCAAGCACCTGTTCAAACTCCAATTTAACATTGTAATTGTACCTGCTTCCACCACCTCCTCCTCTGGCAGCTCATTCCAGATGTTCACTAACCTGTGTGTGAAAAACATACCCTTAGACCTTCACCTGTCTCTCATATTATGCCACATCACCATTCCGCAGGGAGTTCTGATTTGTCGATGTCCTCAGGGAGGTTCTACAAATCTGCAGTGTGGCCCTGCCTAAACACCAGAATTGTGCTCCTCCCTACTGATTAATCAAGTACACAAACATCTGCTGCAGGAACTTAACAGGTCAGGCAGCATCTGTGGGAGGAAAGAAATTGTCAACATTTCCTTGAAACTCTGCATCAGTCCCCTCTTTATCCTTCTGAACCCCACCACACACTCCTCCTAAGTCAACCACTCATTCATCCTTGTAAACCTTCTCTGGAGTCTCTTCAGGGCCAACACATCCTCCTTAAGACATAGGACCCAAAATATCTAACAATATTCCAGCTGCAGTCTGAACAATTCCTTTAAACAGTATCCATTAACTTTTATGTCAACTGCAAAATTACCAACTATTCCTTCCATACTCATATCCAGATTGTTGATGGACATTGAGGGCCCCAGCATCCATGCCTGCGGTACACCACCGGTTACGGGTTTCCATTCACAGGGAAAAAAAACCTTCACTATCACCTTCTCCTCCTATTACTACTAATAACACCTTATTTATTGATCACTTTCCATACAGATGTCGTTCAAAGTGCTTTACAATGGATAAAATGCAAACATGAAAATGAAAGACAAAAATATGTGAGTTAAAAGCAAGGTTAAATGAATAGGTTTTGAGCTGGAGTTTAAAGGCGTCAACTGAGTCTGCATCCCTTACAGTTTTAGGCTATTGAGTTCCACAGTTTAGGAGCGCAGTTCAAAAAAGCTGACCTGCCAATTATCTTTTGAGGGAGATTGTTTAAATTTAAGAGACCAGCAGAAGACCAACCTGAAAGCTTGAGCAGGCTTATAAAATGAAAGTGATTCTGTGATATACTGCAGTCTCAGACTATTAAGAGCTTTAAAAACAAGCAAGAGAACCTTAAAATCAATTCTAAAAGATACAGGAAACCAATGCAGAGTAGCTAGAGAAGCCAATTATAGAAATAATGGGATATTGAGGAATCCCGGCGTACAGATCCAAGGATTCCTGAAGGTGAATTTAGGAGTAACACACTCAAAATGCTGGAGAAACTTAACACGTCAGGCAGCATCTATGGAGAGGAATGACCAGTCGATGTTTCAGAATGAGAGACTTCATCAGGACTGGAAAGCAATTTATCAACTTTCTCTGGGTCCCATGGGCTCTAATTGTTTGGATCTTCTCCATGTAAGACCTTATCCAAAGCCTACTGAAGTCAATCTAGACCACATCAACTGTACTGTTCTCATTAGTACAGCTTGTTATCGTTTCAAAAATGTCACTCAAATTGCTCACAAGGATATCCTCCGAACTAAACAATACTAGCTATCTTTTTGCAATCCAAGCGTAGATTAATTCTGTCCCTCAGAAACTTTTTCCAATAACTTTCCTATCACTGGTGTTAGATCCACAAGCCTAAAATTACCTGGCTTATTACTGCATCCCTTCTTGAATAACAATAAGACTTGTCACCTTCTAGTCACTTGGCAGCTCACTCCACGGCCAGCTGAGATTTAAAAATCTGTTAGAGCTAGAGCAATCTCCTCATACAGAAGTCTGGGCCATTTCTCATCAGGCCATGGGGCTGATCCACTTTTAAGTATGCTAAGACATTTAATACTCCCTCCTGTTTAAATGCTTTTTTTTTTAGAAAGAGCTGTTCCTTAATCGTGTTAATGTGCTGGAACTATACGCAGCTACCATTCCTATTAACAAAAACATTGGCCAAAACAGACAGAAAGAGAATAAAGTCAACTACAACTTTAATTGCACTTGTTGCTAAGTGCACCAAAATGCTGAAGGAACCCAACAGGTCAGGCAACATGTATGGAAGGAAATGAACAGTTGATGTTTCAGGTTGAGGCCTTTCATCAGGACTGGCAAGGAGGGGGGCAGAAGCTAGGACAGAAGTTGGAGGGGGGGGGAAGGAGCTCAAGCTGGAAGGTGACAGGTGAAGCCAGGTGAGGGGGGACAGTAGGTGGGTGGGGGAGAATGGGATGAAGTGAGAAATTGAGAGGTGATCGGTGGAAAAGGTAAAGAGCTGAAGAAGGAATCTGACAAGAGAGTGGACCATGGGGGAAATGGAAGGGAGGCACCAAGGGAGGTGATAATTGGGCTTGTTGCTACATGCTCAAAATGCCAGAGGAACTTAGCAAATCAGGCAGTATCTACAGAAGGGAATAAACAATTGACATATTGGGCGAAAACCCTTCATCAGAATTGGACAGGAAGGGGGCAGAAGCCACGCCCTTTTTGATCATCTTAGCCTTGAGCCAGAAATTAGGGATTGCAATGATTGGCTAACAGACAAAGGTTCTTGTCAAGCTTATATTACGAAGGAAAGAGTACAGATCGTCTAGGAAAGAATTGCGTGATTTCTTATGCGCAAACACTTAGAACCATAGGATCAAAGAAAAATTGTAAATGTTGCCATGCTTCTGGTGCCAACACAACATGCCCATAACATACTCGTGGAATGTGGGAGGAAACTAGAAAATCTCCCAGTCATGGGGAGAATATACTATCTCCTTATAGACAGTGGTATGAATCGAACCCTGATCTTACCAGCAGCTGTAAAGCAGGATGCTAACATGTCACCCTTAAGCTCCTCAGCCCACCACACCTGCATCAACCATGATGCCAATCTTCCTGTATACGGTCCATATGCCTCTATTCCCTACATGATCACGTGTTGGTCTAAACGCCTGTTATTCTTATCTGCTTCTTCCACATTCCTTGGTGGTGCATTCCAGGCACATATTTCTCTGTAAAAAACAAACTTTGCTCATAACTTATTATGGTGTAACCTTCTCAAGGGCATTTTGAGATTGGGTCAGTGTACGAAGCCAACATTCCTTGAATGAACAGAAATATCTGTTAACACAAGCTAACAGCTTCTATTCAGCCTTCTTCCAGCAGCTTGAATCCCTGTGACAACTGGGCAAAGCAAATTGCTTTAATGTTTAAAATCTGTTCCAGTGGTTCACAGGCGAGAACATTCAATGCTGCCTGGATTAGTGAATCAAGATTCGCCTCAATGAATAGCCACTCGATTGAACAAGTTCCTGTGACTATTCTCAGTTTACAAGCACAGCTACTCCCTGAATTCTCACTGTCAACCCGCGGGCTTCCGCTTCTCTTCAGGCTAAATTATCTCCATTCTCAATCAAGAACAATAGATTTTTGGACATTAAGGGAATTGAGGAAAATGGGAGAACACCAGAAAAAAAAAGGAGCTGAGGTTGAAGAACAGCTAAAATCTTGATAAATAGTGGGATGGCTTATTCCCGCTCTGAGCTTTTACATTCTTGCAATCCCCCTGTAACCAGAACGACTTTGAGACTGGAATTTAATAGTAGACACATTACTGTAGGACCCACAATGATTTTTACAAGACTTCATAGTCTAATGATCTTGTAAATAATATAAAAGGAGCTAGCCAACCTGATGCCACCTGTCAGCACTGCACAGACACATATAACCCTGCATGTGACAAACATAACTCACACAGAATAATCCAAAGAAAAAGGAAAGCCATCTTAACTTTGACTGATACCTTTTGTCTTAGTAGGTATCAAATGTTGAAGTTTAAAACATTACAATCAAAATATACTCAATTTTATTCAGGCTTATTCTGAGTATTAGCAATAATACATTCCATGAATATTCAGATTTAAGTGTACAGTTATCTACCATCGCCTTACTTTCTATAACATATAAACTCCATTGTCAAGCAGAATGAAGGTGACTGGATAATTCCTTGCCCAATCAAGCTTGATAATCATGACTCATAATTAACCTCAGCAAACAATTCATATGCAATCCTTCATTCAAAGCCAAAAATGTTTCCTCCAGTCTTTAAACATCCAGGAGATCTTCAAGAGGTGGCTGAGAACGCTCACCATCCAAGCCATGTCCTCTTTATGTCATTACCATTGAGTTGGTGGGGTAGGAGCCTTAATAAACCTGAGTCTGATTGTTTTCTGCAAAACACACTGTTTGCTGGCTCATATTTTCTACCCTACATCAACACTGGCTGACGGAGAGAAACGAGACTGCAGACGCTGGTATCCAGAGCAACCATCTGCTGGAGGAAGTTCAAGTTTATTGTCATTCGACTGTGTAGACGTATACCACCAAATGAAACAATGTTCCTCTGGACCAAGTTGCAAAACACCATACATATAACTCATACGCAAACTTAAAGTACACCACAAATAAAATAGCAAAAATAAAATATATTCCAGAAGACTGACATTTAGCATAAGGTGTATTTACAGCACATTAAAAAAAAATAAAATGACGTTTCATACATGATCCAGAGAAGCAAGCAGCACTTGTCTATGGTTCAGGTCCATCCCGACTCCTTTCCTACTTGACCCAATGACTTCCTCCAGCAGATTTTTTGTTGCCCATTGACTAACCGATGCTACGAATAACTCCAGTGTTCAAAGGTCATGCAGATTAAATACCAATGCTTCCTTTGGCCTCCATTTTCAACTGAAAAAGTCACTAAATCACAGCAAAGAGAAATGTCACAGCTGTGAACAGCTTGAAGTAAAAGGTATCAAGACACAGGTGTTGGTTGGATACACGACGAAAAATATGAACCAGCTATCAACATACAAACTGTTGGAGGGTCTCAGACAGCTGGGGGATGCGAGAGAAAGGAAGAAAAAACCCATATGGATTGGTGTGCCCGACAGTCACTGTTCTTACCAACACCTCCTATTTCACTTGCTTCCAAGCCAATGGTATGAACAGTGAATTGTCCAGTTTCAGCTAACCCACTCCAAGAAGTCCACGTAGGTTCTTTCCTCCATGGTCATCTATCACCCCAACTTCCCAAGATCCATTATCCTCCTCCACCTAGTTCCATCTGCCCATCACTCACATGCATCCACCTGGGTCCTCCCTTGGCCAACCCCAACTACTTATGCTCTCATCTGCCAACAACCTCTCCCTTACCTGGCTCCACGTTGCTTGCAGCCCTTCTCTAGCTTTCCCCTCTCCTGGCTCCACGTGCTCAATTTCTTTTTCCTCATCTGTTTCCCCCTGTCACACACCAACTTCTGTCTCAAACTACAACCCCCATACACCCCCAGCTCCATCTACCATTATGTCCCACCTCACCCAATCCCTATCAGCCACCAACTTCTGTCTCAAACTATAAACCCCAGCAGCTTTATCTGATTGACTATAAATGAACAAAATCAGCGCAGACATCTAGTGCAGATAATGGATGCCTTCATACAAATCTTTTGACTATTTCATCTTCCAAATTTTCATTTCCATTGCAATATTCAAGATTATTGATACCTTTAAATTTTTCATGGTTCCTATTACTGAGGTAGTGAAACTGTATCATTTTCACTCCTGATGTTTCTGGCGTGTCCAGTCCTGAATGCTTGAAACCACAGTGAGCAAAACGGTTTGGAATTGTCTTACTACTTATCTCTTGCCAACCATCAGTGACAAAAATCACTGCTTTGAACATGAGAACACATATCTGATGCTACTTAAAAACTCTTCACTCTAGGCAGTATAGTGTCTAACAACCACACAAGTGCACGTGACTGGCACTAGTTAGAAACTGTTTGGCAATAGTCTCTTGTCCCAATTAAGCAGCATAGTGCCCAAGTAAACAAAGGGAAGACGTTGCAGAGGGATCGTCCACTGAGTCAGTGTGGGTAAAAATCAGAAACATAAAGGGAGCATTTGGGAGTATTTTATGGACCCCAATAGCAACAGGGAACCTGATGGAGAGGCAGACTGTGTAAAGGTGCAAAATAACAGGGTTGCTGGATTAATCCTAAAAGGAGAAATTTCACTCAGTGGGTACTGAATGTTTGACTTCACTCAAAAACACAGTGGAGTCTTAGCTATTGTTTACATTTAAAACAGACTGATACTTCTGCACATGACAGAATTCAAGGGAAATATAAGGCTGTTGGGGGGGTGGTACTGAGTGGCATACAGCAGGCTCAAAGGGCCAAATGGCCAACCTGCTCCAATTTCTTAAACCTGGAAAGGAATTTTGCTCCCTTAATGTGTCACAGCCTTCCAGCTCCTTTCACAAGTCATTTATTGAGGCAGAGAAATGGCAATGATTTGCTCTTGTCCAGCATAGTTCTTACTTCTTCATTCCAGAACATTCTTTCAAACTAAATTGCAAGACTACCACTTTCACTCAATAACTCCAACCACTAAACAGTGACTTCGGACTGTATTCTGAAATTAGTCCACAAAGATAGTGCAAAATAAAACTAAAAGGACTGCAGTGGTTTATCCAATACACCAGGACGCACAACTTCCTCCAGGTTCAGTAATGTCACAAGCCATGAATGAACGTCAAGATTCAAAAAATTCGTCGTACATTTATTATCAAGGTATATATAAATTTTACAACCTTGAGATTTGTCGGCTGACAGGTAGCCACAAAGCAAGTTCATCACCACACACCGACGATGCAGTCTCTGCACAATGTCGATTTGGAGCGTTCTGCATTTGGCGTTTGATCGCTTGTCAAAATCGTAAAGGATTTCATTCTGCTACCTAATTGTGCAGGCAAGAACTTTCGGATTCTGTTCGGAGCGGAGAATCAATGAGGGGCACATTTTCAAAGAGCCGATTTCAGGGAGATTACATACTGAGAGGGACACACACAGCTATGCTGGAGAGCTCCTGCCCAACTCACACACCACTGGTGATAACATATCACACCGGAGCTGGCCGGAGACTCCAGCCGCCCCCCCCATGGCTCTGCCAGGTTATCGCGCTAAAAGGAGCTGCAGGGCACCAGGTACCCAAACCCAGCCCGATGACCCGCTCCCCAGCGCCCGGTCTGTTGACAGGCTGCCCATATCTGGTTCCCGTACCCCGCCGGCGGCTCGGCCAAGCAGACCCACTCCTCGCCAGCCGGTAGCCACCCTTACCTTTCCTCGGCCGCAGCGACATCTTGCACCAGGCTCCGGCACGTGACCGCACGCTGCTATGGTGACGTCACACACGGCCCCGCCCCCCCCCGTGTCAGTTGCTATCAAGCCCCTCCCCCCCAGCCGTTGAGGGGCGGGTTCACATGTCGGGGGGTAAGCGCATGCGTCCTGCTCTCGGCGCCGGCGTGGTGTGACGGCCGTGGAATGTGTCAGCGCTACTGAGGTACTGAGCGGGGTGGGTCGGGAGGAAGCGGTTTCTGGGGACCGGGTATGGTTACGGCTACGGGGAAGATGGGAATCGGGGCCGTGTGCGCTGGGGGTGAGGGGGGTGGAAGGAGAGAGGAGATGAAGACCTGGGTACGGGAGGGGGGCGGCGGTTGCAAGCTAGCTAGGTGTGACCCGGGAAGCGGGTCTGAGGAAGAGGGGCGGGCGGGCAGGAGATTGAGGTGGGTTGGTGGGACTGTTGCTGAGGTGTGCATGGTGAGGGGCGATGGGCTTGGAGTCCCGGCAGCTGCTGTGGACAGATATGCTCAGGCACTAGGGCAGAGCGAGGTGGGGGTAGAATGGGGGGGGCAGTGGAATGTTACTGAGATGTGTTACCGTTACCGATATTACTGGGGATGAGGATGATGCGGGAAGATGAGGACTGGTGGTTGCCTTAGCTCAGTATTAGGGGCAGCAGGAGCCGGAGGTGGGTTGTGGGCTGTGGGCCGTGACATATGTGTTACATTACTGCTGCAGGGATGGGATGGGGAAGTGTGTTGCTGAGAAACTGGGGTGATGGGGAGGTAGGTCAGGGTCGAGTGAAGCGTGTTACTGTTTTTCAGATATGGTGGCTATGGGAGCCACAGCCTGGCACAGAGTTTTACTGCCTGTTGGCTGGCAGGGAGACTGTGTTCATGTGTGGGGTATTGCTGTACACTGGGTAGAACACAGGAGACTTGGGGCTGCTGTCCAGTCCTAGACTGCACAGCTAACGCACTGCTAGAACAGCTTCAGTGGAGTGGGGCTGCTGGTGAACGAGCAGAGTGATATGTGGGGATTGGAGTAGGGGCTTCCTTTCAGCCGGGAACCGGCTACCTTGGGTGTGTCGAATGGGGCAGCTGTGTCATACAGGCTTCTCTCTCCATAGCTACTACCTGATAGAACCTGTGTTCTTTCTGCTTTCTTTACTTCAGATTCTCAGCAACCGCAGGTTTCTGTAACAGTGCAAGCATTTTTGTCTGTCACTCCTTCCCTGTTTGTGTCTCCTCTAGACAGTTACTGCAGGTGATGAATAAATTAAAAGGGTAAATGCACACACTTTTTTCCCCTCCAGTAAAAGGCAACAAAAAAAAACTACAGAGTATAGGTTTAAGATGAGAGGGGAGAGACTAGACACATTGCCACAATAGGTCAACAGCAGATGCAATCTCAATGGTTCTTCACAGGCCTTTAGACTACCTGGACAAGACAAACAACAATGTCAGGATGCTGTTCATCAACTATAACTGAGCATTTAATACCATCATTCCCTCAATCCTAATTGCAAAGTTACAAAACCTGGGTCTCTGTACCTCCTTCTGCAATTGGATCCTCGACGTCCTAACCAGAAGGTCACAATCTGTGCGGATTGGTGATAACATCTCCTCGCTGACGATCAACACTGATGCACCTCGGGTGTGTGCTTAGCCCACTACTCTACTCTCTATATACCCATGACTGTGTGGCTAGGCGTAGCTCAAATGCCATTTATAAATTTGCTGATGAAACTATCATTGTTGGTAGAATCTCAGGTGGTGATGAGAGGGTTTACAGGAGTGAGATATGCCAACTAGTGGAGTGGTGTCACAGCAACAACCTGGCACTCAACGTCAGTAAGACGAAAGAGCTGATTGTGGACTTTCAGAAGAGTAAGATGAAGGAACACATACCAATCCTTATAGAGGGATCAGAAGTGGAGAGAGTGAGCAGTTTCAAGTTCCTGGATGTCAAGATCTCTGGGGATCTAACCTGGTCCCAGCATATCAATGGAGTTATAAAGAAAGCAAGACAGCGGCTATATTTCATTAGGAGTTTGAAGAGATTTGGTATGTCTACAAATACACTCAAAATCTTCTATAGATGTACCAAGATGTACACAGGACTAAAGAAAGCGGCAGAGGGTTGTAAATTTAGTCGGCTCCCTCTTGGGTACTAGCTAAACAAAGTACCCAGGACATCTTCAAGGAGCCGTGTCTCAAAGAGGCAGTGTCCATTATTAAGGACCTCCAGCACCCAGGGCATGCCCTTTTCTCACTGTTACCATCAGGTAGGAGGCACAGAAGCCTGAAGTCACACACTCAGCGACTCAGGAACAGCTTCTTCCCCTCTGCCATCTGATTCCAAAATGGACATTGAACCCTTGGATACAATCTCACTTTTTTATTATAGAGTATTTCTGGGTTTTTTTGCACAATTTTTAATCTATTCAATATATGTATACTGTAATTTATTTTTTATTATTATTTGTTTAGTTTTTTCTTCTATATTATGTATTGCATTGAACTGCTGGCTGCCAAGTTAACAAATTTCATGTCACATGCTGGTGATTCTAAACCTGATTCTGATTTAAAGTGACCTGAGGCCAATGAGAGCTTCCTTTAGGAGGGTGAACCCACAGAAAGCATCTGGCCCTGTCGAGTACTAAAGTTCTGTGCTGATCAACTGGCTGGAGTGCTCACTGATATCTTTAACCTCTTACTTCAGCAGTCTGAGGTACCCACCTGCTTCAAGCAGGCTTCAATTATACAGGTGCCCAGGAGAACGTGGTAACCTGCCTCAATGACTATCATCCAGTAGCACATCCACTGTAATGAAGCGTTTTGAGAGGTTCATAATGAAACATATCAACTCCTTACCTGAGAAGCAACTTAGATCTGCTCCAGCTATCTGCTCCTAATATCACAACAGGTCCTCAGCAGATACCATCTCACTGGCTCCTCACTCTACACTGGAACATCTGGGCAGTGCAGGTGCATACATCAGGATGCTCTTCATTGTCTATAGCTGAGCATCCCCTCAAAACTAATCCATCAGCCCCAAGACCTAGGCCTCAATACCTCCGTGTGCAACTGGATCCTCGATTTCCTCACTTGCAGACCCAGTAAGTTTGGTTTGGTTTAGAAACAACATCTCCTCCACAATCTCTGTCTGCACAGGTGCACCACAAAGCTGTGTGGTTAGCCCCCTGCTCTACTCACTTTACACTTATAACTGCGAGGCTAAGCGCAGCTCCAGTGCCATATTTAAGTTCGCTGATGATGCCACTGTCAATGGCGGAATCAAAGGTGGGTAATGAACTGCAGATAGGGAGACTAAATACCTGGCTGAGTGATGTCATGACAACAACCAGTCATTCAATGTCAGCAAGACCAAAGAGCTGATATTGACCTCAGGAGGAGGGAATCAGAGGTCCATGAGCCAGTCCTCATTGGGGAATCAGAGGTCGAGTGTCAGCAACTTCAAATTCCTTGGCATTATCATTTCAGAGAATCTGCCCTGGACCCAGCCCGTAACAGCCATTACAAAGCAAGCACAGCAGTGTTTCTACTTTCTTAGAAGTTTACGAAGATTCAGCATGTCATCTAAAACTTTGACAAACTTCTATAGATGTGCCGTGGAGAATTTATTGACTGGTTGCGTCACAGTCTGATATGGAACCATCAATGCCTTTGACCAGAAAAGCCTACAAAACATAGTGGATACAGTCCAGTTGATCACAGCTAAAGCCCTCCCCACCATTGAGCACTTCTACAAGGAGCAGTTTTGCAGGCTCAAGGACTTCCCCATCTAGCCTGTGATCTCTTCTCACTGCTACCATCAGGAAGGAGATACAGGAGCCTCAGGACTTGTATCAAAGTTCAAAGTAAATTTATGGATGTCACCATTTACAACCCTGAGATTAATTTTCCTGCGGGAATTCACAGTAAATACAAGATACACAATAGAATCAATGAAAGACCTCACCCAACAGGATGGACAAACAACCAATGTGCAAAAAAAACAAACTGCAAATACAAAAAAGAGAAAATAAATAATAACAGTAAACAATAAATATCAAGAACATGAGCTGGTGAGTCCAGTTCAGTGATGGTGACATCACCAGGTTCAAGTCAAGTCGATTTTTATTGTCATTTCAACCATAATTGCTGGTACAGTACACCGTAAAAACAAGACAATGTTTTTCAGGACCATGGTGCTACATGAACAATACAAAAATAACACAAAACTACACTAGACTACAGACCTACCCAGGACTGCATAAAGTGCACAAAACAGTTCAGGCATTACAATAAATAATAAACAAGACAATAGGCACAGTAGTGGGCAGTAGGTTGGTGTCAGTCCAGGCTCTGGGTATTGAGGAGTCTGATGACTTGGGGGAAGAAACCGTTACATAGTCTGGTCGTGAGAGCCGGAATATTTCAGTGCCTTTTGCCAGATGGCAGGAGGGAGAAGAGTTTGAGGGGTACGTGGGATCCCTCATAATGCTGTTTGCTGTACGGGTGCAGCGTGTGGTGTAAATGTCTCTAATGGTGGGAAGAGAGACCCCAGTGATCTTCTCAGCTGACTTCACTATCCGCTGCAGGGTCTTGCTATCCGAGGTGGTGCAATTTCCGAACCAGGCAGTGATGCAGCTGCTCAGGATGCTCTCAATACAGCCTCTGTAGAATGTGGTGAGGATGGAGGGGTGGGACATGGACTTTCCTCAGCCTTCACAGAACGTAGAGACGCTGCTGGGCTTTCCTTGCTATGGAGCTGGTGTTGACGGACCAGGTTCAGGAACAGTTATTGCCCTCAACCCTCGGGCTACTGAACCAGAGGGAATAACGGCACTCATCCCAACACTGAACTGTTCCCACAACCTATGCACTCACTTTCAAGGGCTTTTAATTTCATGTTCTCTATTTATTGCTTATTTATTTAATATTTTGTGTTTTATTTGTACAAATTGTTATCTTTTGCACATTGTCCGCTTGTCCATCTTGTGTGTGTTATTTTTCATTGATTCTATGGCATTTCTTTGTATTTACTGTGAATGCCTGCAAAAAAAAGAATCTCAGAGTTGTATGTGGTGACGTATGTCCTTTGATAGTACATTTACTTTGAACTTTGAATGGTGATTACTTCAAGTGGGTGGTCGGTATATGGAAGTGGTGGATGGGCTCACCCGTCTTATAAAGACACTACCCAGAAGAAGGCAATGGCAAATATACAACCATCCACCAGCTGCTCCCACGGCTTCACATAACTCTGATCAGAGCTAAGCAGCCACTACACCTTGCCTGGGGGAGACCTGCAGGCTATCAGAGCCTTCTACCTCCTTTGGTAGAGGTGTATCTCCACCCAGCACAGTATTGCAATTACTATAATTTGCCAACATAAATGGGACAGAAAGGGGAAGAGCAAGTGAGTGTTCATGGGCTCATGGACCATTCTAGTGGAGGGGAAGAAACTGTTCCTGAATCTTTCAATGCATCTGTTCAGGCTCCTGGCAGTAACGAGACTCGGACAGTGAGCATCCGTGGTTATGGATGCTGCCTTCCTGAAGTGCGGCCTCTTGGATGGTGGAGAGGGTCGTGCCTGTGATGGAGCTGGCTAAGCCTACAACACTCTGCAGTTTTGCTCACCTGTCTCAGTGTGTCTTTGGACTATGGAACAAAATTGAAGAAAATACTCGCATCCATGGGTAGAACATACAAAGACAACTTACAGGTGGCGCCAGAACTGAACTCTGGAATGCCCCGAGTTGTAATAATGTTGAGCTATGCCACTGGTTTCAATAAGACATTGGAGCACAATTTGGCTATTCGGCTCATTGAGTGATCTGCCATTCTATCATGGCTGATTTATTTTCTCTCTCAACCCCATGTACTTGCCTTCTCCCCATAACCTTGGTCTCCACAGCCATCTGTGGCAATGAACTCCACAGATTCTCATTTCTGCTCTATTCTACAGCAATGTGGACAGATTTGGTCACTATTATAGGAAAGTGCTATTAAACTAGAAAGGGTGTTGAAAAGAGTTACCAAGATGAGCTTGAGTTACAAGGAGAGATTGCTTACGCCAGGACTTTATTCCCTGGAGTGTAGAAATTGAGGAGGTAACCTGATAGAGGTATATAAGGTCATGAAGGTTAGCAGGATGAAATCTTAGTCTGTTGCCCAGGGAGGAGATTCTAATAACAGGAGGGCATGGCATTAAAATCAGAGACGAGAGGTTTTAAAGATACATCAGGGCAGGTTCTTCATGCAAAGGGTGGTACGTATTTGGAATGAGTTGGATGAGATCTAAAAGCAATGAAATAAATTGGATCAGAGAGGTTTAGAAGGCTGCAGGTCAATGTGGTCAGATGGGATGAGCTCCCTGGGCAATATAATCAGCATGGCTGAGTTGGGTCAAAGGGCCTGTTCTATGCTGTATGACTGTGCTGATAGTTCCTCCGTTGTCTTTATATTAAACCACTTGCCCGTCATTTATTCTGGGACTAAATAGGAGAAGGTTCCCGTCACAGAATCAGGCACATCCAGCTCAATTTAACCCACTGATTTTGCTGATGTTTTTCCTTCAAAAGGTAAAATTATTCTCGTTGCTTCTTTGCCTAGCATGACTGTGAGCCTGTGTGCTGTAGGTGTCTCTCAAATTTGATTTTGCTTTGAGAAGTGGATTGACAAGAGCAAGGTGGTAGACATTGCCCACATGGACTTCATCAGGGTTGGCCGAAGTCATGTTAGAATGGTCTAGAAAGTTAGATCATGTGAACCTTGTGTTTTGTATCTCAGGCTTTTACATTTTCTGCCCAATGGGAGATGGTCAAAGAGAGAATGACCAAGGTATGAGGGCCCCTTGATTATGTTGTGTGTATATGTGTATACACATACATCACTATATACACACAGGTCTACCTATATTGAGAGTAGAGAGAGAGAAATCAAGACAAATGTTATTTGTTATTGTGGATCTTAGTTACAGCTTAGTGTTATGTGATCATTCCCACACAACTAACTTCTCATGTAGCAATTTGATTTTTTTTCATTATCTGATAATAAAACAATAACTTGCATTGTATAATTGTCTCATTTCTGTGCTGTCAGCTCCTATTAAGCACTTTTGAAATGAGTGGTGCAACATTTTAACTGTATGGGGCACAGCAACACACAGACTTGGTCACTTTGAATCACTGGTATAAATGGTAAAAGAAAAATGGATCTTGTCAACGAAATCCTAGCAGAATGTCACCTTTGACCGAATTTCACTTTGTTCCTTCAGAGTAAAATGCTGCGTTTGCGATGCAAGGCGAAGAATGGAACCCACCTGATGCAAGGGCTGACCTCATCATCCAGTGTCCAAGAGCTGAAAGATAAAGTGGAAGAGCTAACAGGGGTTCCATGTGCTCTGCAGAAAATTATGGTGGGATATCCTCCATGCTGCCTGGATCTCCACAATGGAGAACTGGCTCTCAAGGATTGTCCTATCAAATCTGGTGAGTGTATTAAAGGCCCCGTCTACAGAACAAAGGAGTAAATGCTGCCTGAGTAATTAAGAGGGCAGGGCCAAGTCGGAGGTGTTCTGCATAGGAGTCATGTAATCTGCATTTGCCTTTGGTATTCCGGAGGCCACCAATTGAACACTAA
Source organism: Mobula birostris (assembly GCF_030028105.1). NCBI lineage: Eukaryota > Metazoa > Chordata > Chondrichthyes > Myliobatiformes > Myliobatidae > Mobula > Mobula birostris. The sequence continues at coordinate 94,687,840 of NC_092383.1, read as the reverse complement.
ACATGAAGCACTAGCCACCTAGTGAGGTGGCGGAGGACTAAAGGATAGCTAATGTTGCTCCCTTGTTCAAGAAAGGCTGTACCAATAAACTAGAAAATTACAGGCCAGTGAACTTGAAGTCAGTGGATAAATTATTGGAAGATATTTTAAAAGATGCATAAGTATTTGGATAGACAAGGACTGATTAGGGATAGTCAACATGGCTTTGTACGTGGTAGGTCATGTCTAACCAATCTTGTACAAGTTTTTCAAGGAAGTTACTAAGAAAGTTGATGAAGGAAAGGATGTTGTCGAAATGCACTTTAGCAAGGCCTTTGACAAAGCCCCATATAAGAAGCTGCTCCAGAAGGTTCAGTTGCTTGGCATTCAAGATGAGATAGTAGATTGGATTTGATACTGGCTTTGTGGGAGAAGCTAGAGAGCGGTAGTAGATGGATGTCTCTCTGAGTGGAGGCCTGTGATTAGTAGTGTGCTGCAGAGATCGGTGCCGAGACCGTTGTTTGTCATCTATGTCAACAATCTGGATGGTAATGTAAACTGGGTCAGAAAATTGTAAAAGGGGGCATAGTGGTCGGTGAGTAACACTATCAAAGTTTGCAGTGTGATGGGTACCAGCTAGAAAAATGGTAGACAGAATTTAATGCAGATGAGTGTGATGTTGCACTTTGGACAAACCTGGTTAGGACTTCACATCAGAGCACTGAGGAGTGTGATAGTCAGAGGGACCTGGGAATTTAGGTCTGTAATTCCTTGAAAGTGGCATCACAAGTAGATAGGGTTGTAAACAGAGCTTTTGGCACACTGGCCTTCGTAAATCAGAGTTTGAGTACCGGAGTTGGATTGTTATGTTGAAGTTGCATAAGATGTTGGTGAGGCTTAATTTGGACTATTGTGTGCAGTTCTGGTCACCTACCTAGAGAAAAGATGTAAATAAGATTGAAAAAATGCAGAGAAAAATCACAAGGAAGTTGCCAAGGCTTGAGGACCTAAGGAATAGGGAAAGGCTGAATAGGTTAGGATTTTATTCCCTGGAGCATAGGAAAATGAGAAGAGATTTGATAGAGGTATACAAAATTGAGGGGTAGAGACAGGGTAACTGCAAACAGGTTTTTTCCCCTGGGTTCAGGTGAGAATAGAACTAAATTTCTGGATTAGGAGTGAAAGCTGAAATATTTAAGGGGAACCTGAGGGCAAGCTTCTTCACTCAGGAGGAGGAGTGAGCATGGAATGAGCTACCAGCGGAAGTGACGGATGTAGGCTCCATTGCAACGTTTAAGAGAAGTTTGGATAAGTACATGGATGGGAGGGGTTTGGAGGCTATGGTCCGGGTGCGGGAAGATGGGACTAGGCAGAAGATCAGGTCGGACTGAATGGGCCTGCTTTTGCATTGGAGAAAGTGCAAGTGAACTACTGCTTCATTGGGTCAGAAGGTTTGGGGTCTGGGTGGTGGGAAGGGAAGGTGTTGGGTCTCCTGGGATGGTGTGAGCAGATGACTAGCTGGCCAAGTAACCTCAGCATTCCACTGCCCTGAGGATGGTGAATCTGTAGAATTCAGAGGACTGCGGAAGCCAAGTCATTTGTATGTATTTAAGACAGCGATTGACAGCTTCTCATTCAGTGAGGGATTTAAAGATTATGGAAGAATGGAGTTAAAAATCCCTTATTATGTGATCTGCCCTTAGCAAGCAAGTTCAATTGTCTACACTTAAACGTCTTAATTAAAAACATATTTTACATACCTGGGAAAAAACTGGGAGTCAGTAAATCAGGAAATCAAAAGGACAGTTCAGAAGAAATTACTTTATCAAAAAAGTGGCAAGTGGGAATATAATGCTATACTAATTGGTGGTTGGGGTGAATGGTGAGGATGTGTTGTTTATCAGGAAATCCCAACCTTTTTATGCCATGGACCAATACCATTAAGCAAGGCGTCCATGCACCCCAGGTTGGGAACCACTGGTTTAGATAAAGGCTGGGTAAAGACATGAGAAAGGAATGGAGTCATAGAAAACTACAGCACAGAAATAGGCTATTCTGCCCATCTAGTCCATGCCAAACTATTAATCTGTCTAAACCCATTAAGCCCTCCCATCCATGTATCTTCAGAAAATTTCTTTTAGATGTTGATTTGGAGAGGTTTATATGAGCAAGTAGCTGAATGAAGAGTGACAACCTAGCGTGAAAGATCTGTTTCTTTGCTCTATATTCCTTGTCATTGATGTATTTCTTCATAATGTCTAAACCAATTCTGAAATAATCAAGTAGGTCACACTAAACACTCTTTTCCAGGAGATACTTTGATTGTGGAGGAGGAACGGGACGTAGTGAAAACCAAAGGTTCCGCCTCAAAGCTTGGTGTGGAAAGCTCAGATACGAGTACTTTTCCGCACCTGACTCGACATGTTGTCCCTGCAGACAACTCCTGCCTCTTCACAAGTATCCACTATGTGGTAGAAGGAGGTGTCTGTGAACCAAACTGTGCCCCAGAAATGCGAAACCTGATCGCCCAGATCGTGGCAAGTGACCCCCACTCGTACACAGAAGCGGTACTGGGAAAGAGTAATTGGGAATACTGTAACTGGATTTGCCGGAGTGACACATGGGGAGGGGCCATTGAGATCTCCATTCTATCCAAATTTTACCGGTGCGAGATCTGTGTCGTGGATACACAGACAGTACGAATCGACAGGTTTGGAGAGGACGTCAGCTACACGAAGCGGGTGCTTCTGATTTACGACGGGATTCACTACGACCCGTTGGAACGGCGGTTTGAGGACCCCGAGACCCCACCGCAAACCATCTTCTCCACGGCGGATGATGTTGTACTCGCTCAGGCACTGGAGCTGGGCGATGAGGCTAGAAGAAAACGGCAGTTCACCGATCTGAACAGATTCACACTGCGTTGCATAGTCTGCCAGAAGGGCCTGGTGGGTCAGGTAGAAGCTAGGGAGCATGCTAAAGAGACGGGGCACACCAACTTCGGAGAGGTGTGATGTTCAGAAAATTACTTACCTCACGCTCCTGGAATGCACTGGAATATTTCTTTAGGAACAAAATGGAATTATATGGATCTTTTAAACCCTGGTTTGATTAGTTGTGAGCTGATCAAATTGCTGGTTGGTTGAAAAGGTTAGTTCTCATTGTTAAACTGCTGTTTACATAGTAGGAATTGATTTTGCCTGATTATTCCAATCTATTATTATACACCTCTCATTGCATATTAAAATATTACTGCCTCAGGTTTTCCCCATTAGGTGTATTAACTAATGGAGAGATTTAGTTGCCAGAAAAATATGTCAGTGGTTTCTCCAGACTTTGATTGTTCCCGATTAAATTCACAGGAATGAGCCAAACTGAAAACCTCCTTACTGCAAAACATTCAACTGAAGAAAGTACATGTAAACTTTTTGGTGTGAATACTAATTCCTCTAGGTTCATCATTCCACTGTGGGGGGGGGGCAGTGGGCAAGGGTAAGAGCGCGGTTGCCTGTTTAATGATTTAACAAGTTTTTAGTGGTCAGTTCTTCAGAATAACATCCTGAGCTACCACTTTCATTTCTAGCCCATGTTGATGGCCTGAAATGTTTTTTAATTGTTCTGCTGAGTTACCATTTATTGCAGGGATTTCTAACCTGGGGTCCACGGACCCCCCGGTTAGTGGTAGGGACATAAGAAAGGTTGCGAGCCCCTCATTTATTGTATAAATGCCTAGTAACCCACTTTCCCAGCCAAAGGGAAGTTTCACTGAATAGCCCAAGGCAACTCTAAGATCAGGAATCCCTACCCTTTATAGAAGTAGTAATGGCATATTGTATCCGGGACTAAGCTACACACTCAACCAAAATATTTCACAAGTGAGATCTTGAGGAATGTTCACTGGATACCTTTGCCTCCCTAAAAATTCGAAAGCTGTTACAGCATCAAATTGTTACTTGAAAGGCAAAGATTTGGTTCTTAGATGATTGTGTAAACAGACAAGGGGGCAGCCCTATTGGTGATGCAGTTTCCTAAACAAAATATCCAAGACAGAGGCAGTTCAGGTGCAGTTAATAAATTTGAATTCTGAGGAAACAACCTTCCTATAATTTTCAGATATGAAACTTTGCAATTCCTCCACTAGCACGTGGAGAATCGTTACTTGATCTCAGTTACACTGTCAACGGGTGGATCTGTGAGTGTCCTAGTCCAAAGCTTTCCCAGTAAACAACTTTTGGATAATCAAATCCTTGACAGTGCCTCTTAACATTGACTCAGTGCACTGCATAAGAATTGATGGTTTTTCAAAGTCAAACTTAATTCAAATCTACTCATCTTAATTGAATGACACAATTAAAATCGTGGTCCCCTGTTTTAACCATTTATCTGAAAATGGCTTCTACCCAGTCAAAATTGTGACAGAATTAGGGTTGTTTTCTATGTGACTCACTTGTAGACATTAGCAAAGAAATTGTTTTGGAAAGCTGATCTTTAAAGATGACATTGATCTTTGAAGATGACTTTTGATTTAATTGATGTTAAATTTATTTATGCAAGTATTCATTTTGTAGCAGGCCTAAACTGCTTTAGTCACAATCATTTTATGTGCCACATGTTTTTATCAGACATACATATGTAAATGTTTTAGATTTTTTCTAATGTACCTGTAATTTATTTAAAGATGAAAACATTTTAAATAGTGAAAAAAATGGAGTTTTTGGTGCTATTATCAGAAGGAAGCCATTTTTAAAAAATTTCTAAAGCTCTATTTAGAATTTTTCAGGATTGAGTCAACTGCAAATGAACAATGTTCAGATGTGAAAGCTCAGCTAACAAATATTACGAGTAGCAACTTGATTTCGTTATTGGCCCAGCATGTGGATGATGCCTTTGGGTTATTGTTTTCAGCTAATTCTAATAACTTAAGCAAAATCCTGTTACAGATTATTATCTGAGTGTGTGGATACGCCAAATTTTGTACCACAAGGTTATTATTGTAGTTGTTCAATATAAGGTAATGTTAGGAAACAACTCAGCTTATTCCAGAAACCATCAAGTGCGTGCACCCTTTGCTTCTCTGTTACGTTGGGTGCAAAGTAATGATCTCTGTGGCAGCAATGTGCCTTACACCCAACTCTGAAACCAATATTGTACAACATCTCCAAAGAACGTGGTATTTTGCTATATTTCAAGTGCTTTTTCCTTCGCAGATCATTTGGGACTAATTTCACATCACAAGTGTCTCTGGTTGCCAGTGTGAGCTAGAGGTCAAGAGTCTAGTTTTAATCTTTGCCAGTAGTACTTCTGCAGGATAAGCTGTCCCCCTCAAATATTCCTCTGTACAAGTTCACTACCAATAAGTGAGTCCCATAGTGTCATTGCTGTTCAATCTAAAGGTAATTTCCTTTCAAATCTTCCTGAACAGATTACGTTACTAACCCTTGTTTAAATGCTTTTTTTTGGGCAGTCTCTTGTAATTTTAGATAAACGCATGCACTTGAAAGAGGATTCTCCTTGTTCTGCCTTTGGCAAATAATTGCACTACTGCTATGTGCCTGCAGGTGGCATCTCAACCTAAGAGATGCAGCAATCATTGGTTAATGCACCATCAGTATGGTTCATGGCTAGATCATGAAGGGGACATTTCTATATTCTTGTTGCTAAAAGATTTTTAAAAGAGTTTGTGTCTATACTCATTAACTAATATCATGTAGCTATTTGCTTGAGTTATTGTCGAGTTATTTCTATAATTCCTCGTCACTGAAATTTATTACGAATATAGCAGAAGGCCTTTCAGCCCATCTAGTTGAATGATCCTAGTGATCCAAATTCAGTTCCATGAACCTGCTTTCTTCCCATATCCTTTGATTTATTTAACCATTACCATTTCTCCTTGAATATATTTCAGTAATTGGTCTCAACTGCCTTCTCTGGTGCAGAATTCCACAGGTTTACCACTCAAGGGTGTGGATATTTCTCCTCATCTGAGTCCTACATGACTTGTCCCTTCTCGTTAGAGCCCCTTGAAATAAGACCCTTGTCCTTGGGCTGTGACCGTGAACCCTCCCACCATCAGGAACATCCTGCATCTGGTCTATCCAGAACTGTTAAAAATGTCAGAATCAGGTTGATTATCACTGACATATGCTGTGAAATTTTTTTGTTTTGTGACAGCAGTACAATGCAAGACATGAAATGTACCACAAATTACAATAAGAAATCAAAAAGAGAGAGAAATATTAATGGTAGTGTTCACAGACCATTCAGAAATCTGATGGCGGAGGGGAAGAAAATGTTCCTAAAATGTTGAGTGTGGCTCTTAGGGCTCCTGTGCCTTCTCCCTGGTGGTAGTAATAAGAAGTGGTGGGGACCTTTATGATGGGTGCTGTCTTTTTGAGGCTTCACCTTTTGAAGATGTCCTCGATGCCAGGGAGGCTGTTGCCCATCATGGAACGAGCTGAGTTTACAACCCTCTGCAGCTTTTACCGATTCTTTACACTAGCCCCTGAAAACCAGACAGTGATGCAACCAGTTAGAATGCTCACCACAGTACATCTGCAGAAATTTTCTAGTCTTGGGTGACATGGACGCCATGTCGCTGAACACTAGCAAATGTGTAGGTTTCTATGAGTTCATTCCAAACTCTACAAAAGAGCCCTAACCAATCCCATCACTGCAGGCTTGTTGAGGCATAATCTGAGTATACATACTAGTGAAAAAGCAAAGAATGAATTCTGATAAAATATTCGGTGTCCTTGTCAGAGATTACATACGGAAACATTTAGAAGCAAACCATTGCAGTTTTTGTACTGTTTGTGTTTGCTTCACAGCCCACCCTATACATTTCCTATGTTTATAGCCTCTCAGTAGAAGATTTAGATTGCTTTTGGGGCCCATTGTAAACACAAGCATTATGTAAACTCAAAAGGGAATTGGATAAGCACTTCAGGAAAAATAATCTGCAAGTCTTCAGGGAACAAATGGTAGAACGTCTCCTCAAAGAGCTAGCATGGAATTGATGGGCAGAAATGTGCTATGACAGGTCTGTAATTTATGAAAGGGTGTTAGAGAGAATCAACAAAATGTGACAGACTTCTGATGACATGAATGTTGAGAGCACTGTCTTACAAAAGCTGGTAAAGTAAAAATACGCTCCTATTCAAAAGAGAAAAGTTAGATTTAACTATCTATCATAAAGATACGTTGTAACATAGATTATTGTACTACATTCATTTGATCAGTATTTTAAAATAAGCTTCAATGACCTATGGTTGGGTTGAGTTATTCGCTAAGCTTTACTTTTCGCAGTTTACTTGCAAACATTTCATCACCTTGCAAGGCAACATTGTCAATGCGCTGTTGACTGTGGTGTGTCCTCCGAATGCTTGGCCTTTATATACTTTTAAGTCAGCTGATTGGCTGAGTGGTGAACTTTGTGCATTGTGGTCAGGAATTTTGCCTGCATCAGCTCGTATACAGGACCGAAGTCTGCATGTTTTACAGAAATGTTTGTGGAAAACCACGCTTCTAAGCATTCTCTTGCATGCCATGTGTTCACTTCTGCCATGACTTTCACTGATGCCCAGTTGAATTTCTGCCCTTGATCTTCATGGGTAGAGTCTAGGGAGAGTGGCCATGCTGCTTAAACCCAGTTGATGTTCATGGATCTTTGTGGATAGTTTTCTCCCAGTCTGGCCAACGTAATATTTGTTGCAGTCTCTGCATTGGGTTTTGTCATTGTATACTGGACTGATTTTGATTATACTTCTACATTTCTAGAGCTAAAATTAAGTGCTGGATCATGTAAAATGTATGGTTAAACACAAAAGATTGTCCTCATGCTGGAAATCTTGAGCAACACACATAAAATACTGGAGAACCTCAGCAGGTCAGGCAGCATCTATAGATTTCTGCAACTTCTGGTAACTTCTCCCCATCACCCTTCTTCCTTTTCCATTTCACATTCTCGCTCCCCTCTTTTACCCCTTCCCCCCACCCTGCCCACCACCTCCTCCTTCCCTTTCTCCCATAGTCCACTTTCTTCTCCTATCAGATTATTTCTTCTTCAGCCCATTACCTCTTCCACCCACCCCCTCCCAGCTTCTCACTTCCCTCCCCCACCCACCTCCGCCTTCACCTGTCACCTGCCAGTTTGTACTCTGCCCCCACCTTATTCTGGCTTCTACCCCCTTCCTTACCAATCCTGATGAACGTCTTGGCCTGAAATGTTGACTGTTTATTCCCCATCATCAATGCTGCCTGACCTACTGAGTTCTGCCAGCATTTTGTGTGTGTCTGTGTGGTTAAATGTTTGTTAAGGCAGCTATGAAACATAACCGGGTTGGCATGTGTTTTATAAGCCCTTGGAAATGTTACAGGCTGGCAGCACTTATTCAAGATTGTCCCATTGTGCTATTTACAGAAGCATTCCATATTCTCAAAATTCAGGTTCGGCAGAAATATTGTTGAGGAGTTGACAACAAAATGCACCTGCCAGACCCGCTTTCTACGTTATACATTACAGCTATGAAATGCTGTGATGAATCATTTTTGACAGCAGTTTAGAGCAGCTGTGTGTATCTGCTACTTGGCCAAAATCTTAGAGAACAATCTCTATAGAATTGGACCAATGGTGATAGGATATCGGTTGTGCACAGATTTTAATTTCACCCACTTCAATGCAAGAGGAAAAGTGTACAGGCTAACCCATTGGAGTCCATGTCGCAGAGCTCAGCCAGACTCAGACTGTCTGGGCTGGCCGTTGCATCTTTTAAAACCATCGATACCACTCGAATTCTCAATAGAATTAACATCATCTCCCTGTCAACACAGGCAGAATCTACTAATATTGGCCTTGTGGGTGATGGCAAACTGAGAATTAAAATGGAACCCTAGTTCCTCAATATTAAAGGGACATCTTATGTCTGCAAGGCCCTGCAAATTAATTCTCCAGCTAACACCCTTCTATTATTTTTATACTTCTCTTGAACACTTAAAAACACTTTTTGTTGTGAATCTTCTCCTGGTATTAGAGTTGATTTAAATCTTTGTTTCTTGGTTTTTAAATTGTCTCTTGTAAATTTTTTATCCTTAGCAAAAAGAAGTCTCATGACTTTCTCTAAAATCCTAAAAGTTGTAACCTTGGCCCAAGGATCTCCTCTGAATAGAAGAACATCTAACCCCTACTAAAACTTTAAAATCACCATTATATAAAATAAGGGTATTAAGATTATTGTGTGGATGGAGTAGTGTCCAACACTGACAGGAGGCCAGTGTGGGAAAGTTTTTAAAGTGGAAAGCCATTGCACCTGGGCAGTTCCACTCACTCGACCTCAGGAGTCCAAGTCCAACGGTACGAACAACTGTCACAAACTGGGACCTTGGTTACAGTGGATGACCATGACATCCTCATGCCCTTCACTCTCCACAGAATGTTCCTGACTGTTGGATCTCACTAGATCTCATCCGTCCAGTCCTCCAGAGCTGATTCCACATGCCAGGATAGGCATGTCCCTAACTCACTGGGGTATGAGGCTGCTGGTTGCCCTCACCTGGTTTAGCCCACTTGTTGAAGCAGTGTGCCAGGGTGTGGCTGCTGTCACACGTAGACAGCTACTTGGAACTACAGGTGAAAACTGAGTGTCTGGTCAGGACCAAAGGTGAATGAGCTGCCCCAGAATGACATGACAAGTCATTTCACCAGAGGTGCAACCCCTCCCTGGACACCACATATACCTCAAGATTATTATCTGAACCATGACTAAAACCTACAGTATCCTGTACAACACTTTTGCACATAATCTTTATTACTGATGGGCATATTTTCTTAACACGTGCATTTCTTTTGAAATTTTGTAGATTAACATAAATGTAGTTTGTCTTTTATTAGATGTTTGCTGTTGATCTTCAAGCCAGTTCACCAGCAATCAAGGCATTAACGTTTTTCTTGCCAGCAAACCCTTGCTCCAAGACCAGGGGCAAGTTTAGCTTTTCCTCTGACCAAACTAATGGATTCCTACTTTCCTTCTGGACTTCTGCTCCACTGGAAGAGATTAGCCAACAACGGCTGTCCTCTTAGTTTCACGGAACAAGGTGCATGTGAAGCTTTAGTGGGACCATAGAGAATGATGACCAAGTATGGTTTACATAGAAAAAATAGGTGCAGGAGTAGGCCATTCGGCCCTTCGAGCCTGCACCGCCATTTATTATGATCATGGCTGATCATCCAACTCAGAACCCTGCACCAGCCTTCCCTCCATACCCTCTGATCCCCCTAGCCACAAGGGCCATATCTAACTCCCTCTTAAATATAGCCAATGAACTGGCCTCAACTGTTTCCTGTGGCAGAGAATTCCACAGATTCACCACTCTCTGTGTGAAGAAGTTTTTCCTAATCTCAGTCCTAAAAGGCTTCGCCTTTATCCTCAAACCGTGACCCCTCGTTCTGGACTTTCCCAACATCGGGAACAATCTTCCTGCATCTAGCCTGTCCAATCCCTTTAGGATTTTATACGTTTCAATCAGATCGCCCCTCAATCTTCTAAATTCCAACGCGTACAAGCCCAGTTCATCCAGTCTTTCTTCATATGAAAGTCCTGCCATCCCAGGAATCAATCTGGTGAACCTTCTTTGTACTCCCTCTATGGCAAGGATGTCTTTCCTCAGATTAGGGGACCAAAACTGCACACAATACTCCAGGTGTCGTCTCACCAAGGCCTTGTACAACTGCAGAAGTACCTCCCTGCTCCTGTACTCGAATCCTCTTGCTATAAATGCCAGCATACCATTTGCCTTTTTCACCGCCTGCTGTACCTGCATGCCCACTTTCAATGACTGCAATGTTTGCAGGAAGTTATCACAAAGTTGCAACTAACAGCTAAGATCAAGGCTGCAGTAATATGGAGACATTTTCCCCAACAGTAACCAGATTTATTCAGTTTACAATTGAGGTGAATAATAACTCAGGCATATATCAGTTACAGCTACAGTTTACTGTTTGAGGTTTTTAATCCTTTTGTAAATGAATTTATATATAATTATTTAATGTATAATTAGAAATAGTTTATAGTTCAAGTGCATATGGTGCTTAAATTAACAGATACGTCAAGCAAAGGTCAGTGTACAGTATATGATCTGTCCTTGATTAGTTTGTTCTTTCGTTATGTGCCACGTTGTGTGACTTGAATGATCATAGTCCTTCCATGACCATGATTGTTCTTGGCCAATTTTTCTACAGATGTGGTTTTCCATTTCCTCCTTTTGGGTAGTGTCTTTACAACATAGATGACCCCAGCCGTTATCAATACTCTTCAGAGTTTGTTTGCCTAGTGTTAGTGGTCATGTAACCAGGACTTGTGATGTGCACCAGTTGTTCATACGACCATCCACCACCTGCTTCCATGGCTTCACATGAGTGGAGGAGTGGGATGGGCTAAGCAGGTGCTACACCTTGCCCAAGAATGACCTGCAGACTAGTGGAGAGAAGGAGCATCTTACACCTCTTTTGGTAGAGACGTATTTCCACCTCGCCACCCAGCAGTAGGGGTATCAAATGTTATGGGGAGAAGGCAGGAGAATGGGATTGAGAGGAATAATAAATCTGGAATGATGGGACAGACTCGATGGGCTGAATGGCCTAACTTTGCTCTTGTGTCTGAAGCTCATATTTGGTAATGGATTAGAGAAACATTTTAATACTGCTTTGTGCCAATCATTTCTTGTACAGTTGACGTTCACTAATCCGGTTCCTTCGATAATCTGGCACTGATTATGCTTAATATGATCCTTCTGTAATTCGGCATTTTCACTAATCCGGCACTCCTCAGGTCCCAGTGGTGCCGGATTAGTGAAGGTCGTCCTGTACAATCAATTGTGTAAATCTCCACAACAAACCCTTGGGTGTTTTAAGCTTCAGTACATAAACTTTAGTTGAGCAAGGGTTTAATGCATGGTGGACTAGGAATGTCTTTCAACTGTGAATACTGTGGTTCTGTCATTGAGATGTTTAATTTTCACTTATTCATACATTTGCATGCTTTCAGAATGATCCTTGCTGCCTAGCATTGAAAACTAAAACCTTACCATCTTGAGCATGAAATTGGGAAGGCTCTTAAAAAATCTGACATCATTTAAGTTGGATAGGGTTTGAATAACGTTGAATGCCAGAACTCAGCAAGTGATTTTTTTTTTTGAAAAACATGATTTAGAATTCTTGTTGTGGAGCAGAAAGATTCCGACACCTCCCTCCCCTTTCTAGATCTTTCTGTCTCTGTCTCTGGAGACAGCTTATCCACTGATGTCTACTATAAGCCTACTGACTCTCACAGCTATCTGGACTATTCCTCTTCTCACCCTGTCTCTTGCAAAAACGCCATCCCCTTCTCGCAATTCCTCCGTCTCTGCCGCATCTGCTCTCAGGATGAGGCTTTTCATTCTAGGACGAGGGAGATGTCTTCCTTTTTTAAAGAAAGGGGCTTCCCTTCCTCCACTATCAACTCTGCTCTTAAACGCATCTCCCCCATTTCACGTACATCTGCTCTTACTCCATCCTCCCGCCACCCCAGTAGGAATAGGGTTCCCCTGGTCCTCACCTACCACCCCACCAGCCTTCGGGTCCAACATATTATTTTCCGTAACTTCCGCCATCTCCAACGGGATCCCACCACTAAGCACATCTTTCCCTCCCCACCCCCCTGCATTCCGCAGGGATCGCTCCCTACACGACTCCCTTGTCCATTCGTCCCCCCCCCCCCCCATCCCTCCCCACTGATCTCCCTCCTGGCACTTATCCGTGTAAGTGGAACAAGTGCTACACATGCCCTTACACTTCCTCCCTTAGCACCATTCAGGGCCCCAAACAGTCCTTCCAGGTGAGGCAACACTTCACCTGTGAGTCGACTGGGGTGATATACTGCGTCCGGTGCTTCTGATGTGGCCTTTTATATATTGGCGAGACCCGACGCAGACTGGGAGACCGCTTTGCTGAACATCTACGCTCTGTCCGCCAGAGAAAGCAGGATCTCCCAGTGGCCACACATTTTAATTCCACGTCCCATTCCCATTCTGACATGTCTATCCACGGCCTCCTCTACTGTAAAGATGAAGCCACACTCAGGTTGGCACACTCAGGTTGGAGGAACAACACCTTATATTCCGTCTGGGTAGCCTCCAACCTGATGGCATGAACATCGACTTCTCTAACTTCCACTAATGCCCCACCTCCCCCTCGTACCCCATCTGTTACTTATTTTTATACACACATTCTTTCTCTCATTCTCCTTTTTCTCCCTCTGTCCCTCTGAATATACCCCTTGCCCATTCTCTGGGTCCCCCCCCCTTGTCTTTCTTCCCGGACCTCCTGTCCCATGATCCTCTCGTATCCTTTTTGCCTATCACCTGTCCAGCTCTTGGCTCCATCCCTCCCCCTCCTGTCTTCTCCTATCATTTTGGATCTCCCCCTCCCCCTCCAACTTTCAAATCCCTTACTCACTCTTCCTTCAGTTAGTCCTGACGAAGGGTCTCGGCCTGAAACGTCGACTGCACCTCTTCCTAGAGATGCTGCCTGGCCTGCTGCGTTCACCAGCAACTTTTATGTGTGTTGCTAGAAAGATTCCTCTATTGGTTCTTGGTTTCACTAGTTAAGCAATATGATGCCCAAATTAGATAATCACCAGTCAGGGTATCATATTCTGTTCAATCTTACTAAGTTACCTTACTAGATCTGGGCAACACAGTGATGCAGTTAGTAGGGCTACTACCTTGAAATATCGGAGACCCCAGTCTGATGTCTTGAATAATGTCCTTTTGACCGTGTGGGTGCTTCAGTGTCCTACAGGCCAGAGATGTGTGGGTAGGTAAGTTAACTGGCTGCTTGTATGAAGTCTGTGGTCACGTAGAATCTGGGGGCGTTGACGAAAATGCGGTGTTTGGGGGCGGGCGGGGAACCTACAGCACAATACAGGCCCTTTGGCCCACAAAGCAGTGCCGAACATGTCCTTACCTTAGAAATTATCTAGGGTTACCCAGAGCCCTCTATTTTTCTGAGCTCCATGTACCTGTTCAGGAGGCTCTTAAAAGACCCTATCGTATCCACCTCCACCACCGTCACCAGCAGCCCATTCCAAGCACTCACCGCTCTCTGTGTTTAAAAACAAAAACTTACCCCTGACATCTCCTCTGTACCTACTTCCAAGCACCTTAAAACTGTACCCTCTTGTGCTAGCCATTCCAGCCCTGGGGAAAAACCTCTGACTATCCACATGATCAATGCCTCTCATTTTATACACCTCTATCAGGTCACCTCTCATCCTCCGTCGCTCCAGGGAAAAAAGGCCGAGTTCACTCAACCTATTCTCATAAGGTATGCTCCCCAATCCAGGCAACATCCTTGTCAATCTCCTCTGCACTCTTTCTATGGTTTCCACATCCTATAGTAAGGTGACCAGAACTGAGCATAGTACTCCAGGTGGGGTCTGACCAGGGTCTTATATAGTTGCAACATTACCCCTCTGCTTCTAAACTCAATCCCACGATTGATGAAGGCCAATGCACCATATACTTTCTTAACCACAGAGTCAACCTGCGTAGCAGCTTTGAGTGTCCTATGGATTTGGACCCCAAGATCCTTCTGATCGTCCACACTGCCAAGAGTCTTACCATTAATACTATATATTCTGCCATCATATTTGACCTACCAAAATGAACCATCTCACACTTATCTGGGTTGAACTCCATCTGCCACTTCTCATCCCAGTTTTGCATCCTATCAATGTTCCACTATAACCTCTGACAGCTCTACACTATCCACAACACCACCAACCTTTGTGTCATCAGCAAATTTACTAACCCATCCCTCCACCTCTTCATCCAGGGCATTTATAAAAATCACGAAGAGTAGGGGTCCCAGAACAGATCCTTGAGGCACACCACTGGTCACCGACCTCCATGCAGAATGTGACCCATCTGCAACCAACTTTTTATGGGCTGTTTAGATAGGCACATGAATGTGAGGAAAATGGAAGGGTATGGACAATTTGTAGACGAGGTTAATATTGTTAGCCATTTCATTACTAATTTGATTGGTTAAGCACAATGTGTTTATGCCACAATATTCTTGTGTCAAAAGCACTGTATAAGTAGAAGCTGCTACTGTTGCTGTGAGTCACAGTTAGTTCAATACTTGTGCTTGAAGAGGCAGGCTACAGTTATTTTGTCTACATTCACTGGCCTTGGATCAGCTCATTACAGCCAGCTCATTATCTCAAGTACATAATGTAAATTATTTAATTGGTATTTGTAACTAATTGTCATTGCTATGAACACAAGAGATTCTGCAGATGTTGGAAATCCAGAGCAACACACAAAATGTTAGAGGAACTCAGCGGGTCTGAACCAAATCTGTGGTTACGGACCCCTTGGTCAATAGTAGGAGTCCCTGCATAAAAAAGGTTGAGAACCCCAGTGTTAAAGGGTTTTGGCCCAAAATGTTGACTGTTTATTCCTCTCCATGGATGCTGCCTGACCTGCTGAGTTCTCCAGCATTTTACTGTGTGTTGCATTTTTTTTATGAATGCAATAAGTTCTCAAATTCTGTATAATTTAATCATGTTTAGCTTCTAACTAGGTCAGACCTACTCATCACAGCTATTTAGAAACAAAATTCCGTGGAGCTATTTTATCCTGATTTAATGGGAGCCCCAACCACAATGTGAAAAGAATAGGTTTGCTGATGACATCTTCGAGAGGGGTCATGAGAATAATCCCCGGAATGAAAGGGTAAACATATGAGGAATGTTTGATGTCCCTGGGCCTGTACTCACTGGAGTTTAGAAGAATGGCGGGGGGGAGGGATCTAGGTTATTGAATATTGAAGGACCTGGACAGAGTGGGAGTGGAGAGGATGTTTCCTATAGTAGGGGAGTCTAGAACCAGAGGGCGCAACCTCAATAGAAAGACATCCCTTTGGAAAAGAAATGGGGAATTTGTTTAGCCAGAGGGTGGTGAGTCTGTGGAATTCATTGCTACAGACTACTGTGGAAGCCAAGTCATTGGGTATACTTAAAGCGGAGGTTGATGGGTTCTTGATTAGTAAGGGGGTCAAAGGTAATGGGAAGAAGGCAAGAGAAGGGTGTTGAGAGGGATAATAAATCAGCCATGATCAAATGGAATGGTTGAGCAGAATGGATGGGCCGAATGGCCTAATACTGCTCCAATGTCTCATAGTCATGTATAACTTTTAAGAAATAAAATTAGCCATGGGTGCACCAAAATTGGTGCTTCTCATTCTGGGTAATTAACTGCTGCCATCTGCTGTTCCTGGAGCCAAAAACAAGCATCAAACCTTGCAATTTTGAATCATAATGCAGGCGAAATTTTAAAGCTAGTCTCAGATTTAAAATAACAACAGCAGTGGAATCATTCAGTGGGTTAGGAAGGAGCAGTGGTGAGAGAATGGGTTACATTGCAGGTTTTTTCTGCATTCTTTTCAGTGTTGAGGTTTTGATATTTATTTGGTGTGCGCAAAGTTTAATGTTTAGTGGTCATGAATATAACAAATGGCATGAGATCCTGATGGTTTTAGCTCTGGTCCAGTGAATGCAGAAAGGAAATGTAAGCAGATCAGGACTTTGATGTAATCATATTCCTATATGGAATTGCAGAATCAGAATCAGGTTTAATATCACCAACATATGTTGTGAAATTTGTTCATCTTTGCAGCAGTAGTACAATGCAATACATAATAATAGTAAAAAAAAACCTGTGAATTCCAGTATATATTTAAATTAGTACAAAAATAGAAATCAAACAGTAGTGAGGTAGTGTTCATGGGTTCAATGTCCATTCAGAAATCAGATGGCAGAGGGGAAGAAGCTGTTCCTGAATTGTTGAGTGTGTGCCTTCAGGCTCCTGTACCTCCTTCCTGATGGTGGCAATGAAAAGCGGGCATGACCTACGTGATGGAGTGGTGCTTAATGATAGATGCCACCTTTTTGAGGCATTGCTCCTTGAAGATGTCACAGATACTACAGAGGCTAGTGCCCTTGGTGGAGTTGACTGAGTGTACAATTCTCTGCAGCTTACTTCAATCCTGTGCAGTAGCCCTCTCCCCTCCCCCCCCCCCAACCAAGTACCCTCCACATATCAGATGGTGATGCAGACAGAATGCTGTCGTGGGTACATCTGTAGAAATGTGAGTGTCATTCGCATATTCTGTTATATTCCTATTTGGAATGGCAAACTCACTCATATTCTAGATATTGAACAGAACTGAAGTCTCCCTCACTTCCTAACTCTTCAAGGAGTCCCACAGCAGAGCACATGTTTAGTGAACAAACAAGAGAAAATCTGCAGCTGCTGGAAATCCAAGCAACGCATACAAAATGCTGGAGGAATCAGCAGGCCAGGTAGCATCAATGGAAAAGAATACGTCGACATTTTGGGCCGAGACTTTCGGCGGGACCCTTCGGTTGCAGATGTTTAGTGAGTCTTACCAATAGATCTGCTTACTGATGCCATTCCAGATTAGACCCAGAGCAAGTTCCACAAGCCAATTTACCTCTTCAGTGAAGAGTGTGTAAGAAAACGCTTTGACATTTTATTATTTTGTTTATTGATTTTTAAAAATTTTTGGTATTTTTAAAATCATTTTAACAGCTTTTTGACTGTTTCTAAATATCAGGTTTGACAGAAACATGCGAGACTCTGCAAGTGCTGAAAGTTCGGGGTAACACACACAAAATGTTGGAGGAACTCAGTAGGTCAGGCAGCATCTATAGAAAGGAATAAACAGCTGATGTCTCAGGACATTTCATCTGGACACATTCATCCTTCTCCGTAGATCCCAGCCTTCTTATTTGCTGTAGACCGCCTACCTTTGACCGAGAGGTCAATCGACCCCAGATTGGGAACCCCTGTAGATGCTGCCCGACCTGCTAAGCTGCTGCAGCATTTTGTGTTATTACACAGCTTTGACAGAGTGCAGTTTGAGGTGTGCCTTTGGTATGTGTTAAATGTCATCATGCTGGTTTCTTGGCCCTTGCACATGACCTAATAACAGGATTTGGACTCCTGTTTAACAGCTCCAGCATGCACTCACTCAGGAGAATTAAAACCAGGTAAGTGTGGGGCAGTGTTGAACAAACTAGCCATGAGTGTGGGTGACTGGGTCCACCGAGCATAATATTAGTGGTAAAGAGAAATATAAACTATAAGGAATAGAAATATTAAGCAGCTACCTTGTGAATTGGAAAAGTTAAATTTCAGTTCAATAATCTATAAGGTCAATAACCTGAAGTATTGGCTGTCTCCATAGACACATCCTGACCTACCAGGTATTTCCAGCATTTCTTCATTAAAGCTCACAACAAATTGGTGCGTGTGGAGCCTGAATAAAACTGCAAAAGGTGTTTCATGTGAAGTTTACACAGAACTAAAGAATTTTACCTGTTTATCTTGTGTAGGGATAGAGATATATCAAAGTAATGTTTAGATCTCAAGGGAAGTCTTACATGATACAGCTGAGTGGAGATTGTTTCAGGGTGAGAAGTTTAGTTGGCCTTAAATAGTATTGAGTAATTTCAGTGCATGTGTGTGTACACACTCAAAGTGATGTTGTTAAGGTTTCCTTGCCCTGTTCAAATTTGATTGCATATATGTATAAACACGAGATTCTGCCGATGCTGGATATCCAGATTAATACTCTCAAAAATGCTGGAGGAACTTAGCAGGTCTGTCCACATCTATGGAAAGGGGTGAAGAGCCATTCGAGTCAAGGCCCTGTTGAAGGGTCTTGGCCAGAGATATCAACTCTTCATTCCTCTCCATAGATTGTGGTCTGACCTCCTGAGTTCCTCCAGCATTTTGGGTGTTCATACAGTATTTGTCTAGTTTCATTCTGGTTTCTCTCCTCTCCCCCCCCCCCCCAAAAAAAACCTTGAAACTTGAAAGATCAGGGCTGGATGAAGCATGCATTAAAAAAACAAGTGGTGTCATTTAAAGCATTTAATTTTCAAAAAAGTTTGTAGGGTAAAAAGTGCAACTGGTATGCTTGTATAATCAAATGTAATTAGCAGCTATTATTGAAACCAATGTTTGGGCACATTAAAGTAATATTCTCTATAATAACCATTATCTGCATTAAATAACATTAAACTTGTTTTTAAAAGATGAGTATGTGTACTACTGGAATTTGGGGGAGATGTGCTAACAGACTGGTACCTCTCAGCACTCGATTGTTCAGCTGAATTATCATTCAGCTTGTGTGCAAGTTGTTCACTGGTTATTTATGCAACATATGTAATTGTAATTGGGAGTTTCAAAAGTGTGAATTTTGTCCATATTTCAAACATTGTAAGTGGTTTAAAAAACTTGAGCATTCTGTTGTTCATACTTTGCTGCTGCTGCTGGTGCTTGTATGTCATTTGATGAAAGAAAAAGGATTCATGAACTTGATTGTATCCATGCCTGCTCTCTGGCTGCAATTGGTCATCTATAATTTATACATTTTTCAGGAAAAGAAATAAACATTATTGTGCTACATGACCCTCCTGCTTTGTATCTGTGTATCTTTGTATCTGCTTTATACTTGGCCGTCTCAATCTGACGCTGCGCTGTCTAGATTCAAGCGCTAGGAGTTGGCCGTAGGGCCCATCTGAGACTTTATTTTACAGCAAATGGGTTTGTAACCTATAATTATTGAGGAACTGATCATTGCCTGTAAAAACAGAGTGATCATTTTCCAGAACTTGTGCCAGTTGGCTCATCATTCTACACCATTTTCATAAAGAGCGATCTTTGTTACATAGCTACTGTACATCTTATGGTGTCAAAAGCCCCAATTACTGTTCTGAATTTAACATCTCTCCAAATGGTTCAATTTAATATCAGAGAATGTATACAGTATACAACCTGAAATTCTTGCTCTTCGCAGATGTCGGCGAAATAAAAAAAAACAAAATGAATGACAGAAATATCAGAGCCCCAAAGCCCCGTCCACACACAAGCAGCAGCAGAAACAGTGAAACCACCCCTCCCCAACCATGCAAACAATAGCAAAAGCCCCCAAAGAGACTTTGATTTAGAGCCATCAAAATCTATGGTCCTTAATCAACACTTCAATATCTCAGACAGGCTCTGTCACTAGCGAGGGAGAGAGATTGCTCCAGCAACAATCAGAACGGAGACCAGCTGCTCGCTGTTCGAATGTTACAATCTTCTATATCGCTTCTCCGCAAACCAACAGACTCTCACTCACCATCGGAGGGGTGGAGGGGATTGCTCGAGTAAGGGGCCTTCTTCCGACAGCACAAACCTTTCCTAACATTGAGTTTAACATTATCTTTAATCTGAGGAAAACTCCATTTTGTGTGGGGACACTCAATTGGATTGAATATTTATTTACAGAGAAATAATGTGGAATAGGCCCTTCCAGCCCTTTGAACCACACTGCCTAGCAGCTCCCCATTTAACCCTAGCCTAATCATGAAACAATTTACAATGACCAATTAACCTACCAAGCAGTATGTCTTTGGAATGTCGAAGGAAACCGGAGCACCCGGAGGAAACTTGCGTGGTCATGGGGGGAACATACATACTCCTTACAGACAGAGGCAGGAATGAACCTGGGTTTATTTACAATATTGGCATTAAAAAAAGGATACATTTCTTCTGACCTGCACTTATTTTTGCCTACAGTCCCTGTAGCTGGAAGCAAATTATAGTTACTTGTTTAAAATTTAAAAGCATGTTTTTCACAGTTCACAATTTCAAAAAGGACCACTACAATTTACTATAAACTACAACTGTTACTGGTTTGAGTGCTGGAATGCAAATTATAGCAAGTACATGAATTTTTGCAATTAAATACCTTTTGAGGAAATGTTGACTAAGATGTATTCCCATTCGATTTTCTTTTAAATAAATGCAAGGTGAATTGGTGAAGTCATTCATTTTGTCAAATTATGATTAAAACTTGATGAAGCTTCTTGGCCCAAAATGTCTGCTTATTTCCCTCCATAGATACTGCCTAGTCTGTCTGGTTAATCCATGATCCCCTTCTTAAAGGCATATTAGTATCCTTCACTCTTCCAGTACCTCACCTGTGGTTAAGGAAGATACAAATATCTCTGCCAAGGCCCTAGCAATCTCCTCCCTTTACCATAACATCCAAGGATACATCTGGTTGGGCATTGAGGTAGAACAAGAGGTATAGTCAAAATAACCATAGCTAAGCTAGCTATCTTAGCCAAGATAAACATCCCTTTTCCAAGCCCTCCTTGGTAATGCTCTCTAACTCTTGGCGCTGCATTGGTGACTCATGCTGAGTTTGTCAATTTCATCAAATTTACCTCCAACTCTTGCCCTGCCCTTAAATTTACTCAGTCCATTTCTGACACCTCTCTCCCCCTTCCCAACCTCTCTTGTCACCGCCTCTGGGGACAAACTGTCCACCGATGTCTTTCATAAACCTGCTGTTCTCTGTGCTATCTTGACTATACCTGTTTCCACCCTGTGTCTTGTAAAAAATGCCATTCCCTTTTCTCAGTTCCTTCATCTACACTGCATCTGTTTCCAGGATGAGGCTTTCCTTTGCAGGACATCAGAAATTTCCTCCTTCTTCAAAGAACAGGATTTTCTTCTGCCACCATTTGATGCTGCCCTCAGCTGCATCTCCTCCATTTTCCAAACATGCACACTCACCCCATCTTCCTCCTACCTTAACAGGGATAAAATTCCTGTTGTCCTCACCCACCACCACATAAGCCTCCATATCCAACACACCATTCTCCACAACGTCAGGTATCTTCAACGGGATCCTACTACCAAAAACATCTTTTTCTCCCCTCCAACCCCCCCCCCCCACTATCTGCTTTCTGCAAGAATCACTCCCTCCATGATTCCCTTGTCCATTCATTTTTCACCACTAATTTCCCTTCTGGCACATATCAGTACAAATGATGAAAATGCTATACTTCCCCATTCACCTTCTCCCTCTCCTCTATTCAGGACCCCAAATAGTCCTTTCAGGAGAGGCAAGAGTTCGCCTGCAAATCTACTGGGGTCATCCACGTATCCGGTGCTCCCGATGCAGCCTCCTCTACATTGATGAGACCTGACATAGACTGAGCGACTGCATTGTGAGCACCTTGGCTCCATCCACAAAAATAAGGATTTCCAGGTGGCAGATCATTTCAATTATAATCCTCATTCTCATTCCATCAGGCTGGTCCTAGCCTCCCTCTTCTGTCATGATAAGGTCACTCTCAGGTTGGAGGTGCAACATCTCATGTTGTGTCTAGGTAGCTTTCAGCCCAATGGCATGAACATCGATTTCTCCAACCTGGTAATTTTTCCCCATCCCCCTTTCCTCTTCTTTATTTCCCCTTTCTTGCTCCCCTCTTATCTCTTCTCACTAGCCTTCGCATCCCCCTGGACCCCATTCACCTTCCCTTTGTCCCATGGTCCACTCTTCTCCTACCAGATTCCTTCCCCAGCTCTTCATTCTTTCCACCTATCACTTCCCAAATTTTTACTTCTTCATCCCCTACTCCACCCACCTGTCACCTTTGAACTTGTACACCTTCCCCTCCCCCCACCTTATTCTAGCATCCATCCCTTCCTTTCCAGTCCTGATGAAGGGTCTCAGCCTGAAACGGTGACTGTTTATTCATTTCCATAAATGCTGTCTGACCTGAGTTCCTCCAGGATTTTATGTGTGTTGCACAAGAAAGTTGTGTTAGATTTGTGTTAAACACTGGTTAAACTTCAGCTCGATCAATGACCACCACTCATGTGTGCTCCTTATCTAAGAAAGGATGTGCTAGCATTGGAGAGGATCCAGAGGAAGTTCACAAAAATGATCCTGGGATGCTGGAAATAAAAGGGTCAACATATGAGGAGCATTTGACGGCTCTGGGGCTGCACTCACTGGAATTTAGAAGAATGGGGAAAGGGGGCAGGAGTCTCATTGAAACCTACTGGATGTGGAGAGGATGTTTCCTACAGTAGGGGGGTCTAGAACCAGAGGGCACAGCCTCAAAATAGAAAGACGTCCCTTTAGAACAGAGATGAGGGGGAATTCCTTTAGCCGGAGGATGATTAATTCATTGCCACAGACAACTGTGGAAGTCAAGTCATCATGTATATTTAAAATAGAGATTGGTAAGGGTGTCAAAGGTTATGGGGAGAAGGCAGGGGAATAGGATTGTTTTTTTTTATTCCTCTCTGTTCCTTGTGGCACACTGGGTGGAAACCTTGATGTTTCTTTAGCACTTTTGTCTTTTTTTTCGAGGCTGAATTGCTAGTTCGATGCTCAACCCAGCACGGATGGAAAGCGTGCAAGGAGCCAGCAAGATTCAAATCCGAAGTTCGGTGCTGATGTCGCTATACCACCGGCTGAACAGCATTGAGGGATATTACATCAGCCATGATCAAATAGCAGAGCAGATTCAATGGGCTGAAAGGCCTAATTCTGCTCCTATGTCTTATGGTTACTCTAGGATAAGGATACAGCTCACCGGAGAGGATGCAGATGTTACCAGTGCTGGAAAATTGGTTATAGGGAAAGGCTGCCCAGATTGAACAAGATAAACTGGGCAGAGATTTGATTCAGGCAAAAAGAATTGAGAAGGCTAATCAGGTGAGCATAAGGTGCCCACCTTCCGCCACAAAGAGGTTACCATTTCACTGTATGGTTCAACTTTATAAGAGGAAAGATTATTTCACCAAACAAGTGATGTGGATCTGGAACTTGCTGCCTGCAAGGATAGTGTAGACAGTTATATTTTTAATATTTCCCTCACCTTCCCCTCTTCTTTTCCCCACTCTGGCCTCTTACCTCTTCTCATCTACCTATCACCTTTCCCTGGGTCCCCTCCTCCTTCTCTTTCTCCTATGGTCTAATCTCCTTTCCTATCAGATTCCTTCCGCTCTAATCTTTTATCTTTCCCACCCAACTAGGTTCACCTCTCAGCTTCTAGTTAACATCCTTCCACTTCCTCCCCCACACCTTTTTATTATAGTGTCTTCCCCCTTCCTTTCCAGTCCTGAAGAAGGGTCTCAGATCAAAATGTCGAATGTTTATTCCTTTCCATAGACGCTGCCTGACCTGTTGAGTTCCTCCAGCATTCTGTGTGTGTTGCTTTGGATTTCCAGTATCTTCAGACTTTCTTCTGTTCCTGGCATAGACAAAGACCCTCATCACATTTAAACAGGACATGGATGATCCTCAAAGAACCCTGGTCCATGAACAAGGGAGCTGACAAGTATCTGTGGAGGAGATTGGACAGTTGCCATTTGGTGTGGACCCTGCTCTATCGCTCCTCGCCCACAGAAGTCTGAAGTTGGAAGCTGATGTCTACGAGTCCAGGGCTAAGGACTAGAGGCCCAGGGGTGGCCTGCCCTGGAGTTGAAGGCCTGTCTAGATGTGTGAGTGGATGGGGGGAGAGGGGAGGGTGTGAGTGATGGGAAAGGGGTTTGTTTTACTGTCGGTATCTTGTTTTGTTTTGGCTGCTTGTATTATTCTGCTGAACATTGTGGGCCAGGAATGTGTGGCGACATTTGTGGGCTGTCCCCAGCACATACTTAGATGTGTTATTGTTAACAGAATCAAAGCATTTCAATGTACATGGGATAAATGAATCTGAGTTCCTGCAGCACTTTGTTCATCCACACTACACCCGTTCCTGGGTAGTACTGTCATAATGTATGAATGGCCTGTGTGGTTCTTTTGTGGAGCAGACTCGATGGGCTGAATGGCCTAATTCTGCTCCTGTGTCTTATGATCTTTGATACGAGACCGTCCCACATTCAGCAGATTCCCTGCTTGTGACAGGACAGGGTCCGCCCGTCCCAGCCTCCGCAATGCCTCTCCCCGGGTGATCCCGGTTATACCCATCGAAGCTCCGGAAACCCCGGGAGCCCTTTTACACGCTGAATGGAGAGCTCCGCAGGGTAGAATCGGGCGTGGCTTCATCTTCACCAATAGGAGCAATGGGAAAGATATAGGTCCATCTGATTGGCTGAGGGGAGGGTGCCCACACCTGTTTGGGGGTGGATTCTGTCAAGGCAACAGGTAAGAGACTCGCTATCTGATTGGTTTGTTGTGAAGAAGGACGAGGAGCTGATTGGTCTGTTGCAGGTATGTGAAAGCTGATTGGCTGGGATGGAGCGGGCGTATCCAAACCTATAAAGGGAGTGGGAGCGGGGCGGGCGGGAGAAAGCGAGAGAGACCGTGTGGTGTGTGCGCGGGGTCGGAGTCGCAGGTGAGTCGCTGAATTAGTGTCGGTAGGGCGCCCAGGCGGTGCAGGTCGGAGGTGAGGGATCTGAGTCCCTATTCGAGAAGGGCTGGGGGAGGGACATTGAAATAGGTGAGGAAAAAGGACAAGGTGACAGACTGGAAGCGAGCGAAGACATAGAGGGACTGGGACAAACTCGGAGGGGAATCAAAGGTGCGAAGTGTGGGAGGTGAACAGAGGTAACAGGGGATGTGGGGTGTGGGAGTGAGCCGGGGGCAGGAGAGGGTGCCCGATTGGAACAGGGGCAGGAGAGGGTGCCCGATCGGAACAGGGGCAGGAGAGGGTGCCCGATCGGAGCAGGAGCAGGAGAGGGTGCCCGATCGGAACAGGGGCAGGAGAGGGTGCCCGATCGGAGCAGGGGCAGGAGAGATTGCCGGATCGGACAGGGGCAGGAAAGGGTGCCCGATCGGAACAGGGGCAGGAGAGTGTTGGTGCCCGATCGGAACAGGTGCAGGAGAGGGTGCCCGATCGGAGCAGGAGCAGGAGAGGGTGCCCGATCTGAGCAGGGGCAGGAGAGGGTGCCCGATCGGAACAGGGACAGGAGAGGTTGCCCGATCGGAACAGGGGCAGGAAGGATTGCGGGAAAGGGTTACGGGGCCAGAGTCGCTGGATGTAAATTGAAGGATTGCGATAGCAAAAGGCGGACCGTCAGGGAACGGAACCAGACTATCCCAAGTAAAGATGGGTGACGATCTGGCGGCTCACACCGACCTTCAGACCTTGCGGACCGGGCAGGTTGGGATCCTTGACCTGGTCCCGTCCAGCGGATTGTCGGAGCTGTTAAGGTCTTGCTCAACTGTTTGGACTTTCTGATGGAGTCTCTCCGAGACTGACATGGGGGTTCCCAGACACGCAGCAGGCTGCAGGATTGAGGGTCGGTAAACTGGTTCCGCGGATAGCCTCGGGTGTGCGCGATCTGATGGGCGACGGCTTGAGTCAATAGCATCAGCCGATGCGAGGGCTCGCCCTCTACCAGACCGCGTCCCCACCTGAAATCATCTGTAGTGTACCTGGGGTGACGGGCCAGACCGGCCCGGTACATTCCCCTCTTCCCGCTGTCGGCTGCTGCCCTGCCCGCGGAGTGTGTGCTCACGCTGGAAGGCAGGTGTAATAGCGAGCAGCTCCCAGCAGAAAATCCCACTTGTGCCCGGATAGGTCTTGTTACTACTGACTGAAGGAGGTTTAGGTGCGTTCAGGATTTTTCAAATTAGGGTCAGTTCGAAAAAGATCCTTCGGCGCAACGTGTTGTTGCCGATCAATGTGTCTGTCAAAGCTGGTCCCATCTGCCTCCGTTTG
Source organism: Mobula birostris (assembly GCF_030028105.1). Taxonomy (NCBI): domain Eukaryota; kingdom Metazoa; phylum Chordata; class Chondrichthyes; order Myliobatiformes; family Myliobatidae; genus Mobula; species Mobula birostris. The sequence goes on along the minus strand of NC_092383.1, from coordinate 94,661,276 downwards.
GCCCAAATTCCCCTAAAACCTATCCATCTACCTGTCCAAATCACAAAAACGAGAAAATCTGCAGATGCTGGAAATCCAAAGTAACACACGCAAAATTGCTGGAGGAACTCAGCAGGTCAGACAGCATCAACAATGGAAAAGAGTAAACAATCGACGTTTCGGGCCGAGAACGTCGACTGTTTATTTTCTTCCCGTAGACGCTGCCTGGCCTGCTGAGTTTCTCCATAATTGTGTGTGTTACCTGTCCGAATGCTTTTAAAATGTTGTAAATGACCCGCCTCAGTTCTCTAACGACTCGGGTACGCATCGTTTGTGCACCACACTCTGCGTGAAAAAATTTCACCTCAGGTCCCTCTTTTAAATCGGATTCATTTCCTTGCTATTTTTCTTTTAAAAATACAACATTTTTGAACTTTGAATGTTAAAACCACCGTTAGCTATTCAAAATACTATTTCTGACTGTTGAACAAGAATATACTTCGAGTCTTTTATTAAAATTGCATTGAATTTTGCAATTTCTCCTTGCAGCCTAGCCTAGTCGACATTTTGTTTGCGGTGTTTAATGAGCAATTTACTGGGCAAGCTTAAATCTTTAAAAACACGTTGTAGGTTTAGTCAAAAAGAAAGAGGAAGGATTGGGAAGCTGGGAACAGAAAGGACGCAGGAAGGGTTGGGGGGGTGCTAAAACGGACCATGAAATATCTTTGTCGGCGAGGATAAAAGAGGATATCATAGGAGCAGGAAGGTAGAGAAGACAGGAGTAGGTCCAGCCAGGGACAAGGAAGGGCATTCCTGTAAGGGTGGGGTCCTTAATGAGCATTGATATTCTCCAAGGGTCAGAGGAGACATAAGAAAGGACATGCTGGCGTTGGAGATGGTCCAGTGGAGATCTATTAGAATGATCCAGGGAATGAAAGGGTTAACTATGAGGCGTGTTGCTGGTTTAAGAAAAACGAGGGGGATCTCATTAAAATCCTCCGAATTTTCAGTTGGCCCTCCTTGGGTTCTCAGCGCCCAGGAAGGGCCAACCAAAAGCCTTGAATGCCTATAGTCCGGCCGCCCTGACCTCCTACATCATTTATCATGAAGACCCTAGAAAGGCTGGTCTTAGCTCACCTCTGACCCCTGGTCAGATCAGCCCCTGATCCACTGCAGTTTGCCTACCAGGAGCACATTGGGGTTAATGGTGCTGTGATGTACTTGCTCAGCAGATATCCTATTCCCATTTGGATAAACAGGGCAGCACTGTGAGGACCATATTTTTTTTTGATTTCTCAAGTGCCTTCAATACCATACAAACCTCATTGCTGGGGAATGCAGGTTGGCACTTCCATTGAACCCTGGATAATGGGCGACCTGATTGGCAGACCACAGTTTGTGCAGTATCAGAGCTCTGTGTTAGACGTGGTTATAAGCAGCACTGGGGCCCCACAGGGAAATGTATTGTCTCCCTTTCTATTTAGCCTGCATACCTCGGACTTTAGATACAACACTGAGTCATGCCATCCACACAGATTCTCCGATGACTCAGCAATGGTTGAGTGTATAAGGGGAGGATGGGAGGATGAATATAGGGCCCTAGTGGAGGACTTTGTCAAATGGTGTAAGCAAAATCATCTGCAGCTCAACATTAGTAAGACAAAGGAGATGGTGATGGACTTCAGGAAGACTGATGGTGAGGACGTGGGTGTGTTGAGGACCTACAGGTACCTGGGGGTGCACCTGGATGACAGACTTGAGTGGAGCACCAACACAGAGACTGAGTACAAGAAGGGTCAGATTCACCTCTACTTCCTGAGGAGAATAAGGTCCTTAAGAGTATGTAGGCCTCTCCTTCACATGTTCTACCAGTCTGCTGTCACCAATGCAATCTTCTATGTGGTGGTGTGCCAAGGCAACGGCATCAACACGAGTAATGCCAACAGGCTCAATAAACTGAGTAGAAAGGTAAGCTCTATTATAGGGGTCAAACTGGGCACACTGGAGGCTGTTGTAGAACAAAGGACCCTATGGAAAATCCTGGCAATGCTGGACAGTGTTTCTCACCCTGTTCATGCCACCATGGTTGAAAGGAGGAGCACTTTTAGTAATAGACTAAGACAACTGTGCTGCTCCAAAGAGCGCGATATGAGGTCATTCTTACCCTTGGCCATTAGGCTCTATAATGAGTCAACCAATAGCCAGGGAAGTGATGACCCCCTCCCCTGTCCTGTTAGACTGTTCGAGTTAACTTATTTTTTATTCTTACTTTTTTCTCTTCTAACGTTTGCATATCTGTGCATTTGTAATGCAACTGTGACACTGTAATTTCCTTTGGGGCCAATAAAGTAGCTATCTGTTGAAAGCTTGGCTAAGGTGTTTCCAATAGTGGAGGAGTCTAGGACCAGAGAGCACAGCCTCGGAATAGAGAGGCAGCTGTCTAGAACAAATGAGGAGGGTACTGAATTTGTGGAATTCATTGCAATGGACGGCGGTGGAGGCCAAGTCATTGGGTAGGTATACATAAATGATAGGTTCTTGATTAGTTAAGGCATTAAAGGTTTTCTGGAGAAGACAGGAGAATGAGGTTGAGAGGAATAATAAATCAGCCATGATGGAATGGTGCAGCAGACTTGATGGGCTGAATGGCCTAATTCTAACCCTCTGTCTTACGGTCGTATGTTAATGTTGTGGGGCATGTTGATATGAAAAAGGAGAAAGTAATGGTGTTGAGTGTTTTGAAAAGTATTAAGTTGGCTAAGTCCCCATGACTTGATGGGACATATCCCAGATACCAAAGGAACCATTCTTTTGGAATTTTTCTAAGAAGTTGCATGGAAAGTTGATGAAAAAAAAGGCAATGGGGGATGTAAATCCATAATTCCTTGAAAGTGGTGTCACACGTAGATGGGGCTGTAAAGAGAACTTCTGGCATATTGACCTTCATAAATCAAAGTTTTGAGTACATGAGGTGGGATATTATGTTTAAGTTGTATAAGATGTTGGTGAGCCTAATTTGGAGTATTATGTGCATTTCTGACCACCTAACTACAGGAAAGGTACCAACAAGCTTGAATGAACGCAGGGAACATTTACAAGGATGGTGCTGGGATTTGAGGAACTGAGTTACAGGGAAAGGTTGAATTGGTTAGGACTTTATTCGGGGAATGAGCGGAGATTTGTAGACGTATACAAAATAATGAAGTGTATAGACAGGGTAAGTACAAGCAGACTTTTTCTACTGAGGTTGGGTGAGACTAGAACTAGAGTTTGTGGGTGAAAGGTGAAATTTTTATGGGAAACATGAAGGGGAGCTTCTTCACTTAGAGGGTGGTGTGAGTGTGCAATGAGTTGCCAGTAGATGTGGCGAATGTGAGTTCAATTTCAACATTTTAGAGAAATGTAGATAGGTAATTAGATGGGAGGTGTATGAAGGACTATGGTCTTGATGCAGGTCGATGGTACTAGACAGAATGATATTTTGGCAAGGAATTATACAACTTCAACTCTGGTTGTAGATTTATTTAATAGAATTTGAATTGTGGGTGGGGTTTGAGCTCTTCAGTGGTTCTCTGATCCAGAATTGTTCAGTAACACTCTGCCTGAGGGTATGTGATTAACCAGAGGAATCTAAAGGTGGTGTCTCTGATACTTTACTGATGGTTTTGTGAAATAGAATCTGCAAAATGTGTCATGCACGTGATTGAAATGACTCAAAGGTTCAAAGTGAATATATTATCAGTGTATGTATATGTCGCCATATACTATCTTGTGGTTCATTTTCTTGAAGAGATTCATAGTAGAATGGAGAAATACAGAGGAATCAATGAAAAACTACACACAGATTCCACTGGACCACTTGCATTTTGTAATGGACAAGATTTGTCAAATGTGAGCCAAAATGAGCTGTTGCAACCCTATTTTGAAGCTCTTTAAGATCCACGCACATTTAATTAAACCCCATCTGTCAGAATTAATTTTTCAGGATGTGGGTGTTGCTGGCAAGGCCAGGAGTTTGTATTTCAAAATTATACTTCCTTTATAATATGTGCAGTATAAATGTTAACACACTACTTTCTCGACAGTTGTTGCACCGTCAGTCCATAATGTGCTCTTACAGTGAGCCAGCACCACGCAACCTGTATTCCTTAAACAATACACTTAGTGTTTGAGAGGTTGTTGTGCAGGGCCCAGATTCTCAGTGTCCAGTGGCTGCAGGATCTTAGACTGTCCTCCGGCTCCTTCCCCACAGAGCCTTTGCAATGGTTACACCGGGCTTGGCTGCATCCTTCAGTGCGTACTCCTCCCTCTTGGAATGTGCCAGCCAGCCAGCCATCGGCATTCCCTTGTGGTCATCTCCTTACGCTTCAGACAAACTAGAATGTGTCTTTTACTGAGCTGATGTGCCGGAAGCCTGTAATGTTGGTTTATTTGTCTTGCGGTGTGTCCTGGGGTGCTACCAATAGAGCAGAGTTCTGTGTATTACAACTGTTTACTATGGACCTCATCAAGGACTATTGATCCATAAGGCATAGCAGAATTAACCCTTGCCGCCCATAAAGTCTACTCTGCCATTCCATTAAGGCTGATTTATTATCCCTCTCAACCCCATTGACCTGCCTGTAACTTGGACAACCTGACTAATCAAGAATTTAATCAACTTTCACTTTAAATATTCCCAATGACCTGGCCTCCACAGTTGTGTGTTGCAGTGAATTCCACAGATTCACCATCCTCTGTCTTAAGAAATTCCTCCTCATCTCTGTTCTAAATGAACCATCCTTGTATTCTAAGGCTGTGCCCTCTGGTCCTAGACTCCCTTGCTGTGTGAATGTAACTACCAGAGAATGTAGCTACTGGCAGATATGAAGCAGCTTCTTTATTCAACAGAACAAGATACAGCAGGCATAATACAAAAACGATTTTGGTTAAAGGGTCTGGCCAGCCCAACGTGGGGCTTGATATTTTATGTGCCAAACATCAAAGGACAATTCCATATTTACACAAATTTCACACATCCCAATTCACACCCACAAATGTCCAAGTGAATTTTAATCAGCGTTGTCTGGTCCGGGATTCATGGCTTTTTGGAACCCAGCATTCAGAGCTGCACTCCAAATTAAACCCACAATTTGTAGTCAGACCTGAAGGCTGAAGTCATTTGCTAAATGTACATGTAAACCCAAAAATCACTCTAATACCCTCACTGTTAGAAATACCCTCTCCATGTCCATTCTGCATAGGCCTTTCAATATCAATATGGTTCTATGAGATTACTCCTCATTTTTCTTAACTCCACCAAATGATCTTCATACATTAGCCTTTTCATTCCTGGGATCGTTCTCATGAACTGCCTCTGGACCAGTGCATCCCTTCTTACATGTGCCCCCACCTCCCGATTTGTGCCTAGACAGAGTGGATGTGGAGAGGATATTTCCAATAGTGAGAGAGTCTAGGATTAAAAGGCACAGCCTCAGAATACAAGGGTGGTTTCTTCAGTGCAGAGGTGGGGAGGATTTTTCAGTCAGAGGCGGTGAATCTGTGGAATTCATTTCCAGAGGTGATGGGGGCGGGGCTGGTCATTGGGTATATTTGAAGTGGAAGTTGATAGGTTCTTGATTATTAAGGGTGTCAAGGTTGCAGGGAGCAGGCAGGAAAATGGGATTGAGAGGGAAAATAAATCAACCATGGGTGTATGTCTTGAGGTGCCTTGTTGGTGGAAGAGAAGCTATGGGATGGTCAGGAAGTGAGCTATTATCTCCCCAACTCTGACCTGATGAATGGCCATGACAGAATGGTGAATCTGTGGAATTCAGTGCTACGGGAGGCTGTGGAGGCTAAATTTAAATATTTAAAGAGGTTGATAGATTCTTGATTAGTCGGGGCACGTGGAGTTACTAGACTCAACTTTATTGTCATTGTGCCGAGTGCAGATACAAAGCCAATGAAATGCATTTAGCATCTGACCAGAAATGCAAAGAATAGTGTTATTTACAAAATAAGTGCGAATAAAAAGTAAGTGCTACAGCACACAAATATAAAAGTACTGAGACAGTACAATATGGGTGCAATACTGCTTAGCGCTGTGATGAGAGGTTCAGCAGTGTCACAACCTCAGGGAAGAAGCTCTTCCTGTGCCTGCTGGTGCGGGAGCGGAGGCTCCTGTAGCGCCTACCGGATGGAAGGAGAGTAAAAAGTCCATGGTTAGGGTGAGATGTATCCCTGATAATGCTGGAGAAGGCATGAGATTGGGGCCGAGAGGGAAGGTAGATTGATGAAATGGTGGAGCAGACTCGATGGGCCAAATGGCCTAATTCTGCTGCTATATCTTATGGTCTTATTTATGTGCTGGTGGTGAGGATGTCGTGATCCTTGTGCCTTTGCATGTCAGGGGAGAATGTTTTAGACTCTGGTTACAGATACCTATTGCCTTGCAATTGTAATGTTATATTACATTAAGATTTATTATCACTGACTGAAATTAAGGGAAAATTGTTTTGTGGCAACAGGACAGTGTAAAGGCATAAATGTGTCATAAATTGTTTAAAGCAAATAGTGCAACAAGGAATAGCAAGGTAGTGTTCGTGGACTGTGCAGAGATCTGATCTTGGAGGAAACTGCTGGCAGGACAGTAGCGTAGTGGTTAGCACAGCGCTTTACAGCGCAGGTGACCCAGGTTCAATTCCCGCTGCTGCCTGCAAGGAGTTTGTATGTTCTCTGCATGGGTTTCCTCCGGGTGCTCTGGTTTCCTCCCACAGTCCAAAGATGCGTCAGTTGGTCGGTTAATTGGTCATTGTAAATTGTCCTGTGATTAGGCTAGTATTAAATTGCGGGTTGCTGGCCGTGTGGCTCGAAGAGCCAGAAGGGCCAATTCCATGCTGTATCTCAATAAATAAATAGATAAATAAATTAATCCGCAACCAAGTGGTTCTTTGCTGTTTCCCGCTTTTAATAATTTGGAGTGAACTTTCTTGGCTCCTGTACTTGTCTATTGCAATGGTGGCAGTATGATTCGTGTGATTTTTGATTTTTTTTGGAGGACTTCAATGTGAGATTTAAATCATTCAGCTTTTCCAAGGATTTGGTGGGAGGTGTGTTCACATCTCACCCACACTGGCAGCTGGTAAACTCAATACTGTCAATTAAATCTGGAAGAACATGCTTGTGCCGTTAATAGCAACATGTACAAAATGCTGGAGGAACTCAGCAGAGTAGGCAGCATCTTTGGAAAGGAACAAACAGTTGGTGTTTCAGGTGGTTTCATCAGGACTGCAAAGGAAGGGGAAGGAAGGTGAAGGTGGGGAAGGAGTACACGCTGGCAAGTGATAGGTGAGTCCTGGTGAGGACGAAAGGAGATGGATGAAGGATTGGGAATGAAGTGAGAAGCTGGACGTGATAGGTGTGCCATTAATAGAGAGCATTAGCTGCCCAATTGTCAGGGGAAACAATCTCAGAATTCTCTGTTGCCCTTTAGAATTCTCATCTGGTTAAATTTTAATCCTTTTACAAGCAGCCGAGCTAGCAGTTGGTTCAATGGTATTTATGGATGGATATAAACCTCAGCCTTGCCAGTCATTCCTGTATTCCAAAAACTGAAAGTATCAACTAGTTGCTGAAGCTGTCTATCCTGCAGTCCTTGCGTTCATTGCAACGCTTGCCGGCTCTGCTCACTCAAGTCCCTTATGCCGCGATTCCTTTTCTTTGCCAGTACCGTTAATTTCACCCATTACTATTTATTATTTATGGTGCAACTGTAACGAAAACCAATTTCCCCCGGGATCAATAAAGTATGACTATGACTATTTGCACTGGGAGCTTCCCACTGTTCTCCTTCGTTATCGGAGTGGGACTTTTCAGCCCATGCTCATGATGAAGTTCGCCATATGGGTGGTTGCTACGTATCTCAATGGATGCCAATTAATTTTTTTACAGGAATTTGTTGGGTGTTAAAACCAAATATAATATTATAAAATAATATCCTTTCTTGTTTGCTAATTACTTCTTCTGATTTACAGCCACTGTTGGTTTTTATTTGGCTCTTCCTGATGTGACTCCTTCAAGCAAGCCCAATAACAAGGTCCCAGTGCAATGCCCTAAGTTTCCTGCGACCTGATCATCTCTCATGGATTCCATCGCCAGTGTTGGTCATGTCAGGAACTACAATAACAAAACCAGCCACAACCCCAGTTATGTAAGTGTTTTGTGTTATGAGGGAGGAGCTTTGCAGATGAATCGTGTTTGTGAACTGAGGGGGATATTCAGCTGGTGCACCCTTTCATAGTTTAAGGATAAATTCTGTACATTACTGTGCATATTACTGTACAATCTCCAGTCAGATGCAAAGGCTGTAATTTAGTTTCAAGGTAGGTTAGTTTTTAAAGCAACGCACAGAAAATGCTGGAGGAACTCAACAGGCCAGGCAGCATCTATGAAGAGGAATAAACAGTCAACAATTTGGACAGAGTCCCTTCATCAGGGCTGGAAAGGAAGGAGGAAGAAGCCGGATTAAGAGTTATTATAGAATAATTATTCTGGCTTCTTCCCCCTTCCTTTTCAGTCCTGATGAAAGGTCTTGGCCCGAAATGTCGACTCTTCTTTTCCATAGATGCTGCCCAACCTGCTGAGTTCCTCCAGTATTTTGTATGTGTTTCTCTGGATTTTCAGCATCTGTAGAATCTCTTGAGTTTATGGTTGGTTATTAAAAATGTTTTTCTTGACAAGCTGGCAATACTAATGTGGAGTTATTGAAGAATAATTAAGGGGTGTAATAAGTACAGTGACAGAATCAACAATATTGTGAGCACTTGCTGATCCAAGGGTGAGATGTTAATGATAACTTATCCTCCTCTATTGTTGACTTAGTTATATTAACTGGGTTGAATCATTTAACTTTTTGCTTTTGATTCATTTAAACCATGTATTTGGTTAATGAAGGCTTACGCTGAATTTAATTAGTAATTTGGTTTTTGTGAAAGCTTAGTTGCACTATCAGTTTCTTTGAACTGTAATCTGAGCCCGTTGTATTGCTGAACTACGTCTCTGGGTGCAGTGATATCTAGACATTCATTCGCTGAATGCTTTGAACTCTATGCTGGACCAGTGTTAGGAAATCTATAAGGGCTGCCTAGTCATTACTGGCAGTCTGTGATGCCTTTTCTGTTTCCTTTCCTTCCCTGAAGTGCCCTCTGCCTGGTCCGGCAGCACAGATCTTGAATCTAGCTTTGTGGCACAGATGGGTTTAGTGAGTTGCTAGCCGGCGTGAAACTAAGTTGGTTCCTCAATGTAAATTCGCTTCCACTTTCGGAGAAATGCAAGGGATGTGCATACTGCTCTTGTTTTAACATTATTTATTTTGTAATTCAGATTGAGATTTATTCATCGCAAGTACACTGAAACATGCAGTGAAATTGTTTGTTTTGTGGGTATTGCTTTAAAAACGAACCTATCTTGAAACTAAATCGTATCCGTCCAAAATTCAAAATAAATTTATAGTCAAAGTACATATATGCGCTTTGATTATAAACTCTGAGAGTCATTTTCCTGTGGGCAAACTCAATGAATCCAATAGCCATAATAGAATCAATGAAAGGCTGCACCACCAGGGTAAAAGGATGACAAACTCTGCACATTCAGTGTCTTATGAGGGAAGGCTGAGCAAGCTGGGGCTTTTCTCTTTGGAGAGATGAAAGATGAGAAGTGACTTCAAAACTCAAAGTAAGCTTATTATCAAAGTACAAATATTTCACCATATAAAACCCGGAAATTGGTTTTCTTGTGGGGATGCTCAGTAGGTCCAAGAACTATGGTGGAATCAGTGAAAGACTGCACCCAAAAGGGCAGACGACTAGTGCGTAAAAGAAAGCAAACTGAGCAAATACAAAAGAGAAAAAAAAACAAGTAAGCGATAGATGTCGAGAGCATGAGATGAAGGCTCGTTGAATGTGAATCTACAGGTTGTGGGAACAGTTAAGGGATGTAGCGAGTGAGGTTGTCCCCTCTGGTTCAAGAGCCTGATGGTTGAGGGGTGATAAGTGCTCCTGAACCTGGTGGTGTGAGTCCCGAGGCTCCTGTTCCTTCCATTTTCCATCTGATTTGACATTGTACTGTATAGCAGCCTGGACAACGAGTGCAACCTATGGATGTGCTTGGGGCAGCCTACAAGGGTCGCCACACATGCACCAATGTTGCACGTCCACACTGTTCAGCAGAGCAACAATAACAACAGAAGAACATCAGCCAGAAAAACCCCTTTCTCTTCCTTCCTCCTGCTCGCACACAGACAGTCCAACAAACCCAGGGCTGCTGCTTTCAACATACTGCTGTTGCAAAACATTAAAATTACTTTCATTAAAAACAATGATAAACTTGATTCTGTCCATCACTAAAGTACAAGCATAAATTATTCTGAATCACAGAAGTTCAAGTTGGTTCTGAATGTCATCGGAATCTCACTTCCCCAGTGCCAGATAAAACTGTTGTTTAATGCAGCACCAATCTGTAAAGGTTATTGTGGTTTGAAGTTTAAAACCTGTGCTTGGGGACTCTGAATGCAACTGCAGGGTAGAATTAACATCACAGGTTAATGGGCAATGAAGTGAAGCCACAAGAGATTCCAGATGCTGGGATCTGGAGCAACATGCAAAATGCTGGAGGAACTCACTGAGTCAAGCAAATCTCTGGAGGGAAATGGACAGCTGATATTTCAGGTTGGGAACCTTCATTGGACCAGATGAAATAACCCTTCATAGTCCACATAACCCTTCATTAGTCCACAGAAAGCAGGGGTTCCCAACCTAGGGTCCACAGACCCCTTACCTAATGGCATTGCTCCATGGTAGAAAAAAGGGTTGGGAACTCCTGACATAAAGGCTCTTGATCAAAAACAGTGACTGTCCATGCCCACCCCCCCAACCCGGTGTAATGAATTGAGAATATTATTTTTTAACGGGACATGTACCATATCAAATGGTTTGGTGCCTTATTTATAACTCAGCAGCTGAAGAGGTGGTGAAGGCAGCTGAGGTTTGGATAGAGTATTTAGGGCTGTGGGAAAGGTGAAGGCTCTGTGATTTTCAGAAAGGAAATGAGTGATATGACTTTGAACGTGGAGCACCATGCTGTGAAACATTTTGCTACTGAAACTCAAGCGGCCTCTTATTGTGTATTTGACTAAAACGCAGGTATAAAAGATGAATGTGTTTGTGTGGTTATGGATCAAAGGTTTCAAAGGTACTTTTAATGTCAGAGAAATGTATATAATATACATTCTGAAATGCTTAAGGAATTCAGGAAAAAGGATGCTAGTTATGAAGAGATCAGAGTCTTTGAAGATAGAGGTGGGTTGGAGGGATGGTAGATCCCCTCATCATTACATCGTTATAGATGCTGACTGATCTACTGAGCTCCTCTGGCAATTTGTGCATTCATTTGTTCATTATGTGCTGTGTCATAAGATGTGGGCGATCGTGGTCTTTCTGTGTCCATGATTGTTCTTGGTAAATTGTTTCCCAGAAGTGGTTTGCTATTGCCTTCTTCTGGGCAGTGTCTTTACAAGACGGGTGACCCCGGCCATTATCAATACTCTTCAGAGACTGTCAGCCTGGCGTCAGTGGTCACATAACCAGGACTTGTGATCTGCACCGGCTGCTCATACGACCATCCACCATCTGCTCCCATGGGTTCACATGACCCTGATCCGTGGGTGGGGAGGGCTAAACAGGTGCTACACTCTGCCCCAGGGTGACCTGCAGGCTAGTGGAAGGAAGGAGCACCTCACACCTCCTTTTGTAGAGACATATCCCTCACCCCTCTCCAGTCCACTGTGTAGAGTTTTAAACTGTCATGACGTGCTTCAGTCATGCTCTTTCATATACTTCCCTTACTTGGAGCAATTCCCACGTGGGTTAGTTTAGGGAATTGGTCAGTCCTTTTGGCCATTATTAACAGCAAAGTTTATAATCAGATGTACTAACACTTGTAAAATCCATTGCTTTCTACAGTGCCGAAGTACAATTATAAATTACAAGCAAAGTAGAAAGACATGAGTAGTGAGGTAATGTTCTAGGTCCATGGGCTGTTCAGAAATGTGATAGCAGAGGCAAAGAAGCTGTTCCTGAATCGTTGGATGTGAGTTTTCTGGCTCCTGTACCACCTCTTCGTTGATAGTGGTGAGAAGTGGCCGTGTCCCAGATGGTTAAGGTCCTTAGTGATGAATGCTGCCTTTTGAAGACATCCTCGATGGCGGGAGGGTTGTGCCTGTGCTAGCTGAGTCTACAACCCCCGTACCTCCTGCGATCCTGTGCATTGGAGACTCTGTACCGGCCTGCGCTGCAGCGGTTAGAATGGTCTCCGCCGAGCTTCGTCCTGTGTTTCTGAATTAAATCCAACAGGGTACACCCAGTTCTTCACTGTTAACTTGTGACTCTTAGCCATTACAGGAAATGTGAGTGGTAATACCGTAATTCTGATGACACAAGATTTCAAGCATTGTGAAACATCTACTATTAGTCGTACGCAATATGCAGGACCCAACACTGAATGCATGAACGTTGAGCTGAATCGAAGTTGCTTAGTTGGGACAATGGCATTCTGGTGTTGGATTACAGTCAGATAATTCCTTTGACTCTCTTTGTGGACTTCAGTTCAGAGTGCTATTTGCTTGTGTTTATCGTTTGCATGCTTTGGTTTTTTTTCTGCACACTGGGTGTATGATGGTCTTTTTTAATGGGTTCTTTTGGGTTTCTTCGTTTTGTGGCTGCCTGTAAAGAGGCGAATCTCAAGGTTGTATAATGTATACATACTTTGATAATAAACGTTCACACTATTTGTTATTATCTGATCAGGGTACAGGATCAGGAATCCCAGTTCCGGCAGAGTCAAGTCAAAAGTACCGCAGTGGTTTTGTTTCCTCTGTTTGGTTCCCTTTAGGACTTCCCCCGCCGCCAAACCTCTGGTTAGATCTATGCACAGCATATCGGTAGTCTGGGTGCAAATCATAAACACAGGAGATTCTGCAGATGCTGGAAATCCAGAGCAACACACACAAAGTGCTGGAGGAACTCAGCAGTTCAGGCAGCATCTACGGAGTGGAATAAAGGGTCTCGGCATGTATTGACTGTTTATTCCTCTCCATGGCTGTTGCTGAGTTCCTCCAGCATTTTGTGTGCATCAAGTTCAAGTTCAGCTTATTGTCATCCAACTGTACACGTGTACTGTCAAACAAAACAATGATAGTCTGGACCCAGGTGCACAACACAGTATGTCTACTCACACACGTAATGCACAGCAACATTACAACAACAAATAATAAGGTGCATATTCAACGCAAACACGAGGAAATCTGCAGATGCTGCGTTCACCAGCAACTTTTATGTGAGGTGCATATTCAATACAAGTTTTAAAAGTAAAAGTAAACCAGTGCCTATACATGATGAGACCTGGAGGCTGGCAGGGAGTTCAGTAGCCTTGTGTCCTGGGGGAAGAAGCTGTTTCCCATCCTAACAGTTCTTGTGCTAATGATATGGTACCTCCTGCCTGATGGTAGGGGGTCAAAGGGATTGTTGGATGGATGGGAGGGATCATTGATAATGCTAAGGGCCCTGTGTATTCAGCCCTCCTGATAAATATCTCTGATGAGAAGAGAGACCCTGAAGATCCTCTCAGAAGCCCTCGCAGTCCTTTGTAGAGACATGCAGGCAGGTGCCTTGTATTCCCGTACCAGACGGTGATGCAGTAAACTCTCAATGGCGCTCCCATAAAAATTGGTTAAAATGTGAGGGAGGGGAGGAGAGCGTCACTGGCTTTAATCTCCTCTGGAAGTGGAGATGCCGCTGTGCATTCTTGATCAAAGAGGTGATGTTCAGGGACCAGGTGAGATTGTCTGTTATGTACACTCCCAGAAACTTAGTTCTCCTAGTTCTCTCCACGGAGGAGTAGTGTGTGTGTAACAGAGGGGAGAGAGGGAGACAATGTGTGTGTAACAGAAGGGAGAGTGAGAGAGGGAGATGACGTGCAGTGCAGTGAGGAATGATCAGACTGCACCTTCCTAAAGTCCACAATGATCTTTTTGGTCTTGTTCATGTTGAGACTCACCGTTGTGCTTGCACTATTTTACTAGCCGCTCTTCCTCCTCTCTGTATGCCACCTTGTCGTCGCTGTTGATGAGGCCACCTACTGTTGTGTCATTGGCGAACTTGATTCCGTTTTTACTGGATTCAGCAGGGTAGTCATGTGTCAGCACCATGATCAGCAACGGATTGAACACACATTCCTGGGGGGCACTGGTGCTCAGAGAGATGGAGCTAGAGATGTTTCAATCAACACTTACTGACTGTGGCCTTACGGTCAAGAAGTCAAGGATCCAGTTACAGATCAGTCTGTGTGCAAGGAGTTTTAAATCTGCAAATATTGTTTTAGGTCCTGAATGGGGCTGCTAGCAGAGAGAAGTGGGCTGAATGGAAGTTCTCTTTCCTGAATGGATCTTGAAATTAACAAGTCAGTGTTTGAATTTCTGACTTTGCCCTAGAGATTCGTGTTCTGGATTGGCAATTGGTTCAAAGTTGTCACATATCTGGGGTACAGTGGAGAAACCTTGTCTTGCCAAAATCAAATTCAAGTCCTGCCTGAGCAAGGACCACCATCCGCTGCCACTTGCCTTTCGCCACAATAGATCCTCAACAGATGCAGTCTCACTGGCTCTCCACATGGCATTGGATCACCTGGACATTCACAATACCTACATTAATCTTGCTGTTCTGTATTGAGTGAATACAGTTCAGAACTCAACACCAATCTACCCTCAATACTGATCAACAAGCTCCAAAACCTGGGCCTCTGCACCTCCCTCTGCAACTGGATCCTTAACTTCCTCATCGGGGAACCATAGCCACTGTGGATTGGAAAATAACATCTCCTCACTGCCAGTCAGCACTGGTGCACTTCAAGGATATGCCTTATCCCATTGCCTTTCTCTCTCTACACCTGTGATTGTGTGGCTAGACACAGCTCAAATTCCATCTATAAGTTTGCCGATGACACAACAATTGTTGGTAATAGTTATATATTTCTTACTGTAAGTTAAGTTTTCTTGTGCATTGCAGTGTACTGCTGCCATAACACAACAAATTTCATGACATATGCGATTGATATTAAATCTGAATCTGACTCTGGTCAATCAGACAGATGGGAATCACAAACATGAGATTCTGAAGATGCTGGAAATCCAAAGCAACACACAAAAATGCTGGAGGAACTCAGCAGGTCATGCAACATTTATCGAAATGAACAAGCAGTTAATGTTTTGGGCCTAGACCCTTCTTCAGGAGTGGGAAGGAACGGGAGAAATGACAGTAAGAAAGTGGAGGGAGTGGAAGTAAGAATTGAAGTGGATGGCCACCTTGCGATCGCCTTGAGAGTTGGTGACAGCTTCACCGAGCGCCTTCACTGTCCGACACAAAAAGTGGGATCTCCTAGTAGCCACTCATTTCAATTCTACTTCCCATTCCCATTCCAACATGTCAGTCCATGGCCACCTCCACTGCCAGGATGAGGCCACACTCAGGTTACTTTATACTTTATTGTCGCCAAACAATTGATACTAGAACGTACAATCATCACAGCGATATTTGATTCTGCGCTTCACGCTCCCTGGAGTACAAAGGTTGGAGCAGTAACACCTTGTATTCTGTCTGGGTAGCCTCCAACCTGATGGCATGGGCATCGATTTTCTCGAACGTCTGGTAAATGCCCTCCTCCTCTCCTTCTCCATTCCCCATTCCCATTTCCATTTTTTTCTCTCTCACCTTATCCCCTTACCAGCCCATCACTTCCTTCTGGTGCTCCTCGTTCTTCCATAATCTTCTGTTCTCTCCTATCAGATTCATCTTTCTCCAGCCCTTTATCTCTTTCACCAATTGACTTCCCAGCTCTTTACTTCACCCCTCCCGCCCCAGATTCACCTATCATCTGACACCTTGTACATCTTCCTCCCCTCCCTCACCTCCTTACTCTGACTTCTCTCCTTCCTTTCCTGATGAAACGTCATGGCCCGGAACGCCCTTTCCATAGATGTTGCCTGACCTGCTGAGCTCCTCAACATCACAATCAGATTTATTATCATGGACATAGATGATGTGAAAATCATTTCTCAGCGGCAGTGCAGTGCAAATATGTAAAACCACTTTAAGTTATAAATATTAATAATACAGAAGATTAGGCAGTATTCACGGACCATTCAGAAAGATGATGTCAGATGGCCATGTACAAGTACATCAAAGTAGATTTATTAACAGAGTCCATACATATCACCATATACAACCCTGAGATTCACTTTCTTGTGGGCATACTTAATAAATTCATGGAATACTAACCGTAACAGAATCAATGAAAGACTGCCCAACTGGGATGTTCAACCCAGAGTGTAAAAGTCAATGAACTCTGCAAATACAGAAAGAAAGAAATAATAATAATACATAAATAGGCAATAAATATCGAGAGCATGAGTTGAAGAGTCCTCGGAAGTGAACTTTGGTTGTGGAAACATTTCAGTGATGGGGCAAGTGAAGTTGAGTGACATTACCCCCTCTGGTTCAAGAGCCTGATGGTTGAGGGATATTAACCTGGTGGCGTGAGTCCTAAGGCTCCTGCACCACCTTCCCGATGGCAACAATGAGAAGAGAGGGTTAAGCAAAAGAAAAACTTGTGGTGGTTATGTAAAACAACAGAATATAGTGTTGATACAAAGAAAGTGCGGTGCAGGTAGACGATGTGAAAGGGTTATGATGAGGAGATGAAGAGTATACCTTTCACAAGAAGATATCCATTCTGGTGTTTGATAATAGTTGGATAAAAGCTGTCCTTGAGTCTGGTATCCAGGTCATCTTCAACAAGCGATGCCTTAGCAAGGCAGTGTCTGTCATTAAAGACCTCCATTACCCAGGACATACTGCCATCAGGAAGGACGTACAGGAGCCTAAAGGCACCCACTCAACAATTCAGGAACAGCTTCTTCACCTCTGCCATCCAATTTCTGAATGGACATTGAACCCACGAACACTACCTCACTACTTTTTATTTCCTATTTTTTGCACTACTTGCTTCATTTAACTGTTTAATATCTATAAGTAACATATGACATGGCATATTACCAGCATATCTTGTGATATTAGTTAACTTTGCAGCAGTAGTACAATGCAATACATGATAACAGGGAGAAAAAAGCTGTGAATTACAGTAAGTAATTCACATCTGCCAGTGCTATTAAACCCAATTCTGGATGGTAAACGTTCTCAATATTCTGCATGATGGGGGTGGGGAGAGGGGATTGTGAAGGGTGTGAGGGGATGCTTGTTTAAATTAGCTGCTGGAAAGTGTTAACAATGCTCAATGCAGGTGTGGTTAGTTATCTGATGGACTAGGTTGTACTCACAGCACCCCCTAATCTCTTGCTGCATTCTCTTGCTGTGACGGCACTTCCAAATATTTCATAATAGATATGTTGTTTTGGAAAACAGTGATCTTTTTTCTTTATTCTGAAAATGTGGAAGAACCTGTTTCTCTGGTGCTGTCGGTGACGAACTAGGTATCTCCTGTAGTTTCATCAGTCACTGCCTGAGGTGCAATGTCAGAAAATGGCTGAGGTGTAGTACACACAAAATGCTGGAGGAAATGGGTGGTCAGGCACCATCTTTGGGGGAGAATAAACAGTCAGTTGCTTCTCCAGACTCTACTGCTGAAGCTCGCCAATCCTCGATCCATGAGGTGAGAGGTTGGTTGGCATTGTCTAAGGGGTGGGGGGGGGTGGGTGTGGAAGCACTTTCAGAGAAGGTGAACAGTTGAGGATGGGGTGTCAATCTACTTGTTTCTGTGGGTGGAACAATGCATTATAACTTGCCTGTGGTCGAGGACACTGTAATCAATGAAGAGCACTCCTGTCCATTTGCTGATTCCCAATCCTAGTTGAAAACATTTCACCCATTTGCAGCCAAAAGAAGATTATTGGTTTGAGCAAACCGGTGCTGGCTTTTATAACAAACAGCAAGTACACTCTACCTTTTGCAGAAATCCTGTGCAGAATTCTGGAAAATTCAAGTAGTAGTCTGAAAATTGCAGTCTGATTATTGCGGTATTGTATTGAATATGTAGTATGCTGGAGTGTGTAAGAAATTGTCTAATTAGACTCTGAGTGACAAAGAAGCACCCCCTATTTTCTTTGAGGTTTGCAGAGATTTGCCATGTCACCAAAAACTTTGACAAACTTCTGTAGATGCACAGTGGAGTGTATCCTGCCTCAATGCATCATGGTCTGGAATGGAAACACCGATATCCAGGAATGGAAAAGGCTACAGAAGGTGGTGGCTGCAGCCCAGTCCATCTCAAACAAAGCCCTCCCCACCACTGAGCACATTAACATGGAGCTCTGCTACAGGAAAGCAGCATCCATTATCGAGGACCTTTATCAAAGCCATGCTCTCTTCTCGCTACTACCACCGGCAGGAGGGTACAGAAGCATCAGATCCCACACCACCAGGTTCAGGAACAGTTATTACCCTACAACTATCAGTCTCCTGAACCGGCATGGGTAACTTCACTCACCACTGCCTTGAACTGATTCTACAAGCAACTTTCAAGAACTCATTACAACTCTGACTTTCAGTATTATTTTTATTTGCATAATTGGTCATCTTTGCACGTTGTTAGTCAGTCTTTGTTTGTGCAGCCCCCCTGGCCACCCTCAGGGTCGCTTGGCTCGCTGTCGTCTAGGGAAACAGCCTCGGCCCCGCCAAACTGGGTAATTCGTTTGTGTGGATGCTGTGTGAGGTACCCCACCCCGCCCAAATAACAGACATTACACCAGATGCAATTAAATGATTTACAGTTTATAGATATTACTGGAACTATATAATTAAAAGAGAATAAAATATAAAAGGAAAATAAAAGGCGCCACGCTTATCAAAGTTCAATCTCTTCGTGCACAAAAACCGTTGGAGCTCAAGGACCTTCTTCTTCACCCTGCGACCCCCCTCAGACCACCTCGACTGGCCGCCTGGGACCAACAACGGTGGTCGACCAGACGCTCCACACGAGTCCATCTCCGTCTCCTCGCTGAACGTCCCGCTCGGGGTCCGACCCCGTTAGCGGACTCACAGCACCTGGTCCATCCTCTGTCTCTCTCTCCCACCTTCTGCCCCCAAACCCCGCGCATACAGTATCTTCAAATACACCAAAACCATAACAACTATCCCAATTGGTTAATAGCACCCTCTTATCAGACTCTAAACCACAAGCTGCTAGCGCAAACTCTCTCAGCGTTAAAGCACAGCAAAGCCGCATTCCCCAGATTAACATAACAAAAACGCCATTTTAATTAGCCTCCTCAGTAACATAAAAATCGAAACCCCCTTACATTTGTAGTAAATTCTACCGTATTTCTTTATTTTCCTGAAAATGCCTGCAAGAAAATGAATTTCGGTGTAGTGTATGGGACATGTACAGTGTATACTCATATAATACTTTTCCTCTGAACTTTGAATGCTTTGAAAAAATTACTTATAATTTAAGAGATAAATATGATACATTTTTGAATATTTGGCACCCTTATTTACAAAAGATAGGATGGTATATATAGGTGCTCCGATGATAAAGATGTTGGTCCTTTGGGGAAAGAAACAAATACATATATTAAATTTATTTTGAATCCCATGGAGCATGTGGAGACCTTCCAATATCCAGGCAGTCTTTCATTCTTTCTTTTTTTCTTTTTCTTTCTTTTCTTTTAGGTAGGGGTATGTATCAAGGGGAGGGGTTAAGGGGAGGGGGGAGGGTAGATATTATTATTCCATGTAACCAAGTTTGAAAACTTAATTAAAATTTATTAAAAAAAGTAGTCTTGTTATGAGTCAGTCTTTCATGTTTACCTGTATTTTAAAATTGTCTTTACGTATCTAGATGTTAGCAAAAACAGCAAGAGATTCTCAGTGAGTGAGGCCCTAGATCCAGGTAGTGACT
This sequence comes from Mobula birostris, assembly GCF_030028105.1. Taxonomy (NCBI): domain Eukaryota; kingdom Metazoa; phylum Chordata; class Chondrichthyes; order Myliobatiformes; family Myliobatidae; genus Mobula; species Mobula birostris. Next base: position 94,641,293 of record NC_092383.1, on the reverse strand, counting down.
TGCTGCATCTCCAAAGCCACTTGATGTCCTCAAACAATATGAGGCATTGTTAACCGAGTTTGTTGGTTAGGTTGGTATTTCCTCAAGTATGAGATAAGGGATGGTCTGACTGAAGAACTTGTTGTTCTCAGGGTGGGGACAAAGAAATGGAGCCAGCGTAACCATCATAATGGGTGACCAAAGGAACTACCTGGAATGTTGTAACAGTCTAGTGTTGCTCTTTCCCAGAAATATGAAGGAATAATAAAAATGTCTAAGAAATATAAACATGAAGGATTCTGTTATTTTTGTCCCATTTTTTTATTGAGTTCTTTATGCTTATTGTCCCGATGAAGGGTCTCAGCTACTTCCTCTTTTCTATAGATGCTGCCTGAACTGCCGAGTTCCTCCAGCATTTTGTGTGACTTCCAGCATCTGCAGGTTTTCTCGAGTTTGTTATGCTTATTGTGTTTTTTTTCCTCATGCTGGATCAGATCCAGAGTAAAATTGTGTTCTCCTTTGTACTCATGTACTGAAGAATAACAATAAACAATCTTGAATTTTGAGAGGCTGGCAATCCAGAGCAACACACACAAAAATGCTGGAGGAACTCAGCAGGTCAAGTAACATCTATGGAGGGGAATAAACCCTCCATTGTCCTGATGAGGGGGTCTTGGCCCGAGCTGAAACATCGACCATTTATTCCATAGATGCTACCTGAGTTCCTCTAGCATTTTGAGTGTTACTGTTGCCAAAAGACTTGCAAACTGCAAAATCTCTGGGTTTTTTTTTTGATGTGAGAGTGGTAAGGGATATGAAATCAAGGTGGATTTAAACTGCAGATCGGCCACAAATAGCCAAACGGGCTTTTTAGAGTGTGGCCATTCCCAGTTCCTGTAAAAGGATTGAAACTGGAGTAATGGCCTCTTTAAGTCAAACCTGCTGTTACTGGTAGGGACTGTTACCCTTTGTAATTGAAGCTTACCAATTCCTGTACACCCCTTCCATCCCCATCTCCAGAACTAAACTTTCAGATTCGTATACTTATCATATGTACATTGAAACATACGGGTCAACCCCACTCTCCCACCCCCGTCTCCACTCCAGAGGAAACAATTCAAGTTGTCCAACCTCTTGTAGTTCATGGCCTTCAATGCAGACAACATATGGTTAAACCTTTTCTGCACCCTCTCCAAAACCTCCGCATTTTTTCTGTAACGTGCAGACCAGAGCCGCAGCTGATACTCCAATTCTCGCCCAACCAAAGTCTTACAAAACTGCAACACAACTTCTCAATTTTCTGCTTTGTACTTAAGGCACGCTGTCTGCTTTATCCACCCTACATGTGCAAATTTCAGGGAGCTGTGGAAATAGACTTAGAACTAATGTAAAACTAACTCCCTGGAAGCATTGACTGAAATTCCAGCAATACCAGATCGATACAATTTTTTTTAACCTTGTTTGCCACATTTCAGAAATGACATTAAAATTAAGAAATTAAAATGATGTGGAAGTTGTCTGGACATCTGTTGTTTCAAAGAGCTACAGTTTGGTTGAAACTGCTGTCCGCTGCTCTGTGCACTCTGACAGCATCTGGACTCCTTTGTGGAAGCTGCAGCATGACAAGGGTTAAGATAATGTCCACGCAAGGATAGTTTACAGATAGTGTGCAGTCTTTGAAGAACGTAGATTCCCTTTGCACAGCAGGGGAACGGAGTCATTTGTCATACCAAAACAAAATAAGGATGTAAACAAAGGACTCCTGGGTCAGTTACTTTACTGAAGTATTATTGGCCTTTAATGTGTATATTCTATTGGTTATTTATACTGGTATTACCGTTGTGTGATTGATCGTGCAAGTAAGGAATTTGAGCTTTCACAAAGTTACCAATTGGTCAATACCTGTATCCAACAAGTGAATAGCTGTATTTTTAAAAATAAGCCATTTCTTTGTTCAAACTTCAGAACATTTTGGTTCTGGGGCTGAGCTGTTTTTGTTCCTTAATCATATTTTATTTGTGCACAAGTATGAGTTTTCAGAGTCAAGTTAATCAGCAACAACAGGGGGTGAGATCAGTCCTTGGAGGAAGGGGGCTGCAGGGTATGAGGTACTGGGGCTGCTGGGATCTCGTTTCAAAAGGGCAGTGCACACTAGATGGACCAAGTGGCCTCCTAGCTGCTATGCTAGTCCATGAATATTATCTATATGAATATAGTTCTCCGTTCTCTTCTAATTTGCGGGCATATTCTTGTCCTTGCCATCAGGAGGGGTGGACTTGATGTTGCTGGCATTGATAAATTGGACATAGTTCAGAGAGGTGAATGTGAGGCATTTCAGTTTGTCCTCTTGTTTGAGGGAGTCTGAGGCCAGTGAGACAAAGAGCAGGAAAGGAATTTAAGGATCATTTCAATCGCAAAGGGTAAAGTTGGATACAGGGGAGACACGGTAACATAATGGTTAGCACAACGTTTTATAGTACCAGCGACCCGGGTTCAATTCCAGCTTGTAAGGAGTTTGTATGTTCTCCCTGCATTTATATGCTTTCGTGTGCATTTCCTCCCATAATCCAAAGACGTACCAGTTGGTAGGTTAATTGGTCATTGTAAATTGTCCCATGATTAGGCTAGGATTAAATCAGGGGTTTCTAGGCCATGAGACTCGAAGAACCAGAAGGGTCTATTCTGTGCTGTGTTTCAATAAGTAAAAATCTGAGTTCTGCTCAACTTTTGTGCTGAGGGGCAATATTTAAGTCTGAGTGATGGCTCAGGCAAGTTATTCAGAGGTGGGTAAATTGGTTTAATTTTGTCATGTGCACCAAAGTACTGTGGACAAACCTGTCTGTCTTCCTGTCATACACATCAATTTATTGCAAGAGTTCGCTGACACAGTACAAGGGAAATCAACAGCAGAATGTGGAATGAAGTGTCACAGTTATGCAAAGTGCAGTGCAGATACACAATAAGGTGCAAGATCATCATGAGGTGGGAACCTTATCGTACCAGAGCACCATTTAGTAATTTTCTAACAGCAGGGTAGAAGCTGTCCTTGCAACTGGTGGTATCTGCTTTCAGGCCCAGTTAAAGAGGGGAGAAGGTATGTCAAATAATGTATAATGGCAGAATATAGGTAAGTCAAAATTGATGGCAGAATATTGTAGGGCAAATATGATAGCAGAATATAGCATTAATGGTAAGACTCTTGGCCATGGAGGATCAGAGGGATCTTGGGGTCCGAGCCCAAAGGACACTCAAAGCTGCTTCACAGGTTGACTCTGTGGTTAAGAAGGCGTATGGTGCATTGGTCTTCATCAATAGTGGGATTGAGTTTAAGAGCTGAGAGGTAATGTTGCAGCTATATAGGACCCTGATCAGACCCCACTTGGAGTACTGTGCTCAGTTCTGGTTGCCTCACTACAGGAAGGACGTGGAAACCATAAAAAGGGTGCAAAGGAGATTTACAAGGATGTTGCCTGGATTGGGGAGCATGCTTTATGTGAATAGGTTGAGCGAACTCGGCCTTTTCTCCTTGGAGCGAAGGAGGATGAGAGGTGACCTGATAGAGGTGTACAAGATAATGAGAGGCATTGATCGTGTGGATAGTCAGAGGCTTTTTCCCAAGGCTGAAATGGCTAACACGAGAGGGCACAGTTTTAAGGTTCTTGGAAGTAGGTAAAGAGGAGATGTCAGGGGTAAGTTTTTTAACGCAGAGAGTGGTGAGTGCGTGGAATGGGCTGCTGGCGGTGATGAAGGCGGAAACGATAGGGTCTTTTAAGAGACTCCTGGATAGATACAAGGAGCTTAGAAAAATAGAGGGCTATGGGTAAGCCTAGGTAGCTCAAAGGTGAGGACATGTTTGGCACAGCTTTGTGGGCCGAAGGGCCTGTATTGTGCTGTAAGGTTTCTATGCTTCTAAGAGAGAATGTCTGGGATGGGTGGGGTCTTTGTTTACCATACTGTGCAAAAGTCTGACAGACATGTATCTAGCTAGGGCTATATATAAAGGCTTTTGCACAGTATCCATATGTTTGCAGCTTTACCAAGGCTGTGAGAAGTGTAGTCAGAATCTACGGAGTGGTGTGCGAGGTTGGTTGTGTGTTAAGCCAGCTTGATCAGACTGGGGAAGTATTTCTGATTCACGACTTGCAAAATTTCAAGCCTCATCAGTTGCCCATCTGGGTGAATTCTGGGGCGGGACAACGCAATACAGTACAGACAACCTAGGTTCGATTCCCACAGCTGCCTGTCAGGAGTTTGTACCTTCTCCCTGTGACCGCGTGGTCAAAGGCGTAGCAGTTGGCAGGTTAATTTGTCATTGTGAATTGTCCCACAGTTAGGCTGGGATTAAATTGTGGATTGCTGGGCGGTGTGGCTTGAAGGACTGGAGGGGCCAATTTCACATTGTATCTCAATAACTAAATAAATAAATAAAATTTTACCTCCTTTGACTCAGACCAGTGAGCTAAATGTCTATATTTTCTGTTAACAGAGTGATGATTCTTGGAAAGACCTTTCAGTGGAAGAGAAGGAATGTTTGATGTTCCTTGAAGAGACGATTGATTCCTTGTATGTGGAAGAGTTGGAAGAAACTGAAACTGTATCCGCTGAAAATGGGAATCACCCCCCACCTCTTCCTGAAAACCCCTATTTCCAAACTGCAGGTAAGGCTTTGCTTGGAGATCAGAATGAGGTTTGTTATCACTGGCACGACGTGAAGTTTGTTGTTTTGTGGCAGCAGTACATGAAGTATAATACAGATGATAATAAGAAATCCAGCCAGCAGCCTCTTCATTTGGTAACGGAAGGGAGCCCGGTGTAGTCTTCTGCTGCTATAGCACATCTACTTCAAGATTCAACACGTTGTGCCTTCAGAGATGCTCTTCTGCATATGGTTGTAACACATGGTTATTTGACTTACTGTCACCTTCCCATCAGGTTGAAGCAGTCTGGTTATTCTCCTCTGACCTCTCTCATTAGCAGGCCACTTTTGCTCTCAGAACTGCTGCACGCAGGGTGTTTTATTTTGTTTCTTGCACCATCCTTGGTAAACCCTAGAGACTGTTGTGTGTGAAAATCCCAGGAGATCAGCAGTTTCTGAGATACTCAAACCACCCTGTCTGGCACCAACTATCATTCCATGGTCAAACTCACTTAGGTCACATTTCTTCCCCATTCTGATGTTTGTCTGAACAACAACTGAACCTCTTGACCATGTCTGCTTGCTTTTATATATTGTGTTGCTGCCACATGATTGGCTGATTAGATATTTAATGTGCAGAATTTTAATATTTAATATCATTAATGAGCAGGTGTACAGGAGGTACCAAATAAAGTGGCTACTGAGTGTATATGTTAAATGAATTATACAAGTCATGCAAAAAGAGAACAAAACCAGTGAGGTGGTGTTCATGGACTTTCAGGAATCTGATGGCAGAGGGGAGAGAGCTGTTCCTGAAGCACTGAGTGTGGGCCTTCTGGCTCCTGTGCCTCCTCACTGATGGTAGTAATTGGAGACGATAAACTTGGGCGCTCTTCTGTAACCCACACAAAATGCCGGAGGAACTCAGCAGGTCAGGTATCACCTATGGAGGGGGATTAACAGGATTTTGGGTCAAGGCCCTTTCAATCAGTGGAGCTCTTCTGCAAGTTGCTACGTTGATTGGAAGTGTCCAACCCAGTTCGTGACGGCAGCGAGTCCATAGCTAAGTTTGGGTCATTTGGCCACAAGGTAGTGTTTTCCTGCTGAGCACTGGAGAAAGAAGCAGACTGTTCAATTTCTTCAGTGCCTAGGGGAATTAGTCCTCCCTGATGCAAAGGGAAGTTGTGTGCCTGTAAAATAATTCATTTCCCAGTGACCCATTACCTGACCTTTTCTTCCCTAAGTCCCCAACACCATTGACCAACACTTCCATTCAGAGGCCTCTCACTGTCCTGGTCACTACTGTTGATGGTGTTTTTTCCTTGTTGCGCTTCTGAAGATTACCTTATTTCAGGTTAACTAACAGTGTGAATTTTCACTGGTTAACACTTTCAACGCTAAAGAATGAATGGCAATAATGAATCTCAGCCACTGTGCTGAGTAGGAGTTCCCCAACTACTAAATGACCATAAAATATAGGAGCAGAATTCGGCCATTTGGTCCATCGTGTCTGCTTCGCTATATGATCATGGTTGATTTATTTTCCCCCTCAACCCCATTCCTCTGCCATCTCCCCACAACCTGCCATTATTATAGAATAGTGTATTATATTATTGGCCAGCTGGTGGTATTGAGGCAAGTGGTCCTGGGTTCAAATCTGGCCGGCTCCTTGCATGCTTTCCATCCGTGTTGGGTTGAGCATCAAGCTAGAAACTCGGCCTCGTAAAAACACGGACAGAAACGCTAAAGAAATGGTAAAGTTGCCACCCGATGCACCACAGGGTGCAGAGAGGAACAACAACAAAATGATATAATAGAATTATAGAGAAATTGTACAATTAATAAATTCGGCAAAACAAAAGATACATTGAAATAAGGAATAATTTCATTCAAATTATTCCTGGTGTTTGTAGATTGTTAAATCGGAAGCTCACTGGTGGTGAGTTGCATTGAACAGGAGTACGAGTTTACCAGTTCCTCTTGGGGAATGAACTAGGAGAAATAATTGAAGTTTTCTGGGCAAGGTGGTGAAGAAGTCATTTAGCATGCTGGCCTTCATCAGTCAGGGTACTGAGTTTGAAACCAGGAGGCATTATGTTGCAGTTTATAAGTCATTGGTGAGGCCTGTGTACTGGGTTAGCCTTGTTGGGTCTTCACTCCCTGGAGCTCGGGAGAATGAGGGCTGACCTCACGGGGGCCTGTGGATAAAGTGGGCAGTCAGGGTTGGAGATTCCAAAGCTGCAGGGCACAGGCACCAGGCAAGAGGGGTGAGGTTCAAAAGAGACCTGCGAGGTGACTGCTTTGCACAGAGGTGAGTACCCGGGATGAGCTGCCGGAGGAAGTGATCGCAGCTGGTAGGAATCGCAAGCTTAAGTGGAATATGGATAGGTATATGGAGGGGAGGGACTTTAGGGGGTTATGTGCTGAATGTGGGCAACTGCCTAACAGGGAGAATGCTGTGGTCAGCATATGAGTTGGGCAGAAAGGCATCTTTCCACGCAGTATGTAGCCCCCCGGCAGACCTCAGGGTCGCTCAACTCGCTGTCGTCTAGGGAAACAGCCTTCGGCCCCGCCAAACTGGGTAATTAAGTTTGTGTGGATGCTGTGTGATGTACCCCACCCCGCCCACATAACAGACAATACACTGGATACATAGTCATAGTCATACTTTATTGACACGGGGGAAATTGGTTTTCGTTACAGTTGCTCCATAAATAATAAATAGTAATAGCCCCATAAATAGTTAAATAGTAATATGTAAATTATGAAATAAGTCCAGGACCAGCCTATTGGCTCAGGATGTCTGACCCTCCAAGGGAAGGGTTGTAAAGTTTGATGGCCACAGGCAGGAATGACTTCCTATGACGCTCTGTGTTGCATCTCGGTGGAATGAGTCTCTGGCTGAATGTACTCCTGTGCCCACCCAGTACATTATGTAGTGGATGGGAGACATTGTCCAAGATGGCATGCAACTTGGACAGCATCCTCTTTTCAGACACCACCGTCAGAGAGTCCAGTTCCATCCCCACAATATCACTGGCCTTACGAATGAGTTTGTTGATTCTGTTGGTGTCTGCCACCCTCAGCCTGCTGTGATTAAATGAATTACAGTTTATAGATATTACTGGAACTATATAATTAATAGAGAATAAAATATAAAAGGAAAATAAAAGGCGCCACACTTATCAAAGTTCAATCTCTTCGTGCACAACAGTTGGAGCTCTAGTAACGATCCTCTCTTCACCATTCGATCCCCTCTGACCACTTTGACCCGCCGCCTGGGACCAACCACGGTGGTGGACCAGATGCTCCGCACGAGTCTGTCTCCGTCTCCACTTTCCTCGCCGAAGATCCTGGACCTCGGACTCCTGCTTGGGGTCCGACCCCGTTAGCCAGCTCACAGCACCTTGTCCATTCTCTCTCTGTCCATCGTGCCTTCTCCCCCAAAACCCACGCATCACAATAACTTACAGACACACTAGAAAAATAACATCTATCCCAATTGGTTCGTTCGCTCTCGTATCAATAATATAACCCAAACAACACCCAAACAAGCTGCTGGCAAGAGAACTTTCTCAGCAGTTAACATAACAAAGAAGCCATTTTAATCAGCCAGCGCAGTAACATAAAAGAAGAAACCTCTTACACTCTCCCCCCACCAAATAAAGTCACGTCCTCATGACTTCTAAATAACTTGCCAACTAGGCCTGCAGGCACAAAAACCCAATCCAGGTACACACAGTGATATTGCTCCCAAAGCAGTGGACCTTACGCCCGTCCACAGGCGCTACATAGGCCAACCTATCTGAGAGCTTCCTAATCCTCCGAGACCTCGCTACCCCCTCACCTAAACCCTTAAGGCTCGGACACTATGGGGGATACCTTGGGTCTGCTTGCCAAATCCTCTCTCAATCCCTCACTCATGCCTCCACTGCAACTCGGAGCCCCCTGTCCCGTGTCTGGGGCCCCGATTTTTTTCCTTCCTTGTCCTGCCGTAACTCAGACTACCCACAGCTAGCCCTCCCCACTACACCTGACTCAGTGTGAGAAGGGCCAAAGGTCTCTTCCTCAATCACGGGGAAGTTAGCGAAAGGCAGCATGTACCACATGTCCGGCACATCATCCCTCGATTCCGTATTCTTCCTCATTCCCTCGATCGGTAGCTGCTGTTTGAGTTTCTCCAAACTGAAGCATTTAGGCGGGGCTGCCTCTGCAGTCTCTTCAGCCTCCTGCGGTCGAGACTTCAGCTTCTTCTTGGACTCCTCCAACTCTTGGCCCAGCCTCAGTAGTTCTGACTTACGCTTCTTGGCCATCTCCATCTGGGACGCAGTTACCCCACCAACTTCTTCCACCCTGACCTGAAAAGCAGCAGTTAAGGGATGTTCAGCCTCCAGTTTTTTCTTCCTGATGACTTCTTCCAGGTCAACTTTCAGTTTTTCCACTTCACTTAAACTGCCGATAGTCATCTTCAGGTTCCTTTCAAGCGTCCGCTTCTCTTTTCCGAGATCTGTCCTCAATTGCTTCACCTCCTGGGAAGTGTAGTCAAACTCCCCTCTCTGGGCTCTCGGTTTTCTGTTGGCCTTAGTCAGCCAGCTTCCTTGGTCTTCCCCAACTTGTAGGTCTTCCAATCTTTTCTGGATTGATGTCTTGAGTTTCTGCTGATCCTTTCGAAGGTGGGTCATTGTTTCGTCTCTCTGGATTAATTCCTCAGTACATGACCGCAGTGTCGACTTGGAATTCCGTTTGACGACCTGGGTTTCCATCCCCAGGTCCACCACCGTCTGTTCCAGCAACTCCACATTTTATGCTTTGCTTCGGTCGCTTTTCCCCAAACTGCCTTTTTCTCTAGACCTGCCACTCGTCCAAAGAAAGTTTTAATTCTTTAACTCTTTGTCGCCCGGGCTTCGCCACTCGCCTCACATCACAATCCCCCCAGGCGAATCCAAGGTCTTGGCGGCCATCCACATACGCTAAAACTCCACACACCTTCACTTGCCCCATGGTCTTCCTCATGCCCCACGGGAAGGATGCAGGGGCTCCGGATATGCCCTTGGGCATCTTTTTGGATCGGAAGAATCCTAGGGAACCAATAACAGCCATCTTCTCCTCATCAGCCTCACTCATCGGGACCTGGCAACCACTCCTCAGATCCAGCACATTAAGCCACATCCTATAATCCACACACATGCTGCCTACGTCTTCCACGGCCCCAGGGTCCAATCGCTGCAACCTCTCTCTCACCAAGATGTCTTCAGCAGTCAACTCCCCTCCCTCATGGTAGTTCGGAGCGTCTACTAAGAGGGTCTCACCCTCAGCTACTTCCCCCAGGCCGTACCACCGCTGGGTCTCGTTTAAATTCGGTACCAGCTCAAGGCTGCTACACATGCCCTCAGAAGCAGCTCAACGCGCTGGGTGCCCAGACAATGCCCCCATGAACTCCAGGGGCACTAACCAATCATCGTCTTCTGGATAATTACTAGCACTGGTACCCCAAATCTCCAGTGTGCTTACTCAAGGGTAAATGCTTCAGACACCGGTTGTCAAACGAACTGTACAACAACTTGACCTGCGTCCCGCTGTCGAGGGTGGCTTTAGCATCGCTTCCCTCTATCCATAACAACACCCTGGGGCGTAGTCCCTCTAAGCCTTCAGGAATAGGGTCTTTTCCTTTCGGAAGTTCATTGGTACATTGCTGGGAACGTGCTTCCCCAGAGACCCCAAGCCGTTCCCCCACTGGGCCTCCACTAAGTTTCCCGACCCCTCTCTGATCAGCTGAACAACTGAGGAAGGGGCTGATTCTCTGAAATGATCCCCCTGGCACTGCAAGCAATTTAGCTGCATCCCCCTAGCCAGAGAAAATATACTGAAAACTTTTCCCCCTCTTTCAGATAACTGGCAGCTGTCACTATGGTGTGTATTGAACCTGACAGTTCTAACACCGTCACCAGCCTGCCTACTCAAACTTTCAACCAATCCCTGTCGCTCTCCCTCAACCGAGCACTGCCACCCATCTGACAACTGAGAGATCTGCCCTGCCCATGTCTTGCACGCCTCTGCCCCTTTTGGGGTGGACAATATCCCAAAAGCCAGGCAGAGCCTGCCATAACAGGCTAATAGGTAAATTGGTTTATCATTGCCACTCACTGCTTGTTATGCAGGCGTGTTCAGAGCAGCAACGAAGGTCCTCCATCTCTGATTGTCCATACTGTTGCACACAGATAAAGAAGGGTCCTTCATTGTTGTTTTATTTGACCAGTCAGGGTCAGCTGAACCCCCAAACCCAGAGCATCGGTGGACCACTCTTAGTCTGGCCTCTTCCCTTTGACCTGTTTGGCATGGGTGACCCCACCAAAGCATAAAGCCCTGACTCCAGCCAACATGGCTCTCGGGGTCATTGAAGCACGCAAGCCTCCAAACCCTCCGACAAGGGTGTGGTCCTCTTGGAGGATTATAGTCGAGGTGCAGAGAAAGACTTGTATGCCATTCATTCTCCCTGGGCTAATACAAGGGCAAACGTACAAGAGCAGAATGAAGTATTAAAGTTACAGAGAAAGCGCAGTGAAAACAGACAATAAGACCATTGATGTTTGAATAATTCAGCAGGTGATCTCAATTCCAGTGACAGAAGCAATGATTGAAAGTATTCAGAATATTTTAAAACAGGTTCTTGTTCATTTGTCAACTTCACTCCACTACAAGTTTGCTTATAAAGGGCTGTGCTCTTAGTTGTGGGTGAATTGCATAACATCCTGCTTTTTTTAATCCTTTATAGGCATCTGTTAGTCTCATGAGACCATGAATTTGTGCCTTGGAAGGCTTCCAGGGCGTAGGCCTGGGCAAGGTTGTATGGAAGACCAGCAGTTGCCCCCGCTGCAAGTCTCCCCCCTCCACGCCACCGATTGTTGTCCAAGGGAAGGGCATTAGGATCCATACAGCTTGGCACCTGTGTCGTTGCAGAGCAATGTGTGGTTAAGTGCCTTGCTCAAGGACACACACGCTGCCTCAGCCGAGGCTCGAACTAGCGACCTTCAAATCACTAGATGAACGCCTTAACCACTTTTAATCCTGCTTGTTACCTTACTGAATCATTTGATAGAACGTACGTGAATAACAACAACCAAACTATTGTCGAAACCACACTGAGTGGCCACTTTATTAGGGACACCTCTACGCCTGCTTGTTTTTTTATTACTAATTTTTTATTGCAACACCAACAAATTACATTCAATACAACCAGCTGCTAATTACATTTTGACAACCACCACCCAACCTTCATCACTATTCCCCCTCCCCACCTCTCTCCCCCCATTCCCCTCCCCTCCACCAACCAACTGAATAGTAGTGCATACACAGACAAAGCATTCCTATTTTATACGATAGTAAGATTTTCTAATTTATCTGTGTTGCTCATCTTCCCCTGAATCTGTTGTTGTAAGTTAGTGGTGGAGCCCTGAGTTACCCCCTTCCCACCCCCCCCATTACCCCTTCCATTCAAACCTTTGCTTTGTAACATCTGTGAGTGTCACTTAGCAATGTCAGACACTAAACAATAACCCCCCCGCCCCAGCACCAACAAATTAGAAAGGCAAAGCAGTTCTCATAGACAATCATATCAAAGAGACAAGCAAAAAAAACCTGGACAGACTATATAATTAAAACCATTTCCATCTCAAATGTAATATACCACATAATCAAGACCCCGACATCTCACTTGCAAGAAACTGTTGCTTTAATAGACCGTCGCTTAGCGATGGCACCAGTGACGTCTTATCTGGCACCCAGGAACGAAAACAGGTCTACTGGAGACATAACCCGAGGTGAACATGTACAACTAAAGTTATTCAGAATCAGAACAATCTGCTGTTTTTCAGCTTCATTCTTGATGAAGTATGACATTTGGGTATATTGAATATCATCTTAGAAAGTAAAAGATAAAAAGTATAAATATAGGCGGTGTTACGTACCCCATAACTGGGTTGCCAAACCAGCAGAAATGGACCGCTCGTTGGAGTCTGGATTACTAGGAACTAATAAAGTTTTATTAGAGAAATAAGTAACACAGTACTCTAATTGTAAGGATATAAATGCAACAGGTTAACAATGATAATACACACATGTACACAGAACTAGGGTAATAGGGATCAAACCAAGCTCTATCGCAGTCTAGGGGTAAAATGATCAGTCTTAAGTGACACAGAGTTCAGTTCAGCTTAGTACAGTTCGCAATAATCGCTGTTGTGCCGTTGGAGAGAGAGAGAGAGAGGGTGGGGGGGGGATGCAAATTTGATTCAGGCAGACCTTTGATGTTCTTCGCAGTTGGTTTCGGGCGGACCCTTTTATGTCTCCTATCCCGCTGTGGTCATCGACTGTGACCCCTCCGTTCCGGATATGACCGTTCTTCCGTGGTGAACCCGGCACCCAGGCAAGGGCGGACACACACATCAGGTTCCTGCCGATGGTACCTTTACACCCTGTGAGTCTATGGTCGGTTCCTGTGAACCGGACCTCCAAACTTGCACCAACTTGTGGGGGCACACCGCTCTTCCAAGGTCTCATTATCTCGTGATCTCGTGGTGTGTCCCGTGCCTTAGCGAACCTGTTCTTTTTATCCCCCTGCTGGGGTATCGCTTGTCCATCAAACTTCAAACAGTTCAGGTTCAAAGCAACCGGCCTGTCAATATTCTGAATTGTGCTTCTTTTCCGTTATCTCTCTCTCCTCTCTCATTAACATTTTAAACATTTCTCCATTGTCTCCCTTATCGCTCTCATTAGCATCAATCGTCTGATAACTTGGTTTGTCGTCACAGTGGACTTATATCACCTTACCATGTTATCTTTGTACTAGCAAGTTAACTGAGCCATTATCTTAAAACTCTGACCTGCAATAGTCAGAAACAAATTGGCCCCTTAATTAACTAAATACAAAGGTGCAACGAATGACTTTCCGATGAAGGAATAACCAGAAAACTTCACACCTAGAATGTTAACTTGCCCGTCCCTGTTGGATTGCGCATTCAGGCTGGTCCGAGCTCTTAATGCAGTTCAATCTCCTCCCAAGGGGCGTGTGGACTTTGCCCACGGTCTTCTTCCATATCTCCCAGCACCGATAATTTCAGAACTTCTCTCGCTTCCTCTGCCGAGTTAAACAACATCTTCATGCCCTTGATATTCACTCTCAAGATCGCTGGATATATGAGGAATGAGTCGATCCCCTTCTGTTGAAGTTTAGCGCGGATCTCCTTGTATCCCTGCCGTTCCTGCATCGTGCCGGGGCTGTAGTCGGCAAAGAACTGCAGCTGGGTGCCATCAGGGAGAGTAGGTTTGGCTTTCCTCACACTCTCCAGGATAGTTGCCAGTCGGTGTACCGTAGAAGCCTAAAAACCATGGTCCGCGGTCTTGAGGTGTTGTTGGAAAAGATCCTATGTGCTCTATCGATCTCCAGTGGAGTGCTGTGGGAAATCTTGAGCGCTGGAATCCAATTAGGCAGCATCTCCTGGAGGGTAACCTCTTGAGTCGTCCCCTCAGTGTCTGTCGGTAAGTTGACCAGCCACACATTGTTTCTCCTGGATCCGTCCTCCAAGTCGTTTAGCTTCTTCTTAGACACCTCCGCGAGACAGGAGTTAGTAACTTTCTCATTCTTGCGTAAGGAAACCTGAATGTTGTCTATTTTGTTGAAGACCATGCTAAATTTTTTTGCATGAGTGTCCGCTTGCTCCTTTAACAACCGGAGAATGTTGCCACTCTCTGCCATATGCTTCTGTATGGGGTCGAGAGCCTTTTCCAGCGACTCCTTTAACATGCGGGCTACCGTTTCTTGCAGCGATTCCATCTCCTTTGCAATTGTTTGCTTAATTAGCATAGCTATTTCCTCAGATGAATCGCTAGCTTGGTGTCGTCTGCTGGTATCTTGTTTCCTGGTTGAATTTCCATCTTTTTTTGAGGTCATGTCTTTAGTTAGATCTTTTTCCAACTCAATCTTGTATTAAGACCGTCTATGAGCCCTAAAGAACGTGCAAAAGGAGGACTGTACGTCAGCACTCAGTGCTGTGCTGTCATCTTGCCTCATGCCTCACCAGAAGTCCTTACGCCTGCTTGTTAATACAAATACCCAATCAACCAATTGTGTGGCAGCAACTCAATGCAGAAAAGCATGCAGGCAAGGCCGAGAGGTTTTGTTATTGCTCAGACAAAACATCAGAATGAGGAAGAGAGTGACTTGATCTAAGTGATGATGACTGTTGGTGCCAGATGGGGTGGTTTGAGTATCTCAGAAACAGCAGATCTCCTGGGATTCTCACACACAACAGTCACCAGAGTTTACAGAGAATGGTGTGAAAAACAAAAAAAAAATCCAGTGAGCTGCAGTTCTGTGGATGAAAACACTTTCTTGGTGAGAGAGGTCCGAGGAGAATGGCCACACTGGTTCAAGCTGACAGTAACTCAAATAACCACATTACAACAGTGGTGTGCAGAAGAGCATCTCTGAATGCATAAGACGTCGAACCTTGATGTGCATGGGCTACAGCAGCAGAAGACCACAAGCATACACTCAGTGGCCACTTTATTAGGTACAGGAGGTTCCTAATGCAGTGGCCAATGAGTGTGTGACGAGGCGTGACAATAATTACTTTTCAGCTGTTACGTTAGGATTTGTGCTTTTGAATTGTTTCGTTGTTTCGGTCGGTTGTATTCATCTGCAGTTGAATGATAGTTAAACTTAGACTTGTAGAGTTTTAATTCACAATCTGTAATTATCGGAGCATTTCTAACAATCTTGTTTGTTCCCGAACAGAGGCTGCTGGAAAGTTTCCACGAGCAGTTTCACCGCTCCAAGAGCACAGCAGCAATTCACCGGCCCCGCAGGCGGCAGAGGCAAATTCTGGATTGAGTTCTCTTCCCAAGTACAGCTCGCAGCCTAGTGGTGACAGCACTGGCCTGGAGTCCAGCACTGAAGAAGTTTGGCAAAGGTCCCTCCCTACACCAGTTCATCTGTCGGTGGAATCCAGGAATGACAAGGTGAAGTTGGGCCCTCCGACAGCTCCGAAACCCGGGAAACTTCCCCCCAACATCATCCTGAAAAGCTTCCCCAAGAAAAGTGATATTGGGCTCCATCCTCTAGGTCTTCTGAAAGGGTCGAAAGATGCTCAGCGAAGCAACGGGGCGTCCAAGGAGGGTGTCAATGAGGGTGAGGCACAGCAGATCCGGATGGAGGCTTTGGCCAAACTGGGGTTGCTATCGGAGGGAGACAGCTGGAAGTGGAGCAATTCGGATTTCACGAAAACAGCCAATGGTCAGCTGGGCACAGGGGGCAGCGAGGAGGAAGACAGTCACCCAGAGACAGATGTGACGCAGAGCAAGTATCACATTCCGAGAGGGCTGTGTGTTGATACCAGCCACCCAGTTGCCAGCGCTGCGGGTCCTGGCGTGAGGCTGGCAGCTGAGAAACCAAGCAAGGGCCAAGATAATGGGAAAAGGCTACACTGGCAGCTCCCAGATGCCAAATCAAACTACTTGAAGAGGTTTAGTGCCCCCAATGAGAACATTCTACCCAGCCAACATCTGACGCCATCCAACACTGCCCTGAGTGCTGGCACCAGCAAAACATTGCCCAGTGTCAAAAGATCCACAAATTTAAATGAAGGCCACGTGAGAAATATCAGCTTACCACACTGGCCACTGGGGTCCAGCAAATCCAGCAGCCTGAAGCGGTTTGGTGCATCCGGTGATAACCAGGTGAACCCGTACCCTGACCTGACATGGGGTGGCTCCATCGCTGGCGCTGCCGGTGTTCCGGGTCAGAACAAAGTCTCTAAACCAAGGCCCATGTCGATCTGCTCAGAGGCCGATCTGTCCGCCAGGCACGGAGCCCCTCTGGATAAAGTGCCATCCGAGAAGCCGTCTGGGAAATTTTTCCCAATAAGAATACGCCACATCTCGGCCAAATCTCCGCCCAAAGGACTGAACGTGCAAGCGGTCACACCAGGGCCCACCAACAAGGACCACAAAGATGCTTTGAGAAAACTTGGTCTTCTGAAAGAGTAACCCACTGCCTTGGGGTGTACCAGGTATTTATGGACTTCATGGTATCTACCAATTGTTATGGCAACATTTTCAATGGAGGAATGTCGCCCAGGCACAACCGGGAATAACTTGTTTAATTGCCACACCGCAAAAGCCATAGTGGACATTGGGAGACCTCCAGTTTAGGATTGGCAGTAGAAAGGGCGTTGTTTTATGATGCTGATGTGAAATGTCAGTTCAATTGCCTTGGATTAAATTTAATACTCTGCTGCTGGAGTGCCTTCTTGGTACATGACTTGCTGAATTAGCCTTTGTGTGGGTGGCCACGTTCCCGATGCCTCACCAGTGCACCTGGAAGCTGCGGGTGGTCAGTCACTGCCTGGACGTCCCTCATCGTGCTGTTACTGGGAGAGAGTTTGTCCTTTTGTCACGTCTTCTGTCTGAACCTGCAAAAGGAACACTCGTAAAACAGTAACAAAAATTCTAAAAGTACTAAAGCACGTTAGGCAGCGAAGGAGGGGAAAGAAACCTAAATCTTTCAGGTGTAAGACCATGTCACAGGATTTTAGTTATCAAAAATACTGCTTTAATTATACTTAAAATATATAACTAATACACGGAATTAAACAGCTGTTTGTACACATTGTTATCTTGTAAAGGAATTTAAGCTAAACCCATATTGTAATGTTATCAGCTTTAGTTTATAATGTTTTATATTTAAATCCATACCACAGCAAACCTATTTAAGCATTGGCTCTAATTCTAGTTGTTGACTGTTTTATAAACTATCCTGGCGATTGTACTGAGGACTGAACCCACTGCAGATGTTGAGTAGGAGCCGGCCGCTGGTGCGGTGGCACCTGCACTGCCCTTGGAGTCATGTGGTCCCAGGTTCGAATCCGGCCGGCTCCTTTCTTCCACCCGTGCTGAGTTGAGCAGCTAGCTAGCAACTCTGCCTCATATAAAAAAATCAGGCAAGAATGCTAAAGAAACGGCAAGGTTAAGAACTAAAAAAAATTGTTAACTAGCCCTCTGGTTTGGTCACAAAACTGTTTGGAGCTTGTGTTGATCTTGAGTATATTTAAAACTGTGGATTGATTTAGACCATGTTTATATTTCTAATAAACTTTTTCCTCTGGTATGATTGGCAGTTAAATTGTATAAACGTTAGAAGCAGAGTGAATAGAGTGTCTGCTGTAATTTCTTCAGATTCCCTCGCCTGTTGTCTGAACCTGACTGCCAGGGAAGGTCTAGTTACTTCTCTTTTTATTGAGATGAGTGACTGCAAACTCTGGAATCCAGAGTAACTAACTAACACACACACAGATACACACTCACTATCCGAGGAACTCAGCAGTCAACATTTCATGTCAAGACCCTTTTTCTTTTTCTTTTATTTTCAAATCTTTTTACTATTATTATCCAAAATTTACAAGAGTACATCGAAGTAAACAACACTTACAATATCTCAAGAAAAAAAAACATTATTATAAAGATTGGAAAAAAAAGAGAAAAAAAACTCCCTACTAAGCAGGAAGAAGTGGGGGAAAAAAAGTCCATTAGGTATTCAACCCTGGAGCCATGCGTCATACAAAAGCTTCTAAAGATAAAGTCATGACCCTTCATCTGAACTGGATACTGTTAAGTGCTGTAACTTCAAAGCAGTAAATTAATTCAAAGAAGCTCATGGCAGTTTACTTTAACACTTTCAACACGCTGGAGGATCTCAGCAGGTCGGGAAGCATCCGTGGAAATGATCAGTCAACGTTTCAGGCCAGAACCCTTCGTCAGGATTTAAAGTTTACTTTAGGTGTGGCATGCCCATATAACGTGGTAGTGTGATGACATAAGGAATTAACGTATGTTTGCATATAACCTGTAATTATTTAAATAAACAAAAATACATAAATTACATATATAATGCCACAATAAGGCTACACTCAGGTTGGAGGAGCAACACCTCGTATTCTGTCTGGATAGCCTCCAACCTGATGGCATGAATGCTGGTTTCTCAAACTTCCAGTAACCCCTCCCCGTTCTCTCTTTTCCATTTCCCATTCTGGCTCCCCTCTGACCTTCTCTCCTCACTCACCCACCACCGCTCTTTGCCCCTCCTCGCTCCCTATTTCACATGGTCCGCTCTCCTCTCCATTTAGATACAACCTTTTCCAGCCCTCCTCCACCTCTCGCCTCCCAGCATCTCACTTCACACTCCCCAGCCCCACATCCACCCACCAGCCTTCCCTCTCACCTGGTCTCACCCGTCACCTTGTACTCCTCCTCCCCCAACTTATTCTGGCTTCTGCCCTTCCTTTCCAGTCCTGATGAAGAGTCTCAGCCCAAAACATAGACTAGTTATTCCCCCCCATAGATGCTGCCTGACCTGCTAAGTTCCTCCAGCAGTTTGCGTGTGTTACTTTTAACTTCCAACGTCTGCAGGATATCTTCTGTTTACTTTCCCTTTTTATTCCTTGTTCTGGTTTCTGTTCTTAATAGTTGTACATTGGTGTAATGCTGTTTTCTCTGGGCACTACATGGTGTTTTGAGGCCTGAGTGAATATTTAACCAAGCTGACTGCACACTGCCTGAGCAGGGGGAACTCTGAAAGCTGAACTAACTGTTCGACAGCCAGAACCGGCTCGTACCACCTGACCGTGTTTCAGCACTCACACCTCTGTTCCTGCGGCTGGCTTCTTTCTGGAGAGTGCATGAACAGCAGAGGCTGGGCAGGGAAGTTCTCAGCTGGCTGTGTGAGGAAGAGCTGGCTGAAACTTCAGCAGTAAAAATTTGTGTTGGGGGAAGGGTTCATAAATATTATTGAAAAGTAGGTCAGAAGCTGGGTATCCTGGGGCAGCGAGTCACTGGCCCACGAGGCACTTTGGGAGCGAGAGGGCATGCTCTACACCTGCCTGGATATCTCTCACTCTCAATACCATGCAGGACTTTGCAGCCACTTGAATGACCTCCCAACCCTCCGACACTCGCACATAGTGGCTGCTATGTGTACCAGTTACACTTGCACGAAGTGGCACTGTAGTACTTTACATACTTTATACTTTATTGTCGCCAAACAATTGATACTGGAACATACAATCATCACAGCGATATTTGATTCTGTGCTTCCCGCTCCCTGGATTACAAATCAATAGTAAATATTAAAAATTTAAATTATAAATCATAAATAGAAAATAGAAAATGGAAAATAAGGTAGTGCAAAAAAAAACCGAGAGGCAGGTCCGGATATTCGGAGGGTACGGCCCAGATCCAGGTCAGGATCCGTTCAGTAGTCTAGCAGTTAGCGTAACGCTTTACGGTGCCAGCAATCAGAGTTCAATTGCCACCTCTGCCTGTAAGAAGTTTGTATGTTCTCCCCATGACAGCGTGGGTTTCCTCAGGGTGCTCTGGCTTCCTCCCACATTCAAAAGACCTATGGTATAGGGTTGGGAGGTGGTGGGCATGCTGTGTTGGTCGCACTTGTTGTTGGCCCCCAGCACATCATCAGATTGTTGTTGGTCATTGACGCAAATGGCGCATTTTACTCCACGTGACAAATCAAGCGTATCTTATTTTACCTGGACCATCCTGACTGCACTCCCAGACCCCAGACCCCCATCGTGAGCATGGAGATCACCGTCACAAACTGATTTCCCCTTCAAGCTGTCCTTGGGTCTGGATCCTAGAACAACACCCCATTCACTGTGGGAGCACCTTCACCAGAAGGATTCAGTTCGAGAAGGCGGCTCCCTGCCATTTTCTTGAGGACAATAGCTTTTGCTCTTGCTTGCCAGGAAAGTTGCTGAATAAAATATTCAGTATGAAGGCGACCGGTATCAGTCTGATGGTGTGGAAACTATTCTGCCTGGGTAGCCTCCAACCTGATGGCATGACAACCATTTCTGCTTCGTCTCCCAAAAGCAGGATGTCCTGCTGGCCCAACATTTTAATTCTCGTTCCCTTTCCCGTTCCAACCCATTCACAATGAGGTCACCCTTGGGGTGGAGGAGCATTACTTAATATTTCTTCTGTGTAGCCTCCAATCTGATGATATGAATATATATTCTCCTTCCACTAAAACAAATTGTTCCTTCCATCTTATTCTAATCCCCACTCTGGCCCCTTACATCTTCTCAGCTGCCTATCACCTCACTCCGGTGCCCCTCCTCCTTCCCTTTCTCCTACAGTCCACTCTCCTCTCCTCTCCTCTCAGATTCCTTCATCTCCAGCCCTTTACCTTTCTAAACCACTTGGCTTCACCCATCTCCTTCTTCTGCTCTGCCCCTCCTCCACCTTTTTATTCTGGCGTCTTCCCCCTTCCTTTCCAGTCCTGAAAAAGAGTCTCAGCCCAAAACATTGACTGTTTGTTCATTTCCATGGACGCTGACTGGCCTGCAGATCTCCCCCAGCATTTTGTGTGTGTGCGCGTTGGTCTGAGTATTTATCCAATGAGGTGTGATGACCAAGTTGCTGGGGTTTTACACTTCTGCTCCAAGCCCCCACGTTAGCTGAGTTGGTGCCCCCCAAGGGGAATCTCACTGCCAAACTGTCATCATCATTACGTGCCATGTTGTATGTCATGGGTGATCAAAGTCTTTCCGTGATCATGATTGTTCTTGGGAAATTTTTCTACAGAAGTGGTTTGCCATTGCCACCTTCTGGGCAGTGTCTTTACAAGATGGGTGACCCCAACCATTATCAATACCCTTCAGAGATTGTCTGCCAAGCAGGTGCTACATGTTGCCCAAGGTGACCTGCAGGCTAGTGGGGGGAAAGAGTGCCTTGCACCTCTTTTTTTTTTAACTAAGTGCAATCGTGAACAATAGCCAGATCAGAACTGCTGATCAAGTCATCTAGTTCCCAAAGGGAACTCTGATAGGCCAATCAGATGGTTCGCTGTTGCTCAGCGATAGAACACAAAAAAAAATCATATGTCAAGTACATAGCAACACACACAAAATGCTGGTGGAACGCAGCAGGCCAGGCAGCATCTATTGGAAGAGGTACAGTCGACGTTTCAGGCCGAGACCCTTCGTCAACCCGAAACGTCGACTGTACCTCTTCCAATAGATGCTGCCTGGCCTGCTGCGTTCACCAGCAACTTTGATGTGTGTTGCTTGAATTTCCAGCATCTGCAGATTTCCTCGTGTTTGCGTTGTCAAGTACATAGAACAGGCACAAGGGCCGCTAGTACCCCAGAAACACACCTGAGCGGTGTGGCGGAGGTATGTGCTATGTATGACCTGATCTGAAAGCATCATGTTGACTCATAACAGATCGTGCTCACGGTGGAACAGCTTAGTCAAGGATGGGGTGATCAGCACAGATGGACAAATTATACCTCCACTACCCCGTCTCATGGTGGAGATGTCTCTCCACCCCGTCACCTAAAGCTGTACCTTTTGGAAATGGAGCAGGAGTATCCCCCGATATTGGGAGATTGAGAGTTTTTCAGAGTGAAGCAGTGCAAGCAGTGTATTTATTTTTAGGTAAACTAATATCATGTGAGTTTTGTTTATACAATATCTCAGCAGAGATCCTAAAGTTAAGCCAGCATTTTCTTGGGTAAAGCTTGGTTGGAAAGTTGAAATGCCTGTAAGAGCTCTGTGACTGTAAGACACAGGAGCAGAATTAGGCCATTCAGCCCATCGAGTCTGCTCCACTATTTGATCTGGCTGATTTATTATCTCTCTCAACCCCATTCTCCTGCCTACTCCCTGTAATCTTTGATGTCCTTACTTCTCAAGAACCTATCGGCCTCCACTCTAAATATACCCAATGACAGCCTCTGCAGCCATCTGTGGTAATGAATTCCACAGATTCACCACCCTCTGGTTCTCATCTCCGTTTTAAGGGGAAGTCCTTCTATTCTGAGGCTGTGCCTTCTGGACATAGATTCCCTCACCATCGGAAATATGCTCTCTATCCAGGCTTTTCAATACTTGATAGGTTTCAATGAGATCCCACTTTGTTCTGCAGTGACTACTGACCCCGAGCCTTCAAATGCAACTCGTGTGCTCAGTCTTTCATTCCAGGCATCAATCTTGTTTACCAGGGGTTCCCAACCTTTTCTATGCCATCGACCAATATCAATACACAAAAGGTCCATGGACCCGAGGTTCGGAGCCCTGTTGTCAATCTCACTGAGCTCTCTCCAATGCTGAAACATCCTTTCTCAGGTAAGGGGCCCAAATCCGCTCACAGTAAAAGGAGAGCTGCTCTGGAATTTGAACCCTGTACCTCTTGCGTCCCAAAGCAAGAATCATACCCCTAGACCAACAAACTGCTGTGATGCAAACCTGCACAAAACCAGATACATTCCAGGGTCACCATTAGAGATTCCACACGCTTCTTGTTCCTCGTGATTTTAATGTTGGGGTGTGATAGAATTTTCATATGATGATGACACAAGCGTTAATGATGTGGCAGAGAGTGAGAAGGAATGATTCAGACTAGAGGACATGGGTCTGTTCAGTCAGACAGAGGATCAGAGATAGGCTATAATCCACAAGTGTGTGGATGTTCAACAAGTACACAATAAAAGCCTCCGCTCTGAAAACCTCCTCTCCAATTCTTCAACACATCAGTCTGGTCCCAGGCTCCCTAGTGTCTTTCTGATGCCCAGTCTCTGAGTCGTGTATGCTGAGATATATGCACTTTGATAATAAATAAACACAGAGTCATAGAGAAGTACAGCACATAAACAGGCCCTTCTAGTCCATGCCAAAACCATTTAAACTGCCTACTCCCATCGACCTGCACCAGGACCATGTACATTGAAATCAAGCTCCCGTGTACCACTTGTTCTGGCAGCTCATTCCACACTGTCACGACCTCCTGACTGATAAAGTTTCCCCTCATGTTGCCCTTAAACTTCTCACCCTTCACCTTTAACCCAGGACCTCTGGTTGTAATCCCACCCAAATTTAGTGGAAAAAGCAATTCAAATTTCAAATTTACTTTGAACTTTTGAACCTGTTCCCCATTATCATTTAAAGTTAAATTGTCTATTTTCTTTTCTTCCCCACTGATGTTGAAGGTATCAGAACCTTTTTTCAAATTCGATTTTCCCTCTCAGTGTTTCCTTGTGTGTTTGGTTATGAGTAATGTAAATACTGCCTGTTGGCATTAAACAAGAATGGAGCTGCCATCTGTGAACAATAAGGCAGTAACTAACCTGGCGCCATCTCATTTCCCATCCAAGGCAAGACTTCTGCTCACATTTTAAATCTATAGGCAACTGGCGCTCGGGTTGTCAACGTGCTCGTTACTGGGAGGAACGGGGAGGGGGTTATCTCGTTTGTGTGGGCTGGGAAACTCTCTCTGGGCTGATTGGTTCCGGATGTTGTTCGTTCTTCGGCTGAGTAGCCACCCGTTCTGGTGCATCTGTGCCCTGTACACAACGGGCATTCTGTGAGGTGGAGGGAGGGAGCTCTGCGATGAGAAAATCCCTCTGGGGGTGTGCACCACTCTACCCCCTGAGGCCAGACCCACAAAGCAGCAGCACTTTTCCAACGCTTGATGTTTTACTGATAATCTGATGCATTTTAAAAGCCTCAAATAGATTACTAACTGATTTCTTTCTAACTGAAGTATTAATGGAAAATTCAATCGAAGTAAAATAACGGAAGCCTTTACCTCTGTACCTTCTTGTAGTGTGGTAGCGTAGTGGCTAGAGTAACGCTGTACAGCGTCAGTGACCTATGACAGGGGTTCGATTCCTGCTGCTGTCTGTCAGGAGTTTGCATGTTCCCCCCTGTGACTGCGTTGCTATTCTTCCCACAGTCCAAAGATCCACTGGCTGGGGTTAGTGAGTTGTGGGCATGCTATGTTGGCACCAAAAGTGTGGCGAGACTTGTGGGCTGCCCCCAACATCCTTGCATTGTGTTGGTCAGTGACTTGACACATTTCACTTCGGTTTGTTTGCTCGTTATGTGCCATGTTGTATGGCATGGGCGATCGTGCTCTTTCCTTAACCATGGTTGTTCTTGGCAAAATTTCCTACAGAAGTAGTTTGCAACTTCCTACTGGGCAGTGTTTCTACAAGACGAGTGACTCCAGCCTTTATCAACACCCTTCTGAGATTGCCTGCCTGGCCTCAGCGGTCACAACCAGGACTTGTGATACCCACCAGCTGCTCCCATGGCTTCATATGACCCTGATCAGGAGCTAATTATATGATGCACCTTGGTCAAGAGTGACCCGTAGTCTAGTGGAGGGAAGGAACACCTTGCACATCCTTTGTAGAGGTGTATCTCCACCCCATTACCCAACGTACAAGTACGTCTTCTGATGGATATGTGACAGAGAAAGCTAATCTTTATCTCTTGCAATAACTCAAGCCTTTAACTCCACCTATTCTGTTCCGAGGGTTAGCAATGATTCTGATGAATGAGTTAACCAGTGTTCACCTGTGTGAAGCTGTGATCCAGGTGTGAAGCTGAGATCCAGGTGTGAGATGCATCCTGACTCACACATTAACAATGTTCTGCCACCAGGCTCAGTAGATGCAGATATGTTTAGATCTCATCTCCAGTTTTCCCAGACATCCAGCCTGTATCTCTCAAGAGCATGATTCAAGATTGTTTAATGTCATTTTCACCACACCAGTGTAAAGCAAAGAAATAATTGTTACTCCAGATATGATGCAGCACAAAAAAACACACAATAATAAAAAAAGTAAATACAATACATAATTATTACATAAATACAAATACATAATGATCTGGTGTCTTCTCTCTTCCTTTCCAGTCTTGAAGAAGTGTCACGGCTCAAAACATTGACTGTTTCTTCATTTCCACAGGTGCTGCCTCACCTGCTGATTTCCTCCAGCATTTTGTGTGTTACATTTAATAAAGTACATAAGGTAGCTTGTATACGTTGATTGCATGTCAATAAGGTGATACTGGGCACAGGAGTGTCTGTACATAAGGTGACTGACAGGAAATGATAAAGCCGTGATGGTGGGAGTGGGGTGTGGAGGGATGGGTTAGTGGGTAGAGGTGATGATCAGCCTTACTCCTTGGGGAAAACAAACTGCAGCAGAACTGGAACCCAAGTCAAAGGTTTCACAGCAATGCTTATGCAGCTTGTTAGTTTGCTGTGTTCAGTACCAGAACATTGGAATTTATCAGTGCTCTCTGCTGACAAGTTCCAGCAGTGGGCTCTACATCTTCTGAAGTTTGGTTCCACTGGAGTGTGAGAAATTCGGATCCCACCATTAACCCCTCAATCCGATGAGAACATAGATGTTGCTGGGGCGGATGTCATCTTCGTCCCACTGGACACAAGAGAACTTGCCAGTTCCAGGGGTCCTGAGGCAGATCCAACCCACCAGTCGCTCCTAAAGCAAGCTGTGGTATCTAAGTTGGGGGTCAAGATGGTGAGAATCTGCTCCCATTGGAGGAAGCGTGAGGAATTTGATAAAAATTAGCTTTATTTATTACGCGTACACCAAGAATCGAAGCATACAGTGAAATGCACCAGCTTGCGTCAACAACCAACAGAGTTTGAGGACATGCTGGGGGCAGTCCACGAGTGTCGCTACGTTTTTGACACCAACTACTATGGTTGTGGACTGTTTGTCCCACTTTCATCAGGGAGGAGGCTACGTAGCATCCACGCCATGACAACCAGGCTCCAAAACAATTACCTTCCACGAAGTAAATCACCTCCACCCACCTAAACACCATTACTTTATCATTTCCTGTCAGTCACTTTTTGTATGACAAAAGCCGAGCATCACTTTATGGACATACAAACTTCAAAGAAAATTTATTATCAAAGTGCATATATGTTATCATATGCAACCCTGAGATTCATTTTCTTGTGGGTATAGTCAATAAATCTACGAATAATAACCATAACAGAATCAGTGAAAGACCAACAACATGGGCACTTAACCAGAATGCAGAAGACAACAAACTGTGCAGATGAAAAAAGAAGAAATAATAATAATAATAATAATAATAATAAGTAAACTAGCAATAAGTATCAAGAACGTGAGATGAAGAGTCCTTGGAAGTGAGTCCATAGGTTGTGGGAACATGTCAGTGATAGGGCAAGTGAAGTTGAGTGAAGTTATCCCCTTTGGTTCAGGAGCCTGATGGTTGAAGGGTAATAACTGTTCCAGAGTCTGTGATGTGGGTCCTGAGGCTCCTGTACCTTCTTCCTGATGGCAGCAACAAGAAGAGAGCATGTCCTGGGTAGTGGGGATCCCTGATGATGGATGTTGCTTTCCTGAGACAGCGCTCTCTGTAGACATGCTCAACGGTCGGAAGGGCTTTATCAATGATAGATTGGGCCATTTCTCATATAAGGGCATTGGTGTTTCCATACCAGGCTGTATGTACCAATGTATATAGACTATCTTATGTATATAAATATATATATTTATCTAAATTTTTTTGTGTTTTTTGTTTGCGCTGCATGGGATTGAGAGTAACAATTATTTTGTTCTCCTTCACACTTGTGTGCTGGAAATAACATTATACAATCAAACAATCTTAAACATAGCATGCCCATAATTTACTGAGGACATTTGGGAATTTGAGGACAACATGAATGTCATGGGCAGAATCGCCAGAAGTGATAGGGGCAAACGAGTGGTGAATAGTTGGGGTCTCAGATGCATCTTTGTGGGAGGAATGGAGCTGCCTCTTGTCAGCTGGGTGGGGATCTGATAGGAAAGAATCTTTGGTACTGTGCGGACTAGAACTGGCTGGATTACTTGTTCCGGGGCAAGTAGAGACATGATTGGCCAAATGGCCCCGGTTGTGCTGTAACTATTCTGAGCCTATTCTTATCTGTGCAGCTTACTGTGAGGAACATGCATGCTGACAGGACTGGTGAAAGAGGAAATGAAAGGTTAACCCCGACAGCGATAGCTTTGTGGTGTGTGATCCCCAGAGATATATGTTGCTTCCTCTTCTATCCTGTTTATAGTCAGCAGGCAATTGATTCATTGCACCGTCTCTTTCAGTCACTGCTACTATGACTTAAGAGAGTTAAAGGGATCATCTTGAATGAATTTCCTCTGCCACTGAAACTTGTTTAAACTTTAACCCAAGATCAATATTTACAGAAGACAGGTAAGGGAAAGGGCACAGTAAGCAGTAATTAGCAAAGCCAAACCTCTCCCTTGGCTGCTCTTGACGTCTTGGGCTGAGCTGTGTCAAATGCTTCAATTATTAATCTAATGGTTTGCATGTAGGAGTTCACAACTGGCATTGTATAAAAACTGTCCAAGAATTTCAATAACTGCAGATTAAAAAGTTATGTTCTGAAATAAACTTGGAATACTTTAAATTCCTTTAGCTTTCATCCTTGAGGAGGAATTTCTTTAGCCAGAGGGTGGTGAATCTGTGGCACTCATCACCACAGACGGCTGTGGAGGCCAGGTCATTGGGTATATTTAAAGCGAAGTTTGATAAATTCTTGATTGGTCAGGACATCAAAGGTTACGGGGAGAAAGCAGGAGAATGGGGTTGAGAGGGATAATAAATCAGCCATGATGGAATGGTGGAGCAGACTCGATGGGCCAAATGGCCTAATTCTATTCCCATGTCTTATGGTCTTATCTGTAGAACTTTAATACAAACAGCACGGTACACTTCTCCTTCCCACCCTCCCCCCACCTTCTTTATAGGGCCTCTGCCCCCTCCCTCTTCAGTCCTGACGAAGGGTTCCGGCCCGAAACATTGACTGATCTTTTTCACGGATGCTGCCCGACCTGCTGAGTTTCTCCAGCATGTTGCGAGTGTTGCTTTGACCCCAGCATCTGCTGTTTTGTGTTTACGGTACACTCTGTAGGGGGAAATGGAGAGAGAGGGTTGAGTGAGGGGTCTTTGAACTGGGAAAAAATACTTTACCTTGTTTTGAGAAGGTCTTTGCCTGCCAGGTGTTAGAGCTAATACTGAAATAAATATGAAAAAGAGGGGAATTACTTGCTGTAGTATTTTGTTCCTGCAGCCGGTGATACTAGACAGATCAGACCATTCACACAATTCTTGGCCACACTTCATCCTTTCTGTACAGGGACAGCTGATCACACAGTTATCTCCAAAGTGTGAGCCTGTGTCACTGGCTGGGCAGTACCCGAGTCCTGGTATTGTGTGGAGTACCAGAATGCATCCTTGTAGGTCCGGGTGCAGCTGGTCCTGACAGCCCTGATATAAACCTGCAGTTCTGTAGTTGTCTGTAAGTCTCTGGGTCTCCAGGAGAACAGGCAGCAGTGGATGCCATCGAGCTCTGCCTAGCATGGGTAGGCACAACCTCCGGCTGCCTGTGGGAAAGTGTTTATAAACCAAGACCACAAGCCCGGCTTCCAGCTCAGTCTGCAAATGTGGATGATCCCCATCTCCTGCGAGAACCCTGCAGGAACAGTTGGCAAAACTGAGTGGTAATAACAAAGAGACCATTTGGCCCATCATGTTGGAGCTGTTCAGTGTTGGGGCTGCAGCTGAAAGCTTTTGGAGTAGACATCGATGCAGTGTCTCACCGGGAAGGTGGGAATATCCAGAGTAGACATCAACGTAGTGTCTCACTAGGAAGATGGGAAAATCCAGTGTAGACATCGATGCAGTGTCTCACTGAGAAGGTGGGAATATCTGGAATCGACATACTTTATATTTTCTACTTTATTGTCGCCAAACAATTGATACTAGAACGTACAATCATCACAGTGGTATTTGATTCTGCGCTTCCCACTCCCTGGATTACAAATATTAAATATTTTTAAAAGTAAAAATTAGTAAATATTAAAAATTAAACTATAAATCATAAATAGAAAATAGAAAAATGGAAAGTAAGGTAGTGCAAAAAAACCGAGGGGCAGGTCCGGATATTTGGAGGGTACGGCCCAGATCCGGGTCAGGATCCGTTCAGCAGTCTTATCACAGTTGGAAAGAAGCTGTTCCCAAATCTGGCCGTATGAGTCTTCAAGCTCCTGAGCCTTCTCCCGGAGGGAAGAGGGTCGAAAAGTGTGTTGGCTGGGTGGGTCGTGCCCTTGATTATCCTGGCAGCACTGCTCCGACAGCGTGCGGTGTAAAGTGAGTCCAAGGACGGAAGATTGGTTTGTGTGATGTGCTGCGCCATGTTTGCGATCTTCTGCAGCTTCTTTCGGTCTTGGACAGGACAACTTCCATACCAGGTTGTGATGCACCCTAGAAGAAAGCTTTCTACGGTGCATCTATAAAAATTCATGAGGGTTTTAGGGGACAGGCCAAATTTCTTTAGTTTTCTCAGGAAGTAAAGGTGCTGGTGGGCCTTCTTGGCAGTGGACTCTGCTTGGTTGGACCAAGTCAGGTCATTTGTGATATTGACCCCGAGGAACTTAAAGCTTTTGACCCGTTCCACTTGCACACCACCGATGTAAATTGGGTTGTACGGTCCGCTACTCATTCTGAACTCAACAACCAATTCCTTCGTCTTGCTGACGTTGAGGGATAGGTTATTGTCTTCGCACCATGCCACCAAGTTCTTAATTTCCTCCCTGTACTTAAACTCATCATTACCTGAGATACGGCCTACAATTGTTGTGTCATCAGCAAACTTATATATTGAGTTCGATGGAAACTTGGCTACACAATCATGGGTGTACAGTGAGTACAGCAGGGGGCTGAGTACACAGCCTTGTGGGGCACCGGTGCTCAGAGTGATTGTAGAGGAGAGCTTGTCCCCTATTTTTACAGCCTAAGTCCTGTCTGTGAGGAAGTTGAAGATCCAGCTGCAGATCTGAGTGCTAAGGCCCAGGTTCTGGAGCTTAGGAATCAGTTTATTTGGAATGATGGTATTAAAGGCAGAGCTGTAGTCAATGAAAAGGAGCCTTACGTATGCATCTTTGTTCTCCAGATGTTCAAAGGAGGAATGTAGGGCCAGAGAGATGGCATCTGCCGTTGACCTGTTGCTCTGGTAGGTGAATTGCAAAGCGTCGAGGTTGACCGGTAGGCTGTGGTTGATGTGTGCCATAACCAATCTCTCGAAGCACTTCATAGCAATTGATGTCAGAGCCACAGGTCGATAGTCATTCAGGCATGCCACCTTGCTCTTCTTCGGCACCGGGATTATTGTTGCCTTCTTAAAACATGAGGGGATCTTAGACTGAAGCAGGGAGCAGCTGAAGATGTCAGCAAACACTCCAGCTAGCTCGCTTGCACAGGCCCGGAGAACCCGTCCCGGGACGCCATCTGGACCCGTTGCCTTCCTTCGATTTATCTTCAGGAAGGCCCTTCTAAAGTCCTCCTCAGTGACGATGAATCTCGATGCCACCAGGTCCGGTTCATCCGGAGGGAGCGGGATGCTCCTCTTCTGTTCGAATCTTGCGTAGAGTATGTTAAGTTCATCAGGAAGAGAAGTGCCACAGTTATTGATATTCCCAGCCTTTTCTTTGCACCCAGTGATCTCATTTAGACCCTGCCATAGTCTGCTGGCACCCAGGTTAGCCTGGGCTTCCAACTTGGCTCGATATTGCCTCTTGGCGCCCTTAATGGCTTTCCGGAGTTCACGTCTGGATTCCGTGTAGGGACTGGTATCCCCGGATCTAAAAGCCACAGGTCTAGCCTTTAAAAGGGACTTAACCTCATAATTCATCCAAGGTTTCTGGTTAGAGAATACCCGGATCGTCTTGCGAGACACACAGTCCTCTGTGCATTTCCAAATAAAGTCCGTGACAGCTGAGGCATACTCATTGAGGTTACCTGCCGAGGCCTTGAATACTAACCAGTCTACTGATTCAAAGCAGTCACGGAGGACCTCATCCGTTTCCTCCGTCCAACGCGACACCACTTTTGACACCATGACCTCCCGCTTCAGCTTCTGTTTGATGCAGTATCTCACTGGGAAGGTGGGAAAATCCGGAGTAGACATCGATGCAGTGTCTCACTGGGAAGGTGGGAATATCTACTTTCTTTGTTGCTGCTCTCTCTCTTCTGCCAATTACTTCAAATCTCTCTACTCCTGCTTTTTGACACCTCTAACAGGACTGTCCCCTGCCTATTTACTAGGCCCCCTCTATTTTGAACATGTTACCGAAATCTCTCCTCATCCTTTTTGCTCCAACGAAAACAGCCCAAACTTTCCCCAGCCCTGGTAACTCCATGGGCCTCCTGCCATGAACTGCGTCTCCTCTACGATGCATTGATACCCAGTGCTCAGAGTGGTGGCCTAACTAGAGCTGATTCGAGTTTCACTTGAGAGAGGGAGAGAGAGAGAAAGAGCACCACAGCCAGTTTCACAGATCAGTCAAATTCAATGGCAGAATAAGTAAACCCACAGTCAGTGTCCTCTCCTTGGCCAATATTTAATTAATTTATTTGGAGATGCAATGAAGAACAGGCCTTCCGGCCCAGTGAACGGCACTGCCCAGCAACATACCAATTTAACCCGAGCCTAATTACAGGACATCTAGCAATGCCCAGTTAACCTACCAACCAGAACACCTTTGGACTGTGGGAGGAAACCGGAGCACCCGGAGGAAACCCACATACTCACAGCAAGGGCATACAAACTTCTTACAGATGGCGTTGGAATTGAACTCTGAACTTCATTAGGCCAGGCTGTAATAGTGTCACACTAACCACTATGCTACTGTGGCACCCGTCAGAGGCTCTGGTCTCTCTTGCCCAGTCTGAGTGGGTCTTCATCTCTGTGCGTCCCATGCCTGAATCCTGCGATGTGAGTCCTGTCTGGTCTGTCACAGCAAGGAAACCTTCTAAGGTGACCTCAGTTATTTATTTAAACATACAGAATGGTAACTAGCTGTTCCAGCCCAATGAGACTACACCGCCAGTTAGATCCATGTAACCAAATAACCTCCTAACCCGTACGCCTTTGGAATGTGGGAGGAAACTGGAGCACTCTGAGGAAACCCACACTCCTTACAGACAGTGGCGGGAATTGAATGAAGTTATTACGCTATACACTAACTGCTGCCCTACCGTGCCACCCCAAGCTTCCTTGGAAAACCCGTAACACCCTCATTGGCCCTGGGCCTGGGCCTCCCAGGAGTCGCTCTGGTGAGGAGAACATTCCAGGGAGAGCGATTGCCATAGGAATCTCCTTCTGGTATCTGGGCATCATCATCATTATCATCATCACTATGTGCTGTGTCGTATGACCATGTTTGTTCTTGACAAATTTTTCTGCTGAAGTGGTTTGCCGTTTCCTTCTTCTGGGCAGTGTCTTTACAAGATGGGTGACTCCAGCCATTTTTAATACTCTTCAGAGATTGTCTGCCCGGTGTCAGTGGTCGCATAACCGGGACTTGCAATATGCACCGGCTGCTCATATGACCATCCACCACCTGCTCCCATGGCTTTACATGACCCTGATCGAGGGGATAAGCAGGTGCTACACCTTGCCCAAGGGTGACCTACAGGCTAACAGAGGGAAGGAGAGCCTTACACCTCCTTCGGTAGAGATGTATCTCCACCCCGACATCCAGGTATCTGAGCATAGAGTGTAAATAGAGTGCAGAACAACTCAAAGCAGCCAGCCATCCCGTCAAACACTCTGTAATTTTGCTGAGATAAAGTCTTCAGGATCCATAGTTTGCCTCAGTGGTCACTTCTGAAGCAACAGAATAGGAATGGTCATAACTCTCCCTCGTGTCACTGGCGGGTGGTGCAGCGACATCAGCGCCGGACTTCAGAACGAAGGTTCCCGAGTTCGAATCCAAGTCGGGCGCCCCCCCCCCCCCCGAGCATGTTTTCCATCCGTGCCGGGTTAAGTGTCGAGCTAGCCACTCGGCCTCATTAAAAAACAAGGGTCGAGTCAGGAACGTTCATATTGTGACCCAGTTAATCCGAAAGGAGACCAATCCTGACACCACGCGTCAAACAAGAATGGCTGACTGTCTGGTGCAACACGCCAGGAAGGAACTCTCCCTCAGCCCTACGGGAATGGGCAATGGGGGCATCGGACCTGAGAGAGTATTTCATTCTGTGTGAGATGTCCCTCTACAATGTGAAGATGACTGAGTTTACAGTATTCTTTGGAATGTGTAGCCTGTCATTCAGTGTTTTTAAATTAAGCTGGTTAGACCATAAGACCATAAGATATACGAATAGAACTAGGCCATTGGCCCATTGATTCTGCTCCAGTATTTAGACTTAGATTATGAAGACACGCAGTCCTCTTTTATTGTCATTTAGTAATGCATGCATTAAGAAATGATACAATGTTTCTCCAGAGTGATATCACAGAAAACAGGACAAACCAAAGACTAACACTGACAGAACCACATAATTATAACATATAGTTACAACAGTGCAACAATACCATAACTTGATGAAGAAGTCCATGAGCACAGTAAAAAGTTCAAAGTTTCTCAAATGTCCCACATCTCACGCAGACGGGAGAAGGAAGAAAAACTCTCCCTGCCATGCCCAACCACAGTCCGACTCTGAGTCATCCGAAAACTTCGAGCCTCTGATCAGCTCTCCGACACCGAGTACCGAGCACCATCTCTGCCCGAACAATTCGACCTCAATCTCAGTTGCCAACAGCAGGTAAAGCCAGGGATTTTGAGGCCTTCCCTCCGAAAGATTCCGGATCGCGCAGTAGCAACAGCAGTGAACTGGCGTTTCAGAAATTTCTCCAGATGTTCCTCTGTGCTTTCACATCAAATCAGAATTGTCCACGGCCCCTATTTAACGGATACAATATCATTTTTCACCGGAGGGCTGCGCACGCGCGGCGCGCTGCTCTCTCTCCTCCCACTGATTCATCATGGCTGATCCATTTTCCCTCTCAGCCCTAACCTCCTGCCTTCTCCCCATATCCCTTCATGCCCTGAACAATCAAGACTCTATCAACCTCTGCCTTAAATGTACATAAAGACTTGGCCTCCACAGCTGCCTGTGGCAAAGAATTCCTCAGATTCACCACTCTCTGGCTAAAGAAATTCCTCCTCATCTTCATTCTAAAGGGACGCCCCTCTATTCTGAGGCTGTGTCCTCTGGTCCTAGACTCTCCCACTGTAGGAAATATTCTCTCCACATCCACTCTATCAAGGCCTTTCACCATTCGATAGGTTTCCATGAGGTCACCCTTTATTCTTCTGAATTCCAGTGAATAAGGACCAGAGCTATCAAACACTCTTCACATGACAAGCTGTTCAATCCTGGAATAATTTTCGTGAACCTCCTTTGAAGCCTTTCCAGTGTCAGCACATCTTTTCAAGCTAGAAATTCTCTGCTGATTTCCTTCAACCTAAATCTCAGAGACAGTCAAAACAAAAAAAACTGAGCTCTGGTTATCTGAAAATAAAAATCAGAGAGCCATATAATAAGTTGAATTCAATATTCTATAGTTAAGGTTACAGTTCTTTTTTCTGATGCCTACTTTTTGAAATGACATCTGTATACTGTGACTCAACATTCTCATGTCAGTTACAAACCAAAATGGAACAAATATTAATGACCGTCGTCAAGGGAACCAAATGAGCATTCTACACTGCTGCCTGTCCATTCCCGAGCTGGCCGTCACTCAGTCAGTGCAAATGGTCATAGTCTATTTGTCCTTTATAATGCTCTTCTTCCTGTTTATTTATAAAGTTAAACTCTTGCAGCAAAAACTAGTTTTGTGTGAACTTCAGAGACAGAAGCTGAGAGATGAATAAGAAGTTACCGAGGAGAAGAAACCAGCAGGAGAAGAAATCTCCCCAAGTCCAGGTGATTATGATTCAGCAACATCGCAGGGAGGATTACTGCATCATCAAAGAGTAGGACTCCAAGGTCTAAACATGAAATCACAGATATGATTACAAATACTTTCTGC
The DNA here is from genome assembly GCF_030028105.1 of Mobula birostris. Taxonomy (NCBI): domain Eukaryota; kingdom Metazoa; phylum Chordata; class Chondrichthyes; order Myliobatiformes; family Myliobatidae; genus Mobula; species Mobula birostris. The sequence continues at coordinate 94,605,886 of NC_092383.1, read as the reverse complement.
AGCCAAAGAGCAACAGGGAATGCAGATAATCCAGGGAATCACAAGTAAACTGCTTCGTGAGAGACGGGAGACACGAGCTTTCAGGAGTGACAGGGGTATTTTATTTTCAATTGTAATTGGTTGTTGTCTCACTGATACCTTCTTCCTCATCAGGCAGAGAATACTCTTGGAAGCTGTCTGAGCAAGTGCATCATTCCACTGAATGTTTGTTCTCCCCCACCCCTCCCTCATTGGCTCTTGGGAGAGCACTGTCTTGGCATGAGCTGGCATTTCTGCAGACAAGCAATGGTTATGGATGGTCAGCCAGATTTGTAATTTGATCCTGCAATAAATATTTTGATTTGGTTTCATTAAGATTTTAGAACTCGTGGCCCAGTGTGAATCTACTGCAACCATCCATCGTCCGGACCGAGAAATAACCACAGAGTTAAAGGCCCTTGTAAAACCGGGCCACACATTCTCACAGCCTCTGAGCCTCAGCAACCCCTGACTCAGTGCTGAGCTCGGGTGCTGCCTTCGTGGAGTTTGCACGTTCTCTCTGTCATGGCGTGGGTTTGCCGCAGATGTCCTGGTTTTGTCCCACAAGATTAAATTTATCACATGCGCATTCAACCATGCGGTGACATGCGTAGTTTGTGTCGACGGCGGACACAATCCCAAGCTGTACTGGGGGTTAGCCCTCAATGGGCTTGGAATGTGGGAGGAAACCAGATCACCCAGAGGAAACCCACACGGTCATGGAGAGAGCGTACAAACTCCTTGCAGACTGCAGTGGGGTTGAACCCTGATCTTACAGGTGATGTTGTAAAGCATTGTGCTAGCCACTACACCGCTACCACCTGTAATGCGGTACAGTGAGAAACTTTGTTTTGCATGCCATCCAAGCCAATCGCTTCACTGCACCAGTCCATCAAGGTAGAGTTCATAGGATTATACAGTACAGAAACAGGCCCTTCGGCCCATCTGTTCCATGCCAGGCAAGGTGCCTCAGCAAAGCTCAGCCCCTTTATCTTGTACTCCCAAGGTAGTACAAGGGAAAAGCGGTAACAGAATGCAGTGTAGTGTCAGGGTGGGAGAATCTCGGCACAGAGGCCACAGCCTTAGACTAGAGGTATGTCCATTTAGAACAGAGATGAGGAATCAGAAACAGGTTTAATATCACCAGCATATGTTGTGAAATTTGTTGTCTTTGTGGCAGCAGTACAATGCAATACCTAATCATAGAGAAAGAAAACTGTGAATTACAGTCAGTTTATATAGTAAATAGTTCATTAAATTGTTCATGGTAGTGTTCATCAGTTCAATGTCCACTCAGAAATCTGATGGCAGAGGGGAAGAAGCTGTTCCTGAATCGTTCAGTGTGTGCCTTCAGGCTCCTGTACCTCCTCCCTGATGGTAGCAATGAGAACAAAGCATGACCTGGGTGATGGGGGTCCTTAATGATGGACGCTGCCTTTTTGAGACATCGCTCCTTGAAGATGTCCTGGATACTGTGGAGGCTAGTGCTGACCATGGAGCTGACTAAGTTTACAACTCTGTGCAACTCATTTCAATCCTGTGCAGTTGCCCCTCCCCATACCAGACGGTGATACAGCCAGTTAAAGTGCCCTCCACAATATATCCGTAGAAATTTGCAAGCTTCTATGGTGACATACCAAATCTCCTCAAGCTCCTAGTGAAATATAGCTGCTGTCGTGCTTCCTTTGTAGCTGTGTTGATATATTGAGAAGGATTTCTTCAGCCAGAAGGTGGTGAATCTGCAGAATTCATTGCCACAGGCAGCTGTGGAGGCTGTATATTTAACATGGACAATGATAAGTTCGTGATTAGTCAGGGCATCAAAGGTTATGGTGAGAAGGCAGGAGAATGGGCTTGTGACGGATAATAAATCAGCTATGATGGAATGCTTGTACAGACTCAATGGGCTGAATGGCCTGATTCTGCTTCTATGTCTTATAGTTTTACTGTCTAAGTAGTAGTAATTTTTGCATAAATCAGATTTGAATAGTTATTTTCTGTCTTCATCAGGGGCTCGTTCAGTTATAGAACATAGATCATAGAACATAGAACATAGAATAGTACAGCACAGTACAGGCCCTTCGGCCCACAATGTTGTGCCGACCCTCAAACCCTGCCTCCCATACAAGCCCCCACCTTAAATTCCTCCATATACCTGTCTAGTAGTGTCTTAAACTTCACTAGTGTATCTGCCTCCACCACTGACTCAGGCAGTGCATTCCACGCACCAACCACTCTCTGAGTAAAAAACCTTCCTCTAATATCCCCCTTGAACTTCCCACCCCTTACCTTAAAGCCATGTCCTCTTGTATTGAGCAGTGGTGCCCTGGGGAAGAGGCGCTGGCTATCCACTCTATCTATTCCTCTTATTATCTTGTACATCTCTATCATGTCTCCTCTCATCCTCCTTCTCTCCAAAGAGTAAAGCCCTAGCTCCCTTAATCTCTGATCATAATCCATACCCTCTAAACCAGTTTAACACAATCTCAGCCCTGCTCTCTCAATAATGATCATTCACAGTTCAGAGAGACAGAACGTGCTTCTACATGTTCAGACACACTTTACTGGAACAAACCAACAAAACATGGTGATTGGAGGAACATGTTGGGGGGGGATGTCAGAGGTGGGCTTTTTACACAATGGTGGGGGGTGTGTTGTGCTGTTAGAGGTTGTGGTAGAGGCAGATACAGAAGGGACATTTCAAAGTTCAAAGTAAATTTATTATCAAGATGCTATATATGTCACCATATACAACCTGGAAATTCATTTTCTTGTGGGCATAATCAATGAATCTATAGAATAATAACCATAACAGAATCAATGAAAGACCGCATCAATGTGGGCATTCAATCAGAGTGCAAAAGACAACAAACTGCGCAAATACATAAAGAAAGCTAATAATAATGGTAAATAAATAAAGAAGCTATAAATATTGAGAACGTGAGATGAAGAATCCTTGAAAGTGAGTCGATAGGTTGTGGGAACAGTTCGGTGATGGGATGAGTGAAGCTGAGTGAAGCTGAGAACTCGGAATCAGAATCCGGTTTATTGTCCCCGGCATATGTCGTGAAACACAGCAGCAGCAGTACAACGCAATACACGGTAATATACCACAAAAATAAACTACAGTATACAATATATATACAATATATATATAATACAGTATATGTATATTGAATAGTTAAATTAAGAGCAGTCGTACAAAAACAGAAATAATAACAAAATAGTAAGGTAGTGTTCATGGGTTCAATATCCATCAGCAGAGGGATAGAAGCTGTTCCTGAATCACTGAGTGTGTGCCTTCAGGCTCCTGTACCCCCTTCCTGATGGTAACAGTGAGAACAGGGTGCATCCTGGGAGGCGAGGCTCCCTGACGATGGATGCTGATTTCCTGCGATGTCTTTTTGTTTAGATGTGCTCAATGGCGAGGAGGGTTTTACCCGTGATGGACTGGGCCGTTTCCCTCACATTTTGTAGGATTTTCGTTCAAGGGCATTGGCGTTTCCAATCCAGGGTGTGCTGCAGCCAGTCAATATACTCTCCCAGAAATACACATCAGCGGAAGTTTGTCAAAGTTTTAGATGTTGCTGAATCTCCACAAACTCCTAAGGAAGTAGAGGCGCTGCTGTGCTTTCTTCGTACGTGCTGGGCCCAGGACAGGTCCTGCAAAATGATAGCACCAAGGAATTTAAAGTTGCTGACCCTCTCCGATGTGGACTGGCTCATGGACCTCTGGTTTCCTTCTCCTGAAGGAAATATTGGGATACTTAAGAGACATGTGGACGGTAGAAAAAGGGAAGGCTATGCAGGAGTGAAGGGTTAGGTTGATCTTGGAGTTAAAAGGTAGGCACAACAGTGTGGGCCTGTACTGTGCTGTACTGTTTATGTTTAAGGGCAGACAAAATGGGGTGAATTGCTCTGCTGGTAACTGCCATGTCTTGTGGGCCGAATGGCCTCCTGTTGTGACACAGTTAGCATCATCCCTCTCCTCTCACCAGTTAACAGAGGTTAACTGATGTAATCCACTGAGGTTACTGAAGTAACTAATTGCTAAAGAAAGCTGACCTTGAACTTTTGGCTGAATTTAACAAAGTAACTTTCTAGAGCCCTGCCTGATCCTTTGCTTCCCAAACCTTATGTATTCTTCCTTCTTCCTCTCAACTGGATGTTCCACCCCTCTCGTGGCTCCATCATCCTACCAGCCTTTCCTGGCCTCAATGGGACAACCCCAGCAAGAGCTCCCTAAACACCTGCACATTTCTGTTGTACGTTTCCCAGTGTAATCTGTTCCCAATTTATGCTCCCCGGTTCCTACCTAATAATATTACAATTCACTTTCCCCCAATTAAATGCTTTCCCATAACGTCTGCTCCCACCCCTCTCCGAGGCGATAATAAAGGTCAGGGAGTTGTTTCGTCCACTGGCCTGCGGGTCACCCTGGGGCAAGGTGTAGCACCAGCTTAGCTCCCCCCGATCAGGGTCATGTGAAGCCATGAGAGCAGCTGGTGCCTACCACAAGTCCTGGCCATGCCACCACGATCACCAGGCAGCTGGGGTCACCCATCTTGTAAAGGCCCTGCCCAGAAGAAGGCAAAGGCAAACCACTTCTGTAGAAAAATTCGCCCAGAACAATCATGGTCAAAGACTATATTCGCCCACATCATACGACACGGCGTGTAACGATGATGATTCCAACCAATGAAGAAGAATTATGAAGAAAGCAAGTGTGAGTTCAGAAGACTGGACTTGGTGAGATTAATTGGGAGAACTGGGCAGGGACAGGAGGTAATGAAACCAGAAAATGGGCCGAGAGGAAGTAAAAAAGTGCAGACATATTGTCCAAAATAATTTCTGTCTATTTCCGTGAAAACATCCAGGCAAGTTGAGTCAATATTTGTGTTCCATTGGACGCTGCCGATAAGGCAATGGGTGTTGCTTCGGTATCTCGCGTATGTGCATGATATTTGTGTTGCCCAATGCTGACACACTATTAATAATCAATTAAGCTCCCTGACACACAGTCATGCATAAGTAGTACAGACTTGAGCTCATTCCAGACAGGAAACCCTGATGTCATATCCGATCGGGTTCAGTTGTTCCGTGGACCAGGAAAGATAGGTTCATTTTTGAGAAACAGGCTTGGTTACTGATGCTGTTTGTTGGCTGTGTAAACCTTTCTTTAGTCAATGGGTTACTTCAGTAATCTCTGTCCACTGGTGATGAGAGGAGGAGGGCAATGATGCAAACTACAACACAAGAGGAGGCACCCCCTATTCCCCCTGTCCGATGACCCTGTACCCTTAGCTCGATGGGTCAGATGGGCCTGTTTTGCACTGCATCTCAATAAATAAATGTTTAAAAAATCTTTGGGATTTTGGAAACCCATGCCATCAGAGTGAAAGCATGCAGACTCCACACAGACAGTATTCTGAGAATGGGATGGAAATGAGTTTGCTTTAAACTCCCTCATTTACTGCGTTGAAAGTACTGTAAATACTTAATGTTTCTGCAAGAGCTGGCAGGTTGACTGAAGATAGGATAGGGCCAACATCCATGGTTTGGCCAACTGCAGTAAATTAAATTCAATTTGTTGAGAAATTGAAGTTGGAAATCAGTCAGTCCTCCTCAAGTCAGCAGGAAATTTAGAAAAGTTAGAGATGTACAAGGTGATAAGAGGCATAGATTGAATGGGCAGCCGGAGACTCTTCCCGGGGCAGAAATGGCTAAAATCAGGAGCTAATGTAAATTTAAAGGGATTGGATGGAAGTATGAGGGGGATGTCACAGGTAGGTCTTTTTACACAGAGGGTGGTGGGTGTGTGGAATGTGCTGACAGGGGTGGTGGTAGAGGCAGATACATTAGGGCCATTTTGAAGATGCTTAGATTGGCACATGGATGATAGAAAAATGGAGGACTATGGTGGGAGGGAAGGCTTCGATTGATATGAGAGTAGGTTAAGAGGTTGGCACAACATCATGAGCCTGTACTTTGTTGTGGTGTTCAATGTTCTACAAAATCACCACCATCAAAACCAGATACAAATTCACTTCTGAATCTCATACTTTTCCACACTTTCTCTCCCTGTCTCTCTCTCTCTCTCTCTCTCTCTCTCTCTCTCTCTCTCTCTCTCTCTCTCTCTCTCTCTCTCTCTCACACACACACACACACACACACACAGTTTTCTGCCATCAACTACACAGATATCATACACTGATATCTACACTGGTATCATACACAGAACAGTACAGGCCCTTCGGCCCACAATACTTGTGCTGAACATGATGCAAAATTAAGCCATATCTCTACTGCCTGCACATGATCCATATCCCTCCTTTCCCTGTTTATTCATTTGCTCACCTAAAGGTGTTTTAAGCACCACTGCCATGTCTGTTTTACAGCACCAGGCAGCCCATTGCAGATCCCCACCACTCTCTGGGGAGAAAACTTGCCCCGCGCATCTCCTTTGCAGACTAAGGAAATTGTCAAAGAACAGAAAAAAGTAAGAATAGGGAAATAAGAATAGTCCATAAGACCATGACATAGGAGGAGAATTAGGCCATTCAGTCCATCGAGCCTGATCCTGGACCCCACTCAACCCATACCCCAACCCGATACAAGTGGTGAAAGTGTAAAGTTGTCGCCCCCTTGCTGGCTATGCTGACATTCACTGTCCAGCCTGTCTGTGCTGGGAAAGTGCTGAAAATTTTGACCTCTCCAGTGGTCTGGAGCCACCAGACTGGGTGAGGGTGACAGACGTGCTTCCTTGAAGGGGACTGGGGAACGGAGGGGTGTGACTGTAGTTAGGAAGTTTACAGGTTATGCTCACTGGGGATATGGCTCTGATAAGGTGGTGGCACACTGGATGCAGGTCCGAATAGGTCCGAACAACAGTATAATTGTCCGTCCTTGATGTCTAATTATCAAGTTTCCATCGAACTCAATACTTAAGTTTGCTGATGACACAACAATTCTCAGGTGTATATTGGGTAATGATGAGTTTGAGTACAGAGAGGAGATTAAGAACCTGGTGGCATGGTACAAAGACAATAACCTATCCCTCAACGTCAGCAAGACGAAGGAATTGGTTGTTGACTTCAGAAGGAGTAGCGGACCATACAACCCAATTTACATCGGTGGTGCGCAAGTGGAACAGGTCAAAAGCTTTAAGTTCCTCGGGGTCAATATCACAAATGACCTGACTTGGTCCAACCAAGCAGAGTCCACTGCCAAGAAGGCCCACCAGCACCTTTACTTCCTGAGAAAAATAAAGAAATTTGGCCTGTCCCCTAAAACCCTCACTAATTTTTATAGATGCACCGTAGAAAGCATTGTTCTAGGGTGCATCACAACCTGGTATGGAAGTTGTCCTGTCCAAGACCGGAAGAAGCTGCAGAAGATCGTGAACACGGCACAGCACATCACACAAACCAATCTTCCGTCCTTGGACTCACTTTACACCGCACGCTGTCGGAGCAGTGCTGCCAGGATAATCAAGGACACGACCCACCCAGCCAACACACTTTTCATCCCTCTTCCCTCCGGGAGAAGGTTCAGGAGCTTGAAGACTCGTATGGCCAGATTTGGGAACAGCTTCCTTACAACAGTGATAAGACTGCAGAACGGATCCTGACCCGGATATGGGCCGTACCCTCCAAATATCCGGACCTGCCTCTCGGTTTTTTGTTTGCACTACCTTACTTTCCATTTTCTATTTTCTATTTATGATTTATCATTTAAATTTTTAATATTTACTATCGATTTGTAATCCAGGGAGCAGGAAGCGCAGAATCAAATATCACTGTGATTATTGTACGTTCTAGTATCAATTGTTTGGTGACAATAAAGTATAAAGTAAAATAACCGCAAGACCCTGCTGGATATTAAGCTCACCAGGTTCTGTAGGTCTGCCCCATCAGTGGGACACTGGATAGCGGTGGAGCTGAACAAGTTGTGCACTGAGTAGCGGCTTACTTCAGCTAACCAGGGAAGAAAGCACCAGACGCAATGCGCAGAAATGGTACGTGGTCCAAACAGTGCGGGTGATAGTCTTGGCTGTTTTTGTTGTGATCACAAAACCCTGGACACTGGTAATGAATACTGTGAGTCCGAGCCACTGGTTCAATGGCGAGACCGATGGCAGGGAAGCTGCGTTGCCTTGGTCCTTGCGTGAACAAGTTCCCTCGTGCCTCAGGGCTGCTGGATTGGGGGCTGCCCCCTCCTGTTGGCATTGCCCTCCAGTGTTTACTCAGTAGAAGTCAAACTGGATTGTGTTTGTCTGCAGCTCTGCTTGCGCAAGATGAGGAAATGCTGTGTGTTCGTTCTTGCAGAAACACGGCTCCAGGACAACATCAATCTACAGGCCGTACCACACAGGGACTTGGGCTATGTCGTTATTACAGTGATTATCGTGATTTGTAATTATTGTTATTTTTTGTAACTGAATGCTGTTTTGCTATTTTAATTATATGTGTTATACCTGCTCTGCACTGCGTGACACTGTTGTTTCTGTGTTTTGCACCTAAGCCCTGGAGGAACAATGTTTTGTTTGCCTGTATTCATATGCGTGGTTGAATGACAATTAAACTTGAACTTCAATCACCACTCTAACACATTCAGTTTGTTAAAAGTTCAAAGTAAATTTATTATTTATGTGTATGTCACCATGTACTACCCTGAGAGTTATTTCCTTGCAGGCATTCACAGTAGTATGGAAAAATGCAATAGAATCAGTGAAGAACAACACACAAAGACAGACAAACAACCAATGTGCAAAAGATGACGTTGCCCAAACACAAAGAGAGCAAATAAACTGTAGTGTGGATTAGACACATTCCACAGGTTTAGTGTGACTGTAGAGGATCAGACTCCACAGTTAGTGTGACTGTAGAGCAGTGGTCCCCAACCACTGGGCCGCAAAGCATGTGCTACCAGGCCGCAAGGAAACAATATGATTTGGCGATATGAAACGATAGGAGTCAGCTGCACCTTTCCTCATTCCCTGTCGCTCACTGTTGAACTTGTACACGCCCGCCACCCCGTCGGCCGGTCCGCAAGAATATTGTCAATATTAAACCGGTCCGCGGTGCGAGAAAGGTTGGGGACTCCTGCTGTAGAGGATCAGACTCCACAGGTTAGTGTGACTGTAGGGGGTCAGACTCCACAGGTTAGTGTGACTGTAGGGGGTCAGACCCCACAGGTTAGTGTGACTGTAGGGGGTCAGACTCCACAGGTTAGTGTGACTGTAGGGGGTCAGACCCCACAGGTTAGTATGATTGTGGGGGGGGGGTCAGACCCCACAGGTTAGTGTGACTGTAGGGGGTCAGACTCCACGGGTTAGTGTGACTGTAGGGGGTCAGACCCCACAGGTTAGTGTGACTCTAGGGGGTCAGACCCCACAGGTTAGTGTGACTGTAGGGGGTCAGACCCCACAGGTTAGTATGATTGTGGGGGGGGGGGTCAGACCCCACAGGTTAGTGTGACTGTAGGGGGTCAGACTCCACAGGTTAGTGTGACTTGAGGGGGTCAGACCCCACAGGTTAGTATGACTGTAGGGAGGGGGTCAGACTCCACAGGTTAGTGTGACTGTAGGGGGTCAGACTTCACAGGTTAGTGTGACTGTAGGGGGTCAGACTCCACAGGTTAGTGTGACTCTAGGGGGTCAGGCCCCACAAGTTTCTGTGTCTGTAGGGCATCAGACACTGCAGGTCAGTGTGATTGCAGGGGACATGGGGGAGTGAGCAGGAGCCGGTCAATGTGAGGTTTGTTTTAGATCTGGTATAATCTGGTACATTAACACAAACATCCCAGCAACGTTTAACCTGCGGTGCAGGAGCTGATGCTGGGGTTGAACTATGTCAGTAAAGGAACTTGTTTTTCTGGATGTGCTAAACCTGCCTGAGGAAGCTGGGCCCAGGTTCTAACTGGTTTCGCGTCTCCAAACTGGTGAAGTGATTAGTCATTAATAGTTCATGGCTGTAAACTGCACTGCTTTCCCCCTACTGAAGCTGCAGTCAGAGTCATTCGCAGGAGTGTACAATTCCTCACACCAGTCCTTCCACATACAGCTCTGGGTATCGCATCTTCTGCAGCAGGAGTGAAGCACCATCCTGTGGTCTAATGTGAAGCCCATCTATTGCAGGGACTCGTTGAAAAGGAATGCCATAAATTGGGCAGGAAGCCAATCAAAAATCTCCTGAGTCGTAGAGCTGGCTGCCATGACCTGAGTCGTAGAGCTGGCTGCCATGACCTGAGTCGTAGAGCTGGCTGGCATGACCTGAGTCGTAGAGCTGGCTGCCATGACCTGAGCCCAAGTTGGTGTGGTCTTCCATTGATCCTGCCCTGGTTACTATTCTCGGTTTATTGAGTATGCCTGCAAGAAAATGAATCTCAGGGTTGTGCATCATGGCATATATGTACTTCGATAATAAATGTACTTTGAACTTTGATCTCTAACCCTGAAGAAAACCTACCCAATCCCTATAAACAGGTCATCTGGTTGTAGTATCCTTACCCACAAGATGTCATATTTGGGTTTGGGAATCATGGTAAGTGAGCCACCACAAAGCCAAACAAGAAGGGAAATTAGGTGGGGTCTAAAGAGGCACAAAGTGACTATTTTATTTAACTTAAAGCTTTTTTCCTTAAGACTTAATGTCGAGTTCAAAGTCTTGGGGCTTTCTCTACATGGGTATCAGAGGTGGCTTGCTCTGTCGTGGAACATATCCCTGAGGTATCGGCTCAGACTGCCTCTCCACTACATACAGCCTGTTCGACCTATTTCTTGCTGCTTGGTATTTCAGCTTCTGTTTCCGTCTCTCCGCCCTGATGCCGTACTGGTTACGATCGTCTGCTATGTTCTCCCTCGCTAACTGCTCAGTAACGATCAATAACTTTATCAACAGTTTCTTCCCATGGCATAAGGGAGGCAGGGTGGAGATACATCTTGATCAAAGGAGGTGTAAGGTGCTCCTTCCCTCCGCTAGCCTGCTGGTCACCCTTGTGCGAGGTGTAGCACCTGCTTAGCCCCCCGATCAGGGTCACATGAAGCCATGTTTTTATGAGCAGCTGGTGCATATCACAAGTCCTGGTTATGTAACCACTGACACCAGGCAGACAACCTCTGAAGAGTATTGATAATGGCTGGGGGTCACCCGTCTTGTAAAGACACTGCCCAGAAGAAGGCAATGGCAAACCACTTTTGTAGAAAAATTTGCCAAAGACAATCATGGTCATGGATAGAGAAAAGAATAAGCAGATTAGAGACAGATGGGAGACTGTGATCACCCACGTCATGTGACCCGGCACATAACGATGATGATGGTGACGATCCCCATGGCAACGCTGGCCTCACCTTTTCAGAAATATCCCCCTTGTTTCCTCAACCCCTCCACCACTGCCTTTGCCACTTGAAATTGTGTAACATACACAAGATGCTGGAGGAATTCGCCAGGTCAAGCAGCTTCTGTGAAGGGAAACGATCAGTTGACGTTTCGGGCCAAAACCCTCCATCGGGACAGGAAATGAAGAGTTGGGGTTGGGGGCAGAAGCCAGAATGAGGCTTGTTGGGGAGGGGGTGAAGCAGGACCTGGCAGGTGAGAGGCAAAAGGGGATTCATGATAACAAGACCTGGGTTGGAAAATCACCGAGGGATGTGGGGGTAGGGCGGGGTTGGGGGGAACATGTATAAATTTAGGCAGCAGAGCAAAGGCAGGGAAAGGGTTAATGATGCTGTAGGTTAACTTGGGAACATTTAATGGTGTGCATCTCAAATAGCCTGTTACACCCACGTCCAGTTCCTGGCCTTCACCTGCACCTTAGTTACTGAGCCTGGCAGAGCTGTTTCTACTGACAGGAGAAGGGGCAAAGGTGGAATACCGACAACTTAAAACCGGTCACTTCGGGCAGATGGGGCTCATCAGCCTCGGAGAAGAAAAACTGATCTCAAATATCTGCTGCCTGGAAGCTACACCCACTTATCGGCAAGGCGTTGGGAATAAACCCCCAAGGGAAGATCCGGAGCTGGTGTCTCCAAGGTGGTCCTATGTTGAATTGAACACTGACTGGCAACTCCTGCGACGCCGCTGGTGCCAAGCTGTACCAGCCTCTGCTGTTCCTTTGGATTCATCAGCTGCGTGGAGAGGAGGAACCTGCTCTCCATATCGTACTGCCCTGGCTGGCGTATCTAGACGGCTAGGATGCAGCATGGGGAGCGGTAGTGCAGAGGGTAGCACATCGCTTTACAGTACCAGCGACCTGGGTACAATTCCTACTATTGCCTGTAAGGAGTTCGTACGTTCTCCCTGTGACTGCGTGGGTTTCCTCCGGGTGCTCCGGTTTCCTCCCACAGTCCAAAGACCTACCGGTTGGTAGGTTAATTGGTCATTGTAGATTGTCCTGCAATTAGGCTAGGGTTGAACTGGGGGATTACTGGGCGGTGCGGCTCAAAGAGCTCGAAGGACCTCTTCTGTGTTGTATCCCAATAAATAAATAAACAAACAATTAATTCATTCATTTAAAAAACTCCCATGCTTGACCCCAGCCAACGGAGGTGAGTTTGAAGGAGGGGTTTGTACGACCCAGCAATGACTCCAGAGTGAATGGAGACACCACAGCTTCGATTGGAAGCATTTCTCCAAGTCTAGAGGCAGAGAGAAAGGAGAAGGCCATTTGGTCCCTCATGTTCATTCACCAATCACCAGGATCATGGCTGACCCCTGCCTCAGCACCACTCCCCTGCACTAACTATCGATTTCTTCCAGACTGGGCGTAATTCTATCGATAGAGACTGCAGGCATATGGACGGACACACTGTCTGCTGGAGTTACTCTGTGGGTTGAGTGGCGTCTGTGGGGGAAGGAAGAACTATTGACATTTTGAGTTGAAACCCTGCATCAGGGCTTCTTGTCCTCTGCCATCAGGTTTCTGAAGGGCTGAATGGCCTACTGCTGAACCTATTGTCTATTGTCTATCGAATGCCCCATGGACCCATGAACACTGCCTCACTACTTGGCTCTTTTTCTGCACCACTTACAATATTTTACATATTCTCACTGTAATTTATATTAATGTTTTACATACCGCACTGTACTCCTGCTGCAAGACAACAAGTTTCATGACTTATCTTAGTGATAATGAACCGGATTCTGATTCTGAGTGTGGAGACGGGAGATGGGCAGTGTAAAGATGGGAGTGAGAGGGGCAACACAGAAATCTAACAAAGTTGTTCAAGGTGAGAGGCGGGTTGTGCCAGGGGTGGAGGTGCAGTCGGGAGACTGTGGCATGTGGGTGATAGATGAAGGCAGACAGAGAGAGGAGGAAATGAGAGGCAGACAAAAGGCTGGAGGGTGAAGGTCAGAGATCGCTTCTGGAAGGAGATAAGCAGAACCGCAAAAAATTAGACAAGTGACAGAGGTGAAACTTCGAATGATCTATCATCCGCTTTATTATTGAATCAATCCCTGCCTTAAGCACCTGGGCAGAGAATTCCAAAGGTCCCTCAGCCTCTGAGTGAAGACATTATCCCCTCTTCCTCCTTGAATGGCCAACCCTATATTTTGAGACACCGCCATGTGGGTGGCGGGGTGGAGATACGTCTCTACCAAAGGAGGTGTAAGGCGCTCCTTCCCTCCGCTAGCCTGCAGATCACCCTTGGGCAAGGTGTAGCACCTGCTTAGCCCCCCGATCAGGGTCACGTGAAGCCATGGGATCAGGTGGTGGATGGTCGTATGAGCAGCTGGTGCATATCACAAGTCCTGGTTATGTGACCACTGACGCCAGGCAGACAATCTCTGAAGAGTATTGATAATAACTGGGGTCACCCGTCTTGTGAAGACACTGCCCAGAAGAAGGCCGTGGCAAACCACTTCTGTAGAAACATTTGCCAAGAACAATCATGGTCATGGAAAGACTGTATCTGCCCATGGCACATAATGAACGAACGAACGACAAACCCCTTGGTTTTTGACACACCATTGAGGGGTAAAATCTGCCCTGTCAAGCCTTGTTTGTGTTTTGAAACTTTGATTTGTACACCTACGTGAGATTGTACTCAGTTCACACACACTGTCCGTGCAGATGCACCCGACACTCCCAGAAAAACCCATAAACACAACCTAAAATATGTGAGCTCCACCCTGCCAAATCGTCTCAATAATGCAATTACATTTGATGAAGCAATGTCATATGGGTGTGTGGATTAGCTGGCAGGTAGTTAAATTTAGAATCACGGAAACATGTGCACAAGAGGAGGTACTTCATGCCAGCTAAAACAGGATCTGTAGAAATGCTGGAAATGTTTACCAGCATATTCGTTCCCAGCAGGGTCTCCCACCTCTCTGTGCCATGGACCTGCAGATTGTAGCCTCCTCCCGGACACCATCTGCACACGAGGACCCTCTGCCTCCAGAGGTGTACAGAAGAGAAAAGCAAATTGGGACCACAAATGGCAGCAAGTGCTGAAAGCAGTCGGCAAGTCAGACAGCAGCACTGCAGAGGATCAGAATCAGGTCCGTTATAACGGAGGTGGCACGTTGGTGTAGTGATTAGCTCACAGCTTTACAGTACAGGTGACGTGGGTTCAATTCCCGTCACCTCCTGTAAGGACCTTGTAGCTTCTCTCCATGACCTCATGGGTGCTGCCAGAGAAACCCATAAACCCAAGACATACCGACATACCGGCTGGTAGGTTAATTGGACATTGGAAATTCTCCTGTGATTAGGCTGTAATTAAGTCAGGGGTTTGCTGAGAGGTGCGGCTCAGAGTGCCAGCAGGGCCTGTTTCTCACTGTATCTCAATAATTAAATAAGTGAATCAACAGCTGACGTACGCCAAGAAATTTATTGTTTTACAGCAGCTGTACAGCGCAATGCATAAACATTGCTATAAGTTACATTAAGAAATTTATATATATATAAGATTCAAGATTTAAAAAAAAATTAAATCAGTGCAAAAAGAGAGCAAAAGTAGTGATGTAGTGTTCATAGAAATCTGATGGCAGAGAGGAAGAAGCTCCTCCTAGAACTTTGAGTGTGTGCCTTCGGGCTCGTGTATCTCCTCCCTGATGGTAACAATGAGTGGTGGAGGTCCTTAGTGATGGAAACTGTCTCCTTGAGGCATCGCCTTTTGAAGATTTCCTCGTCTGTGGGGAGGCTGGTGCCCATGGCGGAGAAGGCAGAGTTTAGTGATTTCAGTACAAGCTTAGTGTTTGGGACGTCAGAACTGGGGCAAGCAGATAAGCAAGGTAATTTTAAGTTGTAGAGAAGGTAAGCGTGCATGTGCAGGACAAGGGGAGTATCTGTGACAGGGCAAGGCCTGAGGCATTCCGAGGGTGTGTTTTGAGCTGCTGGTAGGAGGGCTGTGGATCGTGACCAAGAATGTACCAGTGGAGAGAGAACTCAGAAATATCACCCATGGCTCGGGGTAGAGCTACCATGTTCTGATTTGGAAAAGGTACAGTGAGTGAGGGGGTCCCAGATTTGGTGAGGGGAAGCAAAAAGTCTGGGGAGGAGAGAAGCTGTGCATCTTCCAAAACAACCCCAGCAGATGCAAAAGCCTCCCTCTTCCCACCGTCAAAGCCTTTGTCCTGTCTGTCTCTCCAACAAAATGGTTTCCCTCTCCACAGATGCTGCCTGATTTGCCGTGTTTCTCCGGCGTATTCTGTTTAATTCAGGTTTACAGGATCTGCAATTTTTGTTACTTTCATCCCAAGTCAAGGCTCTGTTGCCGCCCAGACAAGGTGCTGGAGGAATTTTGGGCGATTTAGATTGGCCTGGCCTACGGATAGTGCTAGACTAGACTGAACTGAGTTGAACTGAATATGCCTGGACTCCTTCGGTTTTGTTTTTTTTTGCTGTTTGGACAATTTGTTTTTTTTGTGCGTGGAGGGGGATGGGTTCATGTTTTTCTTTGAATGGGCTCCAGGGTTTTCTTTGTTTTCTGGCTGTCTGGAGAAGATGAATCTCAGAGTTGCATACTGCATACATTCTTTGCTAATAAATGTACATTGAACTTTGACATTTCTGTACGGTGCCTGGAATCCCTTCTCTGTCCCTTAACGCTTCCCCATTCGCACTTAATGGGCACCCATTAGTCTACCAACCATCGCATCATTGTGATGTCAGAGGAAATGGGAGCTTGGGGGAAACAGCGAGCGGGTGCAAACTCCACACAAACAACACCCGGGATCAGAATTGAACCAGGGTCTCGGGAGTCGGGTGTCTTCCATCATCACGCGATGTGTTTGAACCAGTGCGAACCAGAGGGCGAATTTATTTATTGGGATACATTGTGCCTTCTGGCCCTTCAAGCCATGCCACGCAGCTTTCCCTGATTTCACCCTCGCCAATAAAGTTTTGGCACAGACTAGAAGGGCCGAATGGCCTGTTTTCTGTGCTGTAGTGTTCTATGTTCTATGTTCTATGTTCTATGTTCTAACCACAATGACCAATCAACCTATCAACCGGTATGTCTTTGGACTGTGGGAGGAAACCAGAGCACCCGGAGGAAACCCACGCGGTCACGGGGAGAACGTACAAGCTCCTCAGAGGCAGCGGTGGGAATTGAACCCGCGTCACTGGTACTGTAAAGTGTCGTGCTGACCACTGTGCTACCATACTGCCTCTCGATGGTAGGATTTGGGATTTCAATCCTGGAACAATGAATGAGTGAAACTGAGTGTTGCGGTGGTGAGAGGGGGTGTGGGGTGTATTGTTTAACAATGAAATAATGCTGATTGAGAAAAATCAGAAACAGGTTTACCATCACTGGTGTATCACTGTGAAATTTGTTATTAAAGTGGCAGCAGTACATTGCATTACACAGTAATAAAAACTGTATATTACAGTAAGGAGTATACTGTATATTAAAAAGTATTAAAAGAAGTATTTAAAAAGTTAAAATAATTAAGTAGTGCATAAAGAGGAAAGAAAGCAGTGTGGTAGTGTTCACGAATTCAATGTCCACTCAGACTTCCGATGGCAGAGGGGAAGAATTGAATTGAATTGAATTGACTTCATTACTTACACCCTTCATATACATGAGGAGTAAAAATCTTCACGTTACGTCTCCGTCTAAATATGCAATGTGCAATTTATAGTAATTTATCAAAAATAGTATGTACAACAGGACGGTCAATATAACATAGAAATACAATTGTATCAGCATGAATTAATCAGTCTGATGGCCTGGTGGAAGAAGCTGTCCCGGATCCTGTTGGTCCTGGCTTTTATGCTGTGGTACCGTTTCCTGGATGGTAACAGCGGGAACAGTTTGTGGTTGGGGTGACTCCGGTCGTCAATGATCCTACTGGCCCTTTTTACACACCTGTCTTTGTAAATGTCCTGAATAATGGGAAGTTCACAACTACAGATGCGCTGGGCTGTCCGCACCACTCTCTGCAGAGTCCTGCGATTGAGGGAGGTACAGTTCCCATACCAGGCAGTGATGCAGCCAGTCAGGATGCTCTCAATTGTGCCCCTGTAGAAAGTTCTTAGGATTTGGGGGCTCATACTAAACCTCTTCAACTGTCTGAGGTGAAAGAGGAGCTGTTGTGCTCTTTTCACCACACAATCGGTTTGTACAGACGACGTGCGATCCTCGGTTCCTGAATCACTGAGTGTGTGCCTTCAGGCTCCCGTAACTCCTTCCTGATGGTAGCAATGAGAAGAAGGCATGTCCTGGGTGGTGGGGGTCCATAATGATGGACACCGCCTTGCTGAGGCATCGCTCCTTGAAGATGTCCTGAGGCTAGTGCCCATGATGGAGCTGATTGAGTTTACAACCTACTACAGGTTACTTTGATCACATGCAGTAGGCTCTCCCCACCCCATGCCAGACAGTGGCACAGCCAGTTGGAATACTCACTCTCCACAGTACATCTGTAGAAATTTGTGAGTGTCAATGGTAACATACAAAATCTCCTTAAACTCCTAATGAAATACAGTCACTGTCATGCCTTCTTTGTAATTGTATCAACATGTTGGGCCCAGGATAGATCCTCAGAGATATTGACATCCAGGAACTTAAAATTGCTCACACTTTCCACTTCTGATCCTCCAATGAGGTCTGGTGTGTCTTCCCTCTACTTACCCTTTCTG
This sequence comes from Mobula birostris, assembly GCF_030028105.1. Classification (NCBI taxonomy): domain Eukaryota; kingdom Metazoa; phylum Chordata; class Chondrichthyes; order Myliobatiformes; family Myliobatidae; genus Mobula; species Mobula birostris. Next base: position 94,587,775 of record NC_092383.1, on the reverse strand, counting down.
AAGATCACAATCAATTCCTTGGTCTTACTGACGTTGAGGCCAAGATTGTTGCTGCGATACCACCCAACCAGCTGATCTATCTCACTCCTGTATGCCTTCTCGTCACCATCTGAGATTCTGCCAACAACAGTTGTGCCATCAGCAAATTTATGATGGCATTTGAACTGTGCCTAGCCATACAGTCATGATTGTCGAGAGAATAGAGTAGTGGGTTCTCCTCTCTATACATTATCTCTATTAAACAAGCAGTGTAAAAAGAGAATGAACGAAGAAAAGCAAATAGTCAGTTAGTATAGTTAGAATTGAGACTCTTCATCAGGACTGACACATTGACTATTGATCTCCCTTCCTAGATGCTGCCTGGTTCCCTAAGGTTGTTATGGCCTGGGGGAGGAGTGGTGAGGAGCTCCCGCTACCTATTCAATGCTCCCAATGCTGTGCGTCTCCAACAGTCTTCGACAACCAAGTCCACTTCCTGGCTTCCACGTGTGGCTTAGCTACTAAGCGCAGCGGAACATCTACAGATTTTCTCATGTTTGTAAGCCCAGCGGAACCGTTTCTACTGACAGGAGAAAGGGCAAAGCTGGGTCACTGGCACCTTAAAACTAGTCACTTTGGGCAGATGGGGCTTGTCAGCCGCTGCTTGCAGCTCATCTAGGAGAAGGAAAACACCGATCTCAAACCTCTGCTGCCTTGCAGCTATCCCACCGATGGGGAAGGCTTCGGGAGTAAACCCCGAGGGAAAAGTCCAGAGCTCGAGTCCCTATCTTGCATTCATTGCTGACTGGTAACTCCTGCGACCAAACTGTATTGGTCTCTGCCATTCCTTTGGATTCATCAGCTGTGTGGCGAGGGGGAGCTTACTACATGGGCAACAGCTTGCTCTCGGTATTGTACTCCCCAGGCTTGCTGATCTAGACAGGAAGGGCACAATATCTATGGTCGAGCCTGACCAATGGAGGCCTCCAAAAGATGCTGCGTGACTTGCTGAGTTCCTCAAATACTCCTGGCCACAAGTTTGATTTTATTTCTGACTAGGCTGTTTCGTTTCCACTCTCAGGAAGCTTTTGAAACTGCCTAGCCCATTCCTCAGTTAGGTAAACCAACCAAATCAGGACGGGGTTGGCTAGAGATATCCCCAATATCCCTCAAGGTCATTTCCAATGGCGGAAAACACCCATGGGCAGGATGGTGAGACTCATCCCTTTTAGTGTCATAGGGTAATGCAGGTAGGGTAATAAGATATCCCCAATGTCCCTCAAGGTCATTTCCAATGGCAGAAAGCACCCACGGGCAGGATGGTGAGACTCAGCAGAAGGGATGGTGAAATTAGTGTCATAAGGTAATGCAGCCCAGAAACTGGCTTTCTGCCCAAACTGATCCATGCTGGCAAAGATTCCCTTCAAAACTAGTCCTGTTTGCCTGTGTTCAGCCAGCTTCCCATCCAATGACCTTATCCATTCAGGATACAGTAGGTAGTAAATCGGATTAGAAATTGGCTTTGTGGGAAAAGCCAGACAGAGGTAGTAGATGGTTGCCTTTCTGATGGGAGGCCTGTGGTTAGTGGAGAGCTGTAGGGATCAGTGCTGGGTCTGTTGTTGTTTGTCATCTACATCAATGACCTGGATGATAATGTGGTTAACTAGAGCAGCAAGTCTGCGGAAGACACCAAGACTAGAGGTGTAGTGGACAGCGAGGAAGTCTATCATCGCTTGCAGGGGGATCTGCACCAACTGGGAAAATGGGCAGAAGATGGCAGTTTAAGAGGAACATGCGGGAAATCTTCTTCTCTCGTCAGAACTCAGACTGGGCAGAAGAAGTCAATAGGAAAAAGACAGATAGGGCAAATTTATGCCCCTCATGAAATTAATTATATTTTTGTCATTTATAATTAGCCAGTGATCTTATAGTAAATTGAAAAACACCTCAGAATATCTGTGAAATAAGGAAGAAAAGTCTTCCAAAAGGACCACAACCTTGTCGTAGGGTTTGGAGGCTTGCGTGTTTCAATGAACCAGAGGGCTATGTTGGCTGGAGTCAGGGCTTTGTGCTTTAGCTCTTGGTAGGGTCACCCATGCCAAACAGGTCAAAGGGTGGAGGTTGGATTAAGAGTGATCCACCGACCCTCCAGGTTGGGTAGTTCAGCTCAGGGCTAACAACCCTGACCGGTAAAACAAAACTGTTACGGAAACAGCAACGAAGAATCCTTCTCCATCTGAATGCAGCAGTATTCCTGAGTCTCCACCCGGATCATGGACAGTGGTGAAAACTGAGAGGCAGCTCCTGACGCGATGAAGGAAGCCCTGAACACTGCCGGAGATGGAGGACCTTCATTGCTGCCCGAAACGCCAGCGGTGGTAACGGGTAGGAAGTAAATAGGGAAGAAAAGTGGCCAAATTTGCGTGAATTCCTGCTCTTTGAAATGTTTTAAATAATCTTGATGGAATACTCTTGTCCTCTCTTTGAATGTGTGTCCCTGTCTATAAAGTTGTTTAAAGCCTGATATCAAAATAAACTTTATTGATAATAATAAAAAATATTTAGAAGACTAAACTGTGCAAAGCCTCATTCTTACATTCAGTCGCGTTATGAAGAAGGGCCTCAGACCGAATCTTCGATTGTTGATTCCTCTCCACAGGCACTCTCTGCTGGTTCCTCCAGCATTTTGTGTGTGTCACAATATAAAGTGTGCTTTACATTCATTCAAACTATTAGGACTGTTGACACTCATGTGCCTCCTGGGGTGGTAATAGAGGGGCTTCCTCATGCAACCCAGCCCCTCCCTCTCTAGCCTATCGTGTGGTCCTGCGTTGAATGCTATACAACGTAGGATGGGGCCTGAAGAAGGGTATCGGGCTGAAACGTCAACTATCATTTTGTATCCTGGACTTCGCTTCCATAGGTGCTGCCGTGGAGGGAATGGAATCTGTCACGCCCCACATTCTACACACGGTGACCCTGGAGATGACAATGAGCAAGCTCGGCCAGCTCAGAGAGACACTCGATCTGGGTGTGTGCAGGGGCCATGGAACCAGGAATGTTCTGCACACACTTCCAGACATGCTTAAACTGCGTTGTTTGAACTGAGCTAAACAGCTGGACAGAATGTAATGCAATTGTTTAAAGCAATCAGTGGTGTGGAATTGTAAATGGAAAGTCCCGAAGAGGGAAGGAGATCACATCACAGCTGATTTTAGCCAGAGGCATTGAAGGTGCTGGAAGTTGATTTGAAATTGGACACAGGAAGCCTTGTTTCTGTAGGTTGGTGTTTCTTTTTAACACTGGGAGTGGTGGGTGCATGGAATGTGATGCTAGGGTTGGAGGTAGAGGCAGATACATCAGGGACATTTAAGAAGCACATGGGTGATAGAAAAAATGGAGGACTATGTAGGAGGGAAGGGTTAGATTGATCTTGGAGTAGGTCAGCACAACATTGTGGGCTGAAGGGCCTGTGCTGTCCTATATTTTATGTTCTATGCAGGACGATGATTGTAGATACACACAGCCATTTGGGAGACAGCTGTGTGCACTCTGGGTCCGACTTCCATCGGAGTCCATGCAGAGTGATAGGGTTCTGTGCTCCAAGCATTGACTCCATTCTCTCTGCTGGGTTGTAAATGCTAAGAGGATGCAGGGTGACTTGGATAGGTTGGGTGAGTGGGCAAATTCATGGCAGATGCAATTTAATGTGGATAAATGTGAAGTTATTCACTTTGGTGGCAAAAATAGGAAAACAGATTATTATCTGAATGGTGGCTGATTAGGAAAAGGGGAGGTGCAACGAGACCTGGGTGTCATTATACACCAGTCATTGAAAGTGGGCATGCAGGTACAACAGGCGGTGAAAAAGGCGAATGGTATGCTGGCATTTATAGCGAGAGGATTCGAGTACAGGAGCAGGGAGGTTCTACTGCAGTTGTACAAGGCCTTGGTGAGACCACACCTGGAGGATTGTGTGCAGTTTTGGTCCCCTAATCTGAGGAAAGACATCCTTGCCATAGAGGGAGTACAAAGAAGGTTCACCAGATTGATTCCTGGGATGGCAGGACTTTCATATGAAGAAAGACTGGATGAACTGGGCTTGTACTCGTTGGAATTTAGAAGATTGAGGGGGGGATCTGATTGAAACGTATAAAATCCTAAAGGGATTGGACAGGCTAGATGCAGGAAGATTGTTCCCGATGTTGGGGAAGTCCAGAACGAGGGGTCACAGATTGAGGATAAAGGGGAAGACTTTTAGGACCGAGATTAGGAAAAACTTCTTCACACAGAGAGTGGTGAATCTGTGGAATTCTCTGCCACAGGAAACAGTTGAGGCCAGTTCATTGGCTATATTTAAGAGGGAGTTAGATATGGCCCTTGTGGCTACGGGGATCAGGGGCTATGGAGGGAAGGCTGGTGCAGGGTTCTGAGTTGGATGATCAGCCATGATCATAATAAATGGCGGTGCAGGCTCGAAGGGCCGAGTGGCCTACTCCTGTACCTATTTTCTATGTTTCTACGTTTCTATGTTTCTATCCTCGATGCTGTTGGCTCCGAGATGGTTCTGATCCCACATCCTCCTCATCGGACTGCTTACTGTACTTCAGTTATCTGATTGGACCTGTGGCTAGTGAAGAATGACAGATCTCTGCCAGGGCCCCGGCAATCACATCCCAGGGTACCTGGGCATTTATCTTTCTCTCCGATGTCTAGCATATCTCTCCTTCCAGGACATCACCACCCTCCTTCATAAATTCTTCAGCTGGAAAGTCCTTCTCCTTAATGAACACAGATGGTAAGATCTCAACTATGTGTTCTACGCCTTTTGTCTTGAATGGTTCCAACTCTCTCCCTAGAGACAACGTTCCCTCTAATTTTTTTTTACAGCTGCGTGGACCAACCGTTGCTCTGAGCAGGAAATTTTTACACGGCCTGAAAACTGAGTGGCACTTTAAATATTTTTCTTGTAGTATGTGTACGATGAATATTTAGAATGAAAATTGGAAAATCACACACTTATTATTTATTAATTGCAGGATATAATGGAACACAGTACAACAAACAAAATCTTTCACATTTCATAAACTCTTTCTCATCTGTCTTTATTTCAGCTGTGTGTCAACGAAGGCTATGTGTGTGGGAGCATTTCAGTTACTGCATGGCTGTGCATCCGTGCTGTTTAGAGGGAACAGTGGCCTCGTTACCCTCCTGCCTTTATTATACATACAGAATGATTTGGGATTCACCTTCAGTTTGTCTGCCAGTGGTATATCGTGCCCCCTCTTTGCCTTTCTCCATCGGTGGTGGAATCAGTTCAGGGCTGAGCTGAGTGAAGTTATCCACACTGGTTCAGGAGCCTGATGGTTGAAGGCCTGCTCCTCTGTCTCCTTCCGATTGTTATGTCTAAAGTACTCCCTCAGAAACATAATCATCCCTGTTTTGTTTTTAAGTGCTTTACCCCAATGAGCTTAATTACTCTCTTGTTACTACTGTAATTAACACCTCAGTGCCAGCTCCCTCTGAAGCTCTGTAGCTTGGACTGTTGATTCACAAGTCAAAGAAATGGTTGTTCATCAGGTTAATGTCCCCAGGAACACAGTGCCAACATGAATGGTTCCCTGTGCTGTTATAATATGCAAGTCACAAAGGTTCTGATGAAATAATCCAGGGAGTGACAGTGGGAGCCCCAGTCGGGAGCTGTGGTCACAGCCCTGAGTATCATTGTCATCGAGGTTCCAGCCACCATTCACAGCAAACTTCCTCTCACTTCTTCAGACTTGAGGACCCAGTCCTGATGAAGGCTCTCGGCCCGAAACGTCAACTGTTTATTGCAGCACACACAAAATGCTGCAAGAGCTCAGCAGGCCAGGCAGCAGCTATGGAAAAGAGTAAACAGTCCATGTTTCGGGCTGAGGCCCTTCTTTAGGACTGAGAGGGAAGGGGGGAGATGCCTGAATTAATAGGTGGGGGAAGGGGAAAGAGGCAAGCTGGAAGGTGATAGGTGAAGCCGGGTGGGTGGGAAAGGTCAAGGGCAGGAGAAGAAAGAATCTGATAGGAGAGGAGAGTGGACCACAGGAGAAAGGGAAGGAGGATGGGCAACGGGAGAAGTAATAGGGCAAGTGAGAAGAAGAGAGAGGTCAGAGTGGGGAATAAAGGAAGGGTGGGGGAAATGTTTTCACCGGAAGGAGAAATCGATATCCATACCGTCAAGCTGGAGGCTACCCAGACGGAATGTAAGCTGTTGTTCCGGGCCTCATCTCGGCATGCTGGAACGGGGATGGGAATGGGAATGAAAATGTTTAGCCACCAGGATGTTTAGCAAATGTTTATTCCTCTCATAGATGCTGTCTGGCTTGCTGGGTTCCTCCAACATATTGTGTTGCTCCTCAACATCCCAGTTTTCCTCTCTCCAACCAGGCAGATAGTTTGTCGCATTCTTCTCTGAAGCACACAATATGATACTTTGAGCAGTTGTCTCAAATGAGGTAACAAGTGCAGAGCGCCTTGACAGTTTCTCTTGTTAAGGATTTTGGAAATGTAAAATGGTGAGAGATCAGAATCAGATTTAATATCACTGACTTACACTCAGTGGCCACTTTATTAGGTACACCTGTACACCTGCTCTTAATGCAAGTATCTACTCAGCCAACCACGTGGCAGCAACTCAATGCATAAAAGCATGCAGACATGGTCATGAGGTTCAGACCAAATAGCAGAATGGAGAAGAACTGTGACCTAAGTTACTTTGACTGTGGAATAATTGTTGGTGCCAGACGGGATGGTTTGAGTATCTCAGAAACTGCTGATCTCCTGAGATTTTCGCACACAACAGCCTCCAGAGTTTACAGAGAATGGTAAGTAAAACAAAAAAAAATCCATTGAGCAGCAGTGCTGTGAGCAAAAACGCCTTGTTAATGAGAGAGGTCAGCACGGTAGCGTAGTGGTTAGCACGACGCTTTACAGTACCAGTGACCCGGGTTCAATTCCCACCTCTGCCTGTAAGGGGTTTGTATATTCTCCCCGTGGTCGCGTGGGTTTCCTCCAGGTGCTCCAGTTTCCTCTCACAGTCCAATGGCACACTGGGCGGCAGATTAATTCGCCATTGCAAATTGTCCTGTGATTAGGCTCGGGTTAAAGCCTGACATATACTTGTGCGTCAACTTGACGTTGTAACCTACGCAAGTGGCCTACACGCGTTGTGAGCATTTATACTTGTGCGTTGGTGTGTCTACGTCGCTCTGCAATTCAGGCACGTCACGCATGCGCACACACCTGCCCACGCAAGGCTTCGTGGTCATGGTAGTCTTTAAACAAGTTTAAAGCAAGCATCTTTTTTTGTAAAAACGAAATGTTCCTTCCGGAATTTCGGAGGTCTGTAAAGCTTTATGGAAAGCATTGCAGCCAGAGTTCCTTCCCTGCCCCTCATTTGCCCAATGGGAAGCTATTGTAGCGTAGGAGGAAATGGATGCTACCAAGCCGACCAATCACAGTTGTTGCGGTCTGCGTTGCTGCGATGCGTAGTTACATTTCGGGAGAGGTGCGCGTCAGGCTACGGCGTAGGGATCTGCATCGGCTCTGTGTAGGGTTCGCGGTGACGCAGTACTTACGGTGTCGAGTTGACACAGAAGTATAAATCAGGCTTAAGTCAGGAGTTGCTGTGTGGCACGGCTCAAAGGGCTGGAGAGGTCTATTCCATGATGTATTTCAATAAATTGATAGGTCAGAGGAGATTGACCAGACTGGTTCAAGCTGACAGGAAGGTGACAGTGACTCAAGTAACCACACGTTACGACAGTGGTGTGCAGAAGAACATCTCTGAACACACATCACATCAAACCTGGACGTGGACGGGTTACAGCAGCAGAAGATCACAACTGAGTGATTCCTTCATTAGGTACAGTGTACCCACTGAATGTATGTCAGGAAATTTGCTGTTTTACCTCAATAGTGCAGTGGAAAACATAAAATTTACTGTAAGTTACAAAAATAAATAAATCTTGCAAAAGAGGAAGAGAATGAGTAGTGTTCATGGGTTCATGGAGCATTCATAATGCAAGCTGATGATGCCCGACTCAGGTAACTCCCACAGATTTCTCTCCAGATTCATTTAGTTCTTTCTGACGTCCCTGGTTATTTTTGTGTTCTGAAACGTCTAACCCTGCCATGGCTCTGGCATTAGCCCACTCTGGCACACCTCCTTAGGAACAGAATCAGAATCAGGTTTATTATCACCAGCGTGTGTCGTGAAATTTGTTAGCTTAGCAGCAGCAGATCAATGCAATACTTAATATAGAAGGAAAAAAGTAATAAATAAATAAATTAATTAATTACAGTATATGTATATTGAGTAGATTAAAAATTGTGCAAAAACAGAAAAAAATATATATTAAAAAAGTGAGGTAGTTTCCGTGGGTTCAATGTCCACTTAGGAATCTGATGGCAGAGGGGAAGAAGCTGTTCCTGAATCACTGAGTGTGTGTCTTCAGGCTTCTGTACCTCCTTCCTGATGGTAACAGTGAGAAAAGGGCATGCCCTGGGTGCTGGAGGTCCTTAACAGTGGAAGCTGCCCTTCTGAGACACCGCTCCTTGAAGATGTCCTGGGTACTTTGTAGGCCAGTAGCCAAGATGGAGCTGACTAGATTTATAACCCTCTGCAGCTTCTTTCGGTACTTTGCATGTTCGATGCTGTTTTCCCACTGTTGGTTTCGGTGACAACTTCAGCTTTGTACATCTTATCTCAATTAGATACAGTAAAAGTATCAGTGGCTGCTGTAATGATCACTCAGAGTTAATCTTGTTCCCCCGGCAAACCTTTGAGCCCTCTGACTCACCCAGTTAATCATCAACAAAAGGGATTCTGCAGGTGCTGGAAATCCAGAACAAAACATACGCACACACAGAATGCGAGAGGAACTCAGCAGGACAGGCAGCATCCATGGAGAGGTTAAAATAGTTGGATGTTTTGGTCCCGATGAAGGGTCTCAGCCTCAAATGTTGACTCTTTATTCCCCTCCATAGATACTGCCTGACCTGCTGAGTTCCTCCTGTGTGTCATCCAATTAATCATCCACTTGTGCTTCGCCCAAGCCCTTTGTTCTTCATATCTGTTATTGTTGCTGCAAATCTATGTCAAAGATGCAGGGTGACAAAACCAACAGGAACTCTTCCAAATGACACCTCATTTCCATGTCCTATTCTGCCAACTCATGGAATTAAAATGGCTGGCCACACATCCCAGAAGGTTTAGCTGGATCAACAGATCTGAACTGAAAACTCCCTGGATAATTACAACACCTAATCTAATTAAAGATATTTGGTTTTCAATGGCTGCTTCGGAATAAACATAACAAGATTTTTTTTTAGACTTTTAAGCCTGTCTTGTGGAAAGTATTGCCAATCAGTAATTAAATAAACTCCTTCAAACGAATGTGGCTTCAATTAAAGAAGGAGAAGCTGCACTTGGGGTTTTATTCTGAAGAGGTTATAGTGGCCCGGTGTGAGTTGAGTGGGTAGGGACTAACTGTGTGGTTGGAAGCTGAGTATTCACTTAAACCAAGGTCCAGCCTGCCCAAACCTGAGTTATGTTGTCAATGGGTTCTCCAAGATAAAGCTGAGAAACTTCTCAAAGTTATTTGCCTGAGGAACTCAGTAAGTCAGGTAGCATGTACTGCCACGATGAGGCCACTCTCAGATTGGGGGAGCAACACCTCATATTCTGCTTGGGTAGCCATCAGCCTGAAAGCATGAACACTGATTTCTCTAACCTCCAGTAATTTCACTCCACACCCCCCTCTCTTTTTCCATTTCCCCACCTCACCCCTTCTCCTCACCTGCCCATCACCTTTCTCTGATGCTCTTCCTCCTTCCCTTTCTCCCATGGTCCACTCTCCTCTCCTGTCAGATTCCTTCTTTCTCAGCCCTTTACATCTTCCACCTATCACCTCCCACCTTCTTACTTCATCACCATCCCCTGGTTTCACCTATCACCTCCCAGCTTGTACCCCACCATCTTATGCTGGCTTCTTCCCCCCGTCCTTTCCAGACCAGATGAAGGGTCTTGGCCTGAAATTTCGAAGATTCCTTTCCATGGATGCTCCCTGAACAGCATTTGTGGAACCTCCTGTGTTTACAAAATATGACAGTTACAGGGAAAGTGCAGAGTCGGTGGGCAAGAAGGTGCCAGGTGGAAACGAGGACCACTGTGAGCTGAGGACTCCACCTTATCGTAGAAGGGGATCTTTCAGTAGTCCTACAATAGTGGGGTAGAACCTGTTGTTGCTCCAGGTGGTATGTGCTTTCAGGCTTTTGTATCTTCTGCCTGATGGGAGATGGGAGATGGGAGAAGAGAATGTCTGGGCTGGGTGGGCCATTGATCACGTTGATTGTTTTGTGAGACAGAAGGAAGTGTAGTCAGTTTCCATGGAAGGGAGGCTGGTTTCCACGATGTGCTGAGTGGTATCACCATGTTGCAGCTGCTTACAGTCATGTATCTGGATAGGATGCTTTCTATGGTGTAAAAACATGGTAAATGGTAGGGCATTAAAGAATGCTTTAGAACAGAGGGATCTAAGAATAGTGGTGCATAGTTCCCTGAAGATGGAATCTCATGTGGATAGGGCGGTGAAGAAAGCTTTTGGTTTGCTGGCCTTTATTAATCAGAGCATTGAGTATAGGAGTTGAGATGTAATGTTGAATTTGTATAAGGCATTGGTAAGGCCAAATCTGGAGTATTGTGTACAGTTCTGGTCACTGAATTATAGGAAAGATGTCAATAAAATTGAGAGAGTACAGAGGAGGTTTACTAAAATGTTGCCTGGGTTTCATCTCCTAAGTTACAGAGAAAAGTTGAACAAGTTAGGTCTTTACTCTTTGGAGCGTAGAAGGTTGAGGGGAGACTTAATAGAGGTGTTTAAAATTATGAGGGGGATTGATAGAGTTGACGTGGTTAGACTTTTTCCATTGAGAGTGGGGAAGATTCAAACAAGAGGGCATGGGTTGAGAATTAGAGGACAAAAGTTTAGGGGTAACATGAGGGGGAACTTCTTTACTCAGAGAGTGGTAGCTGTGTGGAACGAGCCTCCAGCATAAGTGGTTGAGGCAGGTTCGATGTTGTCATTTAAAGTTAAATTGGATAGATATACGGACAGGACAGGAATGGAGGGTTATGGGCTGAGTGCAGGTAGGTGGGATAGGGTAAGAGTTCGGCACAGACCAGAAGGGCCGAGATGGCCTGTTTCCGTGCTGTAATTGTTATATGGTTATAATACAAAATGGTAAGGGTCAAGAGGGATAGGCCAGATTTCTTTACTTCCCAAGGAAGTAGAGGCTTTGGTGAGCTTTCTTGGCTGTGGCATCAATGTAGTCGGACCAGGGCAGGGTATTGGTGATGTACACATCTGGGAACTTCAAGCTCTCAACCACCTCCACCTCAACCTCAACAACTGCTGACGTAGACAGGGACTCATGCATCACGCTTCCTTTTCTGTTCTGATGATATTGAGGCAAAATTTGTCTCTATCTGCTCCTGTACTCCATCTATTCAATATTTCAAATGCAATCCACTATGGTGGTGTCATCTGCAATTTGTAGATGGAGTTGTGAGTATATAGGGAGTAGCGTAGAGGGTTAGGGATGTAATCTCCTGGACACCGGTGTTGAGGGTAACCATGGTGGAGGTGTTGCTCCCTAGCCATACTGATTTATGTCTGTTTGTCAGGAAGTCTGTGATCCAGTTACAAAGAGAAATGGTGAATCCCAGGTCTAGGAGCTGGGAGATGAGTTTGCTTGGAATTACAGTACCGATACCGACTCAACCTGCAAATTAACCTTTAGGGAATCCTGCTCGAGGATTCTCAAATCCCTTTGCAGCTCAGAGTTTTGAATTTTTCTCCCCATTTAGAACTACAGTGTAGATACAAGAGACTGAAGGCCCACACTCAGTGATTTAGGAACAGCTTCTTCCCCTCAGCACCATCAGATTTCTGAACGGTCCAGGAACCCATAAACACCATCAGAGTTCTGAACGGTCCAGGAACCCATAAACACCATCAGAGTTCTGAACGGTCCAGGAACCCATAAACACCATCAGAGTTCTGAACGGTCCAGGAACCCATAAACACCATCAGAGTTCTGAACGGTCCAGGAACCCATAAACACCATCAGATTTCTGAACGGTCCGGGAACCCATACACACCTCCCCAGTGTTCATCTTCTGCACGGCTTCTCTATTTAGGGAGGCACAGTGGCCTACTGGCTGGCGTACCACTATTACAAGGTCGGCAGCCACGGATTAGGGTGTAATTTCCATTGTGGTCTGTAAGGAGTTTGTACGTTCTCCCTGTGACTGTGTGGGTTGTCCGGTTCCCTCTCACATTCCAGTGACATATGGGTTAGAGTTAGAAAGCTGTGGGCATGCTGTGTTGGCACTGGAAACATGGTGACACCCGGTGCACTGCCCAGCACGTTCCCTGCTGATTTGATTTGACACAAACAATGCTGTTGCTTGTATATTTTGATGTACTCGTGACAAATAAAGCTAATCTTTAAAATCTTTATAGTAATGTTTATGTATCGCACTGTTCTGCTGCTCTAAAACAGGAGATTACATGGCAGGTCATATTGAATACTGCCCTCACCAAACAAGAAGCAGTCCACCCAGCTCACTTCACATCATAGTCGGGGGCTTCAGTCAGGGATGTTTGAAGAAATCTCTGCCCATTTATCATCAGCATATCACCTGTAGCACCAGGGGTCCAAACACACTAGACCACTGCAACACTACAGCAAGGAATGCCTGCTGTTCCATGCCCAGATCGCATTTCAGGAAACCTGATCACTTGGCTGTCTTTCTCCAACCTGCAGACAGGCAGAGGCTAAAGGGCAAGGCTCCAGAGATTAGAACAAAGAGGTGATTGTGGGAGGCGGAGGAACGGCCACGGGATTGCTTTGAGTCCGTGGACTGGGTCGTGATCAAGGACTCATCTGTGGATCTGAACTATTACACCATGATTGTCACGGACTTTACTAAAACCAGTCGTACATGAGCGTGTTCCCACAAAAATATTTGGAGTCTTCCCCAATCAGAAGCCCTGGATGAACCATGAAATCCACACCTGCTGAGGGCCAGATCAGAGACATTCAGGTCTGGTGATCAAGGAAGTTACAAGAGGTCCAGGTATGATCTCCAGAAAGCCATCTCACGGGCAAAGTGGCAATTCCAAAGTCAACTTGAAGGATGCTCAACAGTTGTGGTAAGGCTCGAATGCTATCAGCTCTTATAAAGTTAAGTGAAGCAACAAAGGTGACAACGGGGCTTCACTTCCAGACAAGCTCAATACCTTCTGTGCTCACTTTGACTATCAAAACATGGAGGAACCCTCATGAATGCCCATAGTCCCCGATGACCCTGTGATTTCAGTCTCTGAGGCTGACGTAAGACCATCATTCAGGAGGGTGAACCCATGGAAAGCATCTGGCCCAGACAGACACCTGGGCAAGAACTAAAGACCTGTGCTGGTCAACTGGCTGGAGTGTTCACCGATATCTGTAACCTCTCACTTCGGCTGTCTGAGGTACACACTTGCTTCACGCAGGCTTCAATCATGCCGGTGTCTAAGAAGAGCATGATAACCTGCTTCAGTGTCTGCCGCCCAGCAGCACTTACATCCACTGTGATGAAGTGCTTGAGAGGTTGGTGATGAAACGTATCGACCTCTGCCTGAGAAGTGATTTGGATCCACTCCAATTCGCCTACCGAAGCAACAGGTTCCACAGCAGATGCCATCTCACTGGCTCCTCAATCAATCCTGGAATATCTGGACAGCAAAGCTGCATACATCAGGATGCCCTTTATTGACTACAGCTTGGCATCTGATATCACCATCCCCTCAAAACTAACCAATAAGCTTCTTCAAGACCCATGCCGCTGCAATACCTCCTTGTGTAATCGGATCCTCGATTTCCGGAGTTGCAGACCCCAGAGTGTTCCGGTTGGCAACAACTTCTCCACTATCTCCATCAGCACAGGTGCACCACGAAGCTGTGTGCTTAGCCCCCGGCTCGACTCACTTTATGCTTATGACTGTGTGGCTGAGCATAGCTTCAGTGACATATTTAGGTTTGCTGATGAAATCACAATCACTGGCTGAATCAGAGGTGGTGACAAATCAGTGTATAGGAGGGAGATTGAAAATCTGGCTGAGTAGTGCCACAACAACAAATGTTTGCAAGACCAAGGAGCTGGTTATAGAGTTCAAGAGGACGAAACCAGAGGTCCATGAGCCAGTTCTCATCGGGGGATCAGAGGACGAGAGGGATTGCAACTTTAAATTCCTATTGGGTGTCACTATTTCAGAGGATCTGAACTGAGCCAGCGTGTAAGTACAACAATGAAGAAAACATGGCAGTGCCTCTACTTCCTTTGCAGAGATTTGGCATGACACCTAAAACTTTGACAAACTTCTCTAGATGTGTGGTGGAGAGTATATTGACTGGCTGCATCACAGCCTGGCATGGAAACGCCAACGCCCTTGAATGGAAAATCCTACAAAGTCATGGATACGGCCCAGTCCATCGCAGGTAAAGCCCTCCCCACACTGAGCACATCCATACAAAGCAAAATCAGAATCAGGTTTATTATCACCGGCATGTGACATGAAATTTGTTAACTTAGCAGCAGCAGCAGTTCAATGAAAGACATAACCTAGCAGAGAGAAAAAAAATAAAATTAAAATAATACTGTTAATAAATAAATAAATCAATTATGTATATTGAATAGATTTTAAAAATGTGCTAAAACAGAAATACTGTATATTAAAAAGAAGTGAGGTAGTGTCCAAAACTTCAACGTCCATTTAGGAATCGGATGTCAGAGCGAAAGAAGCTGTTCCTGAATTGCTGAGTGTGTGCCTTCAGGCTTCTGTACCTCCTACCTGATGGAAACAGTGAGAAAAGGGCATGCCCTGGGTGCTGGAGGTCCTTAATAATGGATGCTGCCTTTCTGAGACACTGCTCCCTAAAGATGTCCTGGGTACTTTGTAGGTCAGTAACCCAAGATGGAGCTGACTAGATTTACAACCTTCTGCAGCTTCTTTCGATCCTGTGCAGTAACCCCTCCATACCAGTGATGCAGTCTTTCAGAATGCTCTCCATGGTACAACTATAGAAGTTTTTGAGTGTACTTGTTGACATGCCAAATCTCTTCAAACTCCTAATAAAGTATAGCCTCTGTCTTGCCTTCTTTATAACTACATCGATATGTTGGAACCAGGTTAGATCCTCAGAGGTCTTGACACCGAGGAACTTGAAACTGCTCACTCTCTCCACTTCTGAGGATTGGTATGTGTTCCTTTGTCTTACTCTTCCTGAAGTCCACAATCATCACTTTTGTCTTACTGTCTCAGAAAAGCAGCCTCCATCATCAGAGGCCCCCACCATTCAGGACATGGTCTCTTCTTGCTGCTGCCATCAGGAAGGAGGTACAGGGGTCTCAGGAACAGTTCAGGACTAGGTTCAGGGACAGTCATTACCCCTCAACTATCAGGTTCTTGAAGTAGAGGGGTTAACTTCTCTCAGCTTCACTCACCCCAACACTGAATGGCTCCTACAACCGATGGACTCACTTTCAATGACGCTTTATCTCATGTTCTCGATATTTACTGCTTATTTATTATTATTACTTCTTCCGTATTTGCAGTTTGTTGTCTTTTGCACATTGGTAGTTTGTCCATCCTTTCATTGATTCCATTATGTTTTTCAGATTTACTGAGTATGCCTGCAAGAAAATGAATCTCCGAGTTGCTAATGTACTTCGCTAATAAATTTACGTTGAACTTTGATAGTAAACCTGATTCTCTGCACTTTAGCTGATGGTTTCCAGCATTTGCCATTTGTGTTTGTGATCCTGAGCTGTAGGAGTGGCCAGGAAATATTTCTGCAGATTGTTCCCCCGCCCCACCCCGCAATCGAGCCGGAGTCTTGTGGTGCAGCAGGTCATTTTCTGTGTGAAGTATTCTGCTGGTTGTGTCATTGGCTGGAGATCCTGGTAGGCAGGCAGTTCACCATTTTGTCAAGCCTGCCCCCTGGTGGCGTCTGGCGGGTTTGCAGCGTCATCGGGCCATTTTGCAGACGCAAGGGTCTGCAGGAGCTGGGAAGGGAAAGGGATGGTGGGGTTGAGACCCCGGACCAGAACTGAGAGTGTAGAGAGGAGATAGTCAGCGTGTGGAAGTGAGGGAGCAGGTGACAGGTGAGGAGGGAGACGATGGCTGAGGGAGGGGATGGTTGTACTTTGTTGTCCTGCATGGCAGCACGACAGCGTAGTGGGGTTTGTGTAACACTTTCTAACACCAATGGTCTGGTTCCATTCTGCTGCTGTATGTAAGGAATTTGTACGTTTTCCCCGTGACCCTGTGTGTCTCCTCTGGGTGTTCCGATTTCCTCCCACAGTCCAAAGCTGAATGGTTCAGGGCTAGTGAGTCGTGGGCATGCTATGTTGGCGCCAGAAGCATGGCAAAACTTGCAGGCTGCCCCCAGCACATCCTCGGACTGTGTTGGCTGTTAACACGAACCAACGCATTTCACTGTATGTTTCGATGTTCCGCTGTACACGTGACAGATGAAGCTGGGAGTCATTGAGCCTTGGGCTGTAATTTGAATTCTGAAGTTTGCTGAGATCCAGTCAACCAGGTCGACAGGAAAAATTTCCTTCTGGGGGTCTGCGGGCAGCCGGACGTCTGGGTTCTCCCTTCTTCTCCACAACATGGGCTTCTGCAGAACCCCACACCTGCTCTGCACGGCTTTATTCCTGAGGGATCCTACCTCCACGCTCCATCTCTCCCTGCTGGCAGTCCTCTGCCTCTCACACCTACCCCTGCCCAACGCTCTACCAGGGGTTGAAGCAGTGTACAGAACCCAGATATAACCTTGCTTTAAACAGGCAGGCTGCCCCGATCTCCTGCCAAATAGCTTGTTGTTCACTGGTGCTGGATTGCGTTTGGTCAGACCATGTTTGGAGTATTGTGAGCAGTTTTGGGCCCCTTATCTGAAAAGGATGGGCTGGCATTGGAGAGGGTCCAGAGGAGGTTCACAAGAATGATACCAGCTTGACTTATGAGGAGTGTTTGATGGCTCTGGGCCTGTATTCGCTGGAGTTTAGAATAGTGAGCAGGGTTCTCATTGAAACCTATTGACTATTGAAAGGAAAGCACACAAAATGCTGGAGGAACTCAGCAGATCAGGCAGCATCTATGGAAATCGATGTTTCAGGTCGATACCCTTCTTCAGGACTGGAAAGGGGGAAGACACCAGAATAAAAAAGTGGGGGTGGGGGAAGGAGACTAGCTGGAAGGTGTTAGGGAAGATAAAGGGTTGGAGAAGAAGGAATCTGATAGTAAGAGGAAGGGAAGGAGGAGGGGATCCAGGAGGAGGTGATAGGCAGGAGAGATGAGGCAAGAGAACAGAGTGGGGAATAGAAGAGGGAGGGAGGGGATTTTTTTAATCGAAGGGGAAATTAATATTCATGTCATCAGGTTGGAGGCTATACAGACAGAATATATGATGTTGCTGCCCCACCAGAAGATGGTGAATCTGTGGAATTCATGACCACAGGCGGCTGTGGAGTCCAAGTCATTGGGTATATTTAAAGTGGAGGTTGATAGGTTCTTGATTAGCCAGGGTGTCAAAAGTTACAGGGGGAAGGCAAGAGATTGGGGTTGAGAGGGATAGTAAATCAGCCGTGATGGAATGGCAGAGCAGACTCAATAGGCTGAACAGACTAATTCTGCTCCTGTGTCTTATCCCCAAAATGCTATTAACATCAACCTTTGGGAGTCTGGGATACCTGAGGTCTGCCACGTGGTGATGAATGGGTGACCTCTCTCCGAGAACCTGGGGCCGCGGACATGTGCGGACAATCCCCGTCCCATGTGCCTCTGGTGTGTAGGCACAGCACAGTCAGGCCGGCAGCAACGTGAGGGGAAGGCTAGAGCCTGCTGACGTTGGTGAAAGGACCACTCCCACCCCTCACGTACCCTCTGCAGCAGAAGGTCATTAAAGATTAAAGAGGATTTATAAGCTTAACATCAGCTGCTTGTCGTGTTAGTGTTAAAGCATCTCTGTTTCACCCTTGTTGATTCAGAAACCTTGGACATGTTTTCTGCCCATTTCCTATTAGTGAACTACGTAAAACTGGTCTGTGTTCCTTCAAAGTACCATGAGTACCAGAGCTGACAGGGGTTCACCTTCCTCCTCACTATCTGTTAAATGGGTGATATGTACTTGGTGCATCGGAGCACCTGTTGGCGTGTCTGGGTTGAAATTATCAGAGGCTTCTGTTGGTCAGGGTCAACCATGGATGTTGTGTCCTAGCTGTCGAGAAACACAAGCCAGGGCAGTACAATATGGAGCGCGAGCTGTTCCCACGTAGTGCAGCAAGCTCCCACCTCTCCCAAGTCTTCGACTTGGAGGCCAGACCTGTATGCAACATTTCAACACCCCAAACAGTCCTTCCAGGTGAGGCAACACTTCACTCGTTAGTCTGTTGGGGTTGTCTACTGTATCCGGTGCTCCCATGTGGTCTCCTGTGAGACCCAACATAGATTGGGAGACTGCTTTGCCCAGCACCTACCTCCATCCATTAGAAAATGCAGGATCTCCCAGTGGCCACCCATTTTAATTCCACTTCCCATTCCTATTTCAACATGTCAGTCCATGGCCTCCTCTACTGTCGCAATGAGACCACACTCAGGTTGGAGGAGCAACACCTTGTACTCCACTGATGGCATGAATATCGATTTCTCGAACTTCCAGTAATCCACCATCCCCTCAACATTTCCCATTCCCTTTTCCCTCTCTCACCTTATCTCCTGTCCTGCCCGTCACTTTCTGGTGCTCCTCCCCCTTCCCTTTCTTCCATGGTCTTCTGTCTTCTCCTATCAGATTCTCCCTTCTCCAACCCTGTATCTCTTCCACCAATCAACATCCAGCTCTTTACTCCAACTCTCCCCCTCCCCCGGTTTCACCTATCACCTTGTATTTCTTCCACCCCTCCCCTCCCCCCACCTTCTTACTTTGTCTCCTCACCTACTTTTCTCCAGTCCTGCTGAAGGTTCTTGGCCCGAAACGTCGACTGTTCACTCTTTTCCATAGATGCCGCCTGGCCTGCTGAGTTCCTCTAGCAGTTTCTGTTTGTTGCTTGGATTTTCAGCATCTGCAGAAATCTCTACTCTCGCACACACATCAAGTGGAGTTTATTCCCACATGCACAAATCTTGCACTTTATCATTTACCTGCACCGCACTTTCTCTGTAGCTGTCACACTTTATTCTGCACTCTGTTATTGTTTTACCTTGTTCTGCCCCAATGTACTGGGTAATGATCTGATCTCTATCGACAGAAGGAAGACAAGCTTTTCACTGCATCTCGGTACATGTGACCACAAGAAAAACAACTTCATTGAAAAACTTACCTGCTGCAGCATCACAGGCATATCGGATTAGAGACACAATGTTCACAAGAAATAAAACATAAATTAGCTATAAATTGAAGGTCAAAGTGAATTTATTATCGAAGTACATACGTATCTGTCTTCATTTTATTGCGGGTACACTCAATAAATCCAGTAATCATAATAGAATCAATGAAAGACCGCACCAACAGTCATAGTCATAGTCAGACTTTATTGATCCTGGAGGAAATTGGTTTTCATTACAGTTGCACCATAACTAATTAAATAGTAATAAAACCATAGTTAAATAGTATTTAACAGGTGTGGACAACCAGTGTGCAAAAGACAAACTGTGCAAAGACATAAAGAAAGAAATAATAATAATAATAAACAAATATGCAATAAATATTGAGAACATGAGATGAAGACTCCTTGAAAGTGAGTCTATAGATTGTGGGAACAGTTCCGTGTTGGGGTGAGCGAAGTTATCCCTCTGCTTCAAGAGCCTGATAGTTGAGGCTCCTGTATCCTCTTCCTGATGGCAGTAGTGAGAAGATAGCGTGACCTGGGTGCGGAAAGTCCCCGACAGTGGATACTGGGAAGATTGTACAGAATTATACAGGAAAGAACACAATTACAACTAAAGAAACATTCAAAGCTGTTGTGTCTGTACAACTGCATATCAATTAAACAAAAGCACACACGCAGAGAGGTTAACTGGTAGATTCACTTTGGAGAGAGAGGACAACAGATCAATGCACATGGTTAAGGTATCGGTCTACAAGTAGTGCACGTGGGTAAGGTATCAGTCTACAAGTCTACAGGGGGAGTCATAGGACTAAATGAAATAGATCCATACATTACACTTCCTCGCCCTTTAGATTAATGTAACATAAAACTGTACGTGTAACAAAACATCCAATTTCCCTTTAACAAACGTATATTCCGATACACATGCTTTCACAATCACAGTCCATACGTAACTTCACTACACTAAAGGTTCGGTCTTTTGGGTGATAATCTGTTTCTTTCAGGATAGCGCCTCTGGACCTGTGGAGTGGCATTGGGTTTGGCAGGTGTCTTGTCAAAGACAACTTTCTCTGTTGCAGGTGTCATGTTGCCGTTAGTGACATGATCATCACTGAGAGGCAAGTCTGGCGGCTGTGATGTGTCTGTCTTGATGGATGCTGTCGGCTCAGGTGCTGAGCATCCAGCGCCTGGTCCACATGATGTCTCCATGTATAATTTCCAACATCCATTGGGTACAGGTCATGTAGCTATCCTACCGGGTGTCCACTTGTCTCCTTGGTGCTAGAACTTCCTGTCCAAGCTTGAAGCTCCTTGTACTTCCCTCCAGAGGTCTGGTTTCAGGAGATCTCAGATTCCTGCTCGTGAACAGCATTGCAGGTGTTTGATTAGTCATTGCATGAATAGAGTTTCGATACACTAAAAGGAAGTTGTCCACCTTGTGCTGTAGAGAAATGCTCTCCTCGTCCATCACTTTAATGGACTTCTTGAAGGTTTGGACAAACCTTTCAGCTAACCCATTCATTGCTGGGTGGTGAGGAGATGACCTGAAATGTTTGATGCCATTTTTCTTCATGAATAGTCTGAATTCTTCTGACGTGTATTGTGGTCTGTTGTCACTCACAATTTGTTCTGGTAAGCCATTTCAGGAGAAGGTAGTCCTCAGAATCTTCTCTGAAGTGGTTGGAATGACCTCTGGTCACTTCAAATGAGCATCTACAGTAATCAGAAACATGGAGTCCATGAATGGCCCAGAAAAGTCAATATTCTCTCTTTGCCATGGTGAAGATGGCCACTCTTATGGATGAAAATGTGCCTGTAGGGGTGCATTTTGAACTTTTTGGCATCTTGAACAACTTTTGGTCAAGTCTTGAATGTCTATTGATTCCTGGCCACCACACATAGCTCCAGACAAGACTCCTCATCTTGACTGTACTCAGGTGTCCTTCATGCAGATTCTCTAACACTCTGGTGTGCAGTTTAGAGGGAGCCACAATACAAGATCCAGACATCAGTGTTCTTTGACATACAGACAGTTGGTCTTGTCTCACTGAGAACTCCAGAAACATAAGATTACCATGAGCTGGCCACACTTGCAAAGTGATGTCATTGACTTTTGACAATGTCGGGTCATTCCTTTTACTCTTTGTATTTTAGAATTTGTTACCGGCAACTGGTCCACCAATGCGGTGTGGAACACGTCTGCTGGGTCACAGCATGAAGACTTTTCTTCTTCAGTTGCCAACAGTGGAAGACGTGACAAGCCTTCAGCATTGCTGTGTTGTTTGGTACCCTTGAACTCTATGTTGTAAGAGTGGACTCCTGTGAAAAGTGCCCAACATTGCAACCAGGTAGCAGTCATCGCTGAGATTCCAAACACAAGGGGTTGGTGATCTGTCACTGGAGTAAACTTTCGTTCATAGAAGTAGGGATGGAACTTTATTCCCCATACTAGACTATGGACTTCTCAGTCAGCCTGGGTGTAGTTGCACTCTGCGCTCCTCAGTGGTCTTGAAGCAAATGCAATTGGACATTCAGATCCATCTTTCATAACGTGTGACAAAATGGCTCCTATGGCATAAGGGGATGTATCGCACACCAGTCCGATGGGCAGGGATGGGTCATAATGGGTGAGCAGTTCACCTAATATTATTAGTCTCTTTGTTTCCTTGAATACTCTTTCACATCTTTCTGACCACTCCCACTTTGCCCATGTTTGCAACAGTGCGTTCAATGAATGTAGCACTGTAGCAATGTTTGGGAGAAACTGGTGGTGGTAGTTTACAAGGCCCAAGCTTGACCTGAGTTGTGACACATTTTCTGGTTTGGGTGCCTGTAGCACTGCTTCAATCTTCTCTTGTGACTTATGTAAGCCCTGCTTGTCAATGACATGTCCACAATATGAGTTTTCATTCTTAAAAAACTCACACTTCTCTCTCCTTGCACACAGACCACACTCACTCAGCCTGGTAAGCAATCTACCAAGGTTCTGGAGGTGCTTTTCATCATTTTCTCCAGTCACGACGATGCCATCAAGGTAACATTGTATTCCTGGGATTTCTGGGAGCACTTGGTCCATTGCTCCTTGCCAAATTGCTGGAGCTGATGCAACACCAAAGTTGGGTTATTACTGGAACAGTCCCTTGTGAGTGTTGATTGTGATGAACTTCCTGCTTCACTCCTCAATCTCCATTTGCAGATAGGCTTGTAACAAGTCAATCTTTGAAAACCTTTCCTTGCCTGCTAAAGATGCAAAGATGTCTTCTATTTGTGGTAGGAGATATTGCACAGGGATGATACTCACTTTGAAAACCCAGCATATACAAGCAGCTCCAGGCTTCACTTTTTTTGATTACTAGGACAATGGGTGTAGTCCAATTGCTGCATTCAACCTTGGGGAGAAGGCCAGACACCTCCAAGCTCTGAAGTTCACCATCCACTTTAGCATGTAGTGCGTAAGGCACTGGATGCACTTAATGGAATCCTGGTGTTGCTGCTTCATCCAGTTCAATTCTGGCCTTCATGCCTCTGAGTTTACCAATCCCCTTCTCAAACATCTTCTGATTAGCATTAAGCAGCTGTGACAGTCTCTGGTTAGTACCAGCTTGCAGTTGCCTGTTGATGACACTTTGAGAAATTTGATTGTGTGCCAGTCTGGTTAGATTTTTCTCAACTATTCACATCCAAAAGGTGCTGGCTCTTCACATTTTGACACATAAAACTCTAAGTTCTATGTTTTGTCCTTATACATTATATTTACTTCCAGTTGCCTTTGGGAGACATTTGTTCGCCTGTGTAAGTCTTCAGCATCACTGAGGTCTTTTCTAATGGTAGCTTAGAAAACAGTCTGTTGTAGTTAGCCTCTGAAATAACAGACAAAGCTAACCCTGTATCCAGCTCCATTTTCAGTTCTACACCAGACATATCTGTTGTGATCCATATGATTTTGTGATCTGCTTCAATAATGTACGAGGCATGACAGCTCACCTTTGTCAAACTCTGTGTTTTCTGATTCAGTGTCCCGTTCAGTCACTTTGTGCATTTGTTTAGTTTTGAGTTTGAAACTTTTCAGTCTATGTGGTTTTTGTCTTTGGTTGTGCTTTTTGTAAGACTTGCACACTCTCTCTATGGGACTTTAGAAACTTTTTTCCTTTGAACCAACAGTCATTTGCTTCATGGGAGGATTTACCACATCGATAACATTTTGGTTTTTTGCACCATTCAGGTACATTTTCTGTGTTTCACACTCTAAACTCTTTTCCTGTAGTTCTGATGCATCTTTTTTTGCTGTCTCCAATGATATTACAATGGTCAGTGCCCATTCTGAGCTGAGGTCTCTTTCTAACAGTAGCTACAAGCCTGTCTCTTAATGATCAGAAAGTCCATTTCCAAAGTCACAGTATTGGCAAAGTTTGCACGGTTTTGCAATGTATTCGGAAATATTTTTATCTTTGCCTGGTTCCTTTTGTGAAATCTAAATCTCCCAGCTATTACTCACAACACGCTGGAGGAACTCAGCAGGTCGGGCAGCGTCAGTGAAAACGATGAGTCGACCGTTTCGGGCCGGAACCCTTCGTCAGGACTGAAGAAAGAAGGTGGGGGAGGGATGTCATAGGCAGGAAAACAATGGGTAGTAGAAGAAGGAGGCGGAACCATGAGGGAGGTGATAGGCAGCTGGGGGAGGGGGTAGAGTGAAATAGGGATAGAGGAAGGGAGGGGGAGGTAATTACCGGAAGCTGGAGAATTCTATGTTCATACCAAGGGGCTGGAGACTACCTAGACGGTATATGAGGTGTTGCTCCTCCAACCTGAGTTTAGCCTCATCATGGCAGTAGAGGAGGCCATGTATGGACATATCTGAACGGGAATGGGAAGCAGAGTTGAAGTGGGTGGCTACCGGGAGATCCTGTCTGTTATGGCGGACGGAGTGGAGGTGCTCGACGAAGCGGTCCCCCAATCTGCATTGGGTTGAAAACGTGGCCTCCTCTACTGCCATTACAATACATTTCAACCCTCTCAATATAAGGTTCCCAATCCTCATTAGCACTATCAAATTTCCCGACTAAGGCAATTGTCGCTTTATTTTCACTTTAACTTTGCGAGTTGTGCATCTCTCACTGTGTACTGTGCACTATTACTCATGCATCCCTTTGTTAGTGTCTGTGACGGCCTTCTCCACACCCCTTTCCGAATTCTGTCATCTTGTACCTGTCTGTGTAGTTGGTGATATCCGTTGACATTTAGGTTCATACTCATCGCCAATTTGTTGTGGATGTGTAACTACATGTCAATAAAATAAAAGCGCACACAAGGAGGAGAGGTTACCTGGTATATCCACTTTGGAGAGAGGGGGCAACAGATCGATGCACATGGGTAATGTATCAGTCAGTAAGTAGTGCTAAGGGGAGTCATGTGGTAAAAGAAATAGATCCATACCTTGCAAAAACCTCTTACATTACACACCAGCATATTGCTTGCAGCCTTGTATTTGCAGTATAAGTAAAAGTCCTAGGCACATGTAAAAAAATTCTGTAAGCATAAGAAACATAAGAGATAGGAGCAGGAGTAGGCCATATGGTCTGTCGAGCCTGCTCCACCATTCAATAAGTTCATGGCTGATCTGGCCATGGACTGACCTCCACCTGCCTGCCTTTTCCCCATAACCCTTAATTCCCCAACTATGCAAAAATCTATCCAACCTTTTCTTAAATATATTTACTGAGGTAGCCTCCGCTGCTTCATTGGGCAGAGAATGCCACAGATTCACCACTCTCTGGGAAAAGCAGTTCTTCCTCATCTCCATCCTAAATCTACTCCTCTGAGTCCTGAGGCTATGTAAAGTGAACATGCTCGCAAATATAATGAAATCAGAAGTTTCTATATTCAAAAAAATTACTGTAAAGAGCAGTAAACAGTAAAACTCTAAATCAAATCAATGTCTCGTGTGACCACCATTTTCCCTTAAAGCTGCATCAATTCTCTTAGGTACACTGTCGTGAAGTTTTATAAGAAAATCGGCTGGTAGGTTGTTCCAAGCATCTTGGTGAACTTGCCACAGTTGGTCTGCAAACTTTCGCTGTCTCGCTTGCTTCTGTCTCTCCAGGTAATCCCAGACAGCCTCAATGATGTGGAGACCAGGGGTCTGTGGAGCCACGCCATTGGAAGCTATGTAAAAATCGGGGGTGCCCAATACTTTTGCACAGAACTGTACCTGCTCAATGTGGCTGACCTGACATGTTTACTTTCACTAGGTTCATTACACCAAGGTCTCTCTGCACACCAACACATTCAGCATCTCACTATACACTGTTGTATTCCTTTCTGCCAAAAATATATTGTACTCTGGTCATATATTTGGACAGCTTTAGGCCGGAGGCCTGTCCTGGGGTTGGACGATGACTGTGTGTGTGTGTGTGTGTGTGTGTGTGTGTGTGTGTGTGTGTGTGTAAGGGAGGGAGGACTGTGTCTTGCTTTGCTCATGTATTGTTGCTTGTTGTGTTCTGTGTTGTCCATAAGACCTTAAGAAATAGGAGCAGAATTAGGCCATTTGGCCTGTCAAATGAATGACTCCACCATTTCATCATGGCTGATCGGTTTTCCTCTCAAACCCATTCTCCTGCCTTCTCCCCATAGCCCTTCACACCCTGACTAATCAGGAAGCTATCAACCTCTCCCTTAAATATTCCCAATGACTTAGCCTCCACGGCCATCGTTATTAATCAATTCCACAGATTCACCTCCCTCTGGCTAAAGAAATTCCTCCTCATCTCTCTTCTAAATGGATGTCCTTCTATTTTGAGCTTGTGCCCGCTGGTCCGAGACTCCCGCCCAAAGGAAACATCTCCATCACATCCACTCTATCTCGGCCTTTCCTGCTGGGCATTGTGGGTATGCTGTTGGCATTGTGTGACAACACTTGCACCCAGCACAGTGTTAGGTTGTGTTGATTGTTGACATAAACAACGCGATTCACTGTATGTTTTGATATACATGTGTTAAATAAATCTGAATCTGAATCTACAGATGATTAAAAAATCCTTTTCAAGCTGGGGACAGTTGCAGGTCTGTTTCTGTGAGGCTGAACACCCTAATCCTCTCAGGTTATACACAACCTTTCCAGTCATTAAATGGAACATAGAAAACTACAGCACAGTACAGGCCCTTCGGCCCACAATATTGTGGTGACCCTGTAACCTACTCCAACATCAATCTAACCCACCTTTCCTGCATAGGCGTCCATGGGAGAACATTACATAAATTAACAAGTAGCCACTAATCCAGCAAAAATATAATATTATTTTGCCTCATACGAATTCCCAGTATCATCCTTAATATGCAGCAGCTGAACTCCCGTTTGCTTCACGTTCAGTAGTATCTGTATCAAGGATAAATGGCTAATCCCACAGCTTTTTATGTTATCGAATTCTAGGCCGGGTCAGTCAGCTTTAGTTATCTAATTCTAATCCAAAGTATAAGCTATTTGCAAATGAATTTTACAGAGGTTATGGGGGTATTGGATTCTGAGGTTTTTGATTGAAAGTTCTTTCAGAAGTCAAGAAAGAGGCTCAAAACATGTTGCTTTCTGAGTGGTAGTAGATGGTGGCCTGTGATTAGAAGTTTGCAGCAGGGATCAGTGCTGTGTCCATTGTTGTTTGTCATCTATATCAATAGTGTGGATGATAATGTGGTTAACTGGATCAGCAAATTTGTGGATGACACCAAGATTGGGGGTGTAGTGGACAGTGAGGAAGGCTATCATGGCTTGCAGCAGGATCTGGACCAGTTGGAAAATGGGCTGAAAAATGTCAGATGGAATTTAATGCAGACAAATGCGAGGTGTTGACCTTCAGTAGGACAAGCCAGAGTAGGTCTTACACAGTGAAAGGTAGGGCATTGAGGAGCATGGTAGAACAAAGGAATCTGGGAATACAGGTTCATAATTCCATGAAAATGATGTAGACAAGGTTGTAAAGAAAGCTTTTGGCATCTTGGCCTTCATAAATCAATGTATTGGGTACAGAAGAGGGGATGTTATGTTGAAGTTGCATAAGACATTGGTGAAGACTAATTTGGAGTATTGTGTGCATTTCTGGTCACCTACCTAGAGGGGAGAGGTCAACAATGTTGAAAGAGTACGGAGAAAATTTACAAGCATGTTTCCAGGTCTAGAGGACCTGAGTTATAAGGAAAGATTGAACAGGTTAGGACTTTATTCCTTGGAATGTAGAAGAATGAGGGGAGATTTGGTAGAGGTACACAAAATTATGAGGGGTATAGACAGGGTAAATGCAAGCAAGTTTTTTCCACTAAGGTTGGGTGGGACTACAACCAGAGGTCATGGGTTACAGGTGAAAGGTGAAAAGTTTAAGGGGAAATTTCTCAGAGGGAGGTGAGAGTGTGGAATGAGCTGCCAAGACAAGTGGCGCATGTAATCTGGATTTCAGGAGTTCAACGTTTAAGAGAAGTTTGAATAGGTACATGGATGGTAGAGGTATGGAGGGCTATAGTCCCTGTGCAGGTTGCTGGGAGTTGTCAGTTCAAATGGTTCAGCACAGATTAGATGGGCCCAAGGGCCTGTTTCTGTGCTGTACTTTCCTATGATTCTATTATCATTTTATCAAGTGGTAATACAACAAAGGAAATTGGAAATGTAGAGCTGCAAAAGTGTGGACCCTTCCCCAGCCCCTCCCTCTATCTGCTATCCTCCATCCCTCCGTCACCCTCCCCCGTCCCCGCTCTCCCTCCCTCCCTCCCCCTCCCCCATCCCCGCTCTCCCCCTCCCCGTCCCTCACCCTCCCCTTCCCCGCTCTCCCTCCCTCCCTCACCCTCTCTCTCCCTCCCTCACCCTCCGCGCCCTCCCTCTCTCCCACCTCCCTCTCTCCCCCCTCCCTCTCTCCCCCTCCCTATCTCCCCCTCCCTCTCTCCCCTTCCCTCCCCCCTCTCTCCCTCTCTCCCCCTCCCTCTCTCCCTCTCTCCCCCTCCCTCTCTCCCTCTCTCCCCCTCCCTCTCTCACCCTCTCTCCCCCTCCCTCTCACCCTCCCTCCCCCTCCCTCTCTCACCCTCCCTCCCCCTCCCTCTCTCCCCCTCCCTCTCTCACCCTCCCTCCCCCTCCCTCTCTCCCCCTCCCTCTCTCCCCCTCCCTCTCTCACCCTCTCTCCCCCTCCCTCTCTCCCCCTCCCTCTCTCCCCCTCCCTCTCTCACCCTCTCTCCCCCTCCCTCCCTCCCCCTCCCTCTCTCCCCCTCCCTCTCTCACCCTCTCTCTCCCTCCCTCTCTCCCCCTCCCTCTCTCCCCCTCCCTCTCTCACCCTCCCTCACTCACTCCCTCCCCCGCCCCGCTCTCTCCCTGTTGTAATCCCCTGCCGAGGATTTGACTCTAATCCGCGCCGCTCGCAGCCCGACCGGACTCAGCCTGTGGCGGGGATTGCGAGCTCGTTGTCCGGCCAGGCTGACCCCCCGGTGCCGCGTCCACGGGCACTGACCGATGGTCCAGGGCGGTGCGCTCCCCGGGGGTTCGGCTGTGGGAACCCCGCGATGGGTCGCAAGGAGGAGAGCGTGTGCTGGAAAAAGCAAACGAGCAACATCGCCGACATCTTCCAGTTAATGGAACTCCTGGGCTCGTGAGTGTGGTCACTGCGGAGGGGAGGGATAGAGGCGATTGGATGGGGAGAGAGGGATAATGGGGGAGGAAGTGGAGGGAATGGGAGTGAGGAGGAGGAAGGGAGGGTTGATGGAGCGGTGCGAGAGGGATGGGGAGGGATGAGGATAGGGATGGGGAGGGATGAGGCAGAAGGGAGGAGTGTGATCGGGTGGGACAAGCTGGGA
The DNA here is from genome assembly GCF_030028105.1 of Mobula birostris. Classification (NCBI taxonomy): domain Eukaryota; kingdom Metazoa; phylum Chordata; class Chondrichthyes; order Myliobatiformes; family Myliobatidae; genus Mobula; species Mobula birostris. Next base: position 94,558,503 of record NC_092383.1, on the reverse strand, counting down.
TGACTAAGGTGGGAGGAATGTGAGGAGGTAAGGCAAGAGTTCTATGACTTTGGCTGTAACCCCCCCCCCCATATCATAGCAGAAAGTGCTGGAACAGCAGGTCTGTCAGCATCTCTGGAGGGAGAAACAGTTGAAGTTTCCGGTTGAAGCTTATTGGTTGGAACTGCGATAGAGCAAACACAACAGAGACACCGGAAACTGCAGGTTCTGGAATCGATCTGCCGGGGAATCAGAGGGTTGAGCAGCGTCCGTGAGAGTCTGATGCAGGGTTTCAACCCAAAGTATCGACAATTCCTTCCCCCCTGACCCCCCAGGGTCAGCATGGAAACAGGCCCTGTGGCCCAGCTGGTCCATGCTGACCACAACATTAAACAGTTGGTAGTTTGGACTAAGATCGTTCATCAGACCACAGGACATAGGAACAAAGTTAGGCTATTCGGTCCATCAAGTATTCTCTGCCATTCGATCAGCCAATTTATTATCCCTCTCCTGCTTTCTCCCCGTAACCTTTGACACCCTTACTAATCAAGAACCTATCAACCTCCACTTTGACTTTGTATGTTAATTTATTTATGGAGATACAGTGTGGAAAATGCTCTTCTGGCCCTTCGAGCCATGCTGTCTGGCAAACTCCAGTTTAATCCTAGCCTAATCACAGGACAATTTACAAAAAGCAGTTAACCTACCAACCAGTACATTTTTGCACTGTGGGAGGAAACCGTAGCACCCGGAGGAAACCCACACAGTCATGGGGAGAAAATACAAACTCCTCGCAGGCAGTGGCGAGAATTGAACCCGGGTCACTGGTACTGTAAAGCATTGTGCTAACCACTGTGCCACTCATATTTGCCTCATATAAATAGCAAATGTAATTATAATAACTTATTAGAACAGTTGAATGAAGGATCAGATAGTTTGCGGTTGTTATTATTTAGATTCTCTTTGGTTTGACTTTGGTCAGACCCCACTTGGAGTATGGTGCTCAGTTCTGGTCACCTCACTACAGGAAGGATGTGGATACTATGGAGAGAGTGCAGAGGAGACTTACAAGGATGTTGCCTGGATTGGAGAGCGTGCCTTCTGAGAACGGGTTGCGTGAACTTGGCCTTTTCTCCTTAGATTGACGGAGGATGGAGGTGACCTGATAGAGGAGTATAAGATGATGAGAGGCATTGATTGTGTGGATAGTCAGAGGCTAACACGAGAGGGCATAATTTCAAGGTGCTTGGAAATAGGTACGGAGGGAATGTCAGGGGTAAGTTTTTCACACAGAGAGTGGTGGGTGCGTGGAATGCACTGACAGTGAAGGTGGTAGAGTTGGATATAATGTGTCTTTTAAGAGACTCTTAGGTACATGGAGCTTAGAAAAATAGAGGGCTATGCAGTAGGGTAATTCTAGGCAGTTACTAGAGTGGGTTACATGGTGGGCCGAAGGGCCTGTAATGTGTTGTGGATTTGTTTAATTCGTTCTGTGCTCGGTTTGTCTGCGTCTGTCTCTCACATGTGAGGCACGTGTTTCACCGTGTGAACCAGCAATGTTCACTGCTACACTGCTCTGACAGCTGTAAGCAATTCCTTTAGGTGAGCGATACCCAGTGCTGGCTGTGTGAAGTGAGATTAAAACTATCGAAAACGTGAGATCCCTTTCCTTTTTAATCTGATTAATTCCTTTCTCTGGGAGTTACGTTAATATTAGAGCATGTTAAAGTAAAATTGTTTTAGTGCACGGAGAGCGAGGATGTGAATTACTTGCGGACTAACCTGATAAATCTGTAGTAGTGACATCAGGTACTATTCGTGCCCCTGGCTACTTACCAATCACTCTGACACTGCAAAATTGGAATTAAATCAACAACACTGTCACTTAGAAATGGCAATAAGCTAATTTGAATTTTCCAGAATTCAGGCACAAATAATTTATTTTCGAGAAGGAGACCCAAGAGGCTGCAGATGCTGTAGGCAACTGCTTTATTTCCAAATTGCATTTGTCAAGAACAATTTGATTTCAGAGCAACACACAAAATGCCAGAGGAAGTCAGTGGCTCAGGCGGCATCGACGGAGAGGATTGGACAGTTGGCGTTTTGGGTCAAGACCCTTCATTCAGACGTTGCCAACCTCGGGTCAAGGGTCCTCTTGCTTAGTGGTGTTGGCCCACGGCATAAAAAAGATTGGGAACCCCTGACAGATGAACCGTCGATTGTTGATTTCTCTCCACAGATGTTGCCTGGAGTTTTCCACACCAGTTCAAGAGCTTGGTTGTTACAGGGTAGTAACTGTTCCTGAAGCTGGTGGTGTGGGACTAGAGGCTCCTGTACCTCCTGCCCGATGCAGCAGCGAGAAGAGAACATGGCCCGGATGGTGGGGGCCCTTGATGGTGGATGCTGCTGGCTATACAGAAACAAGAAACCCTCATGTTACCAGCAGAGCAACTGAAAAAAAGCCCAGAAAACACTGGAAGAGCTTATTAGATACGCAGGCTATGACCAAAGGAAAAATGGCTGGAGTTGCTTAACACTTTAGTGCAAGGGTTTTTATTAGGTGCATCAAAAATCAAACTTACAAAAATACTGAAAAAAAACTGCCAATATTTATAAAAAGATATCTACCAGAAATCACAATAATAGCTCTGGGCTATATTGTCCAGTGTGAATTCCTGGCAGCCCTGATCTCTCTCCCCTTCTGAGGGCGATCAGTTCCTTTTAACACACTAGGACCTACCATCTTTAATTACCGACAAAGTTAACTTAAGACTACACATGAGTTAGAATATGATGCACCCCACAATGTAGTTACAATCATATTACAAAATAAATAAGTACAGTATAAGTTCGGTGGTGAAGAAGGCGAATGCAATGTTGGCATTCATTTCTAGAGGAATAGAGTATAGGAGCAGTGATGTGATGTTGAGGCTCCATAAGGCGCTGGTGAGACCTCACTTGGAATACTGTGGGCAGTTTTGGTCTCCTTATTTAAGAAAGGATGTGCTGACGTTGGAGAAGGTTCAGAGAAGATTCACTAGAATGATTCTGGGAATCAGAGGGTTAATATATGAGGAATGTTTGTCCGCTCTTGGACTGTATTCCTTGGAGTTTAGAAGAATGAGGAGGGACCTCATAGAAACATTTCGAATGTTGAAAGGTATGGACAGAGTGGATGTGGCAAAGTTGTTTCCCATGATGGGGGAGTCTAGTACGAGAAGGCATGACTTAAGGATTGAAGGGTGCCCATTCAGAACAGAGATGCAAAGAAATTTTTTTAGCCAGAGGGTGGTGAATCTATGGAATTTGTTGCCATGGGCAGCAGTGGGGGCCAGGTCATTGGGTGTACTTAAGGCAGAGATTGATAAGTATCTGAGTAGCCAGGGCATCAAAGGTTATGGTGAGAAGGCGGGGGAGTGGGACTAAATGGGAGAATGGATCAGCTCATGATAAAATGGCGGAGCAGACTCGATGGGCCGAATGGCCGACTTCTGCTCCTTTGTCTTATGGTCTTATAGTGTACAACAACGTTACTAAAGAAATGGAATATTCTGCTGCGTATGTCAGGAAAAGCACCATAAAGCCAACCCAAGTGAATCAGCTTGGATTAGGGCCCATTATGAGAATATACCGGGGAAGACATTGAAGTGCGCACACTCAGCACCATGGTGGCAGAATGACAAGGCAGTGTTTGTGTGTGTGAACGCACGTGTGTAAGGAGCGTGTTTACCGAGTGCTCTCTGTCACAGAGCTCATCCATTCAAACAGCATCTGATGAAAGTGAACCCTGTTCTGAAGCATTGACTGGTTTCTCTTTCCACAGATGCTGCTTGACTGCCTGGGTTCTTCCAACACTTCCAGTTCCAGTATCTGCAGTTTTATTTATTTTGAATGTTTTTAAATACTCTGCCTCTTGGTCTGTGGGTTAAGGAAACTGGAGACCAGCAAGGCAGCTCACTGTTACTGAGTGGGCATGCAGAACGACTGGCAGCTCCACAGCTGTGCGTCATATGTTAAGGCCTCACTGTTGCCGATTACAAATGATGTGTGTAACAAAATTGTTCCTTTCCTTTGCAGAGGAGCCTTTTCAGAAGTGTATCTGGCTAAGGAGCGGGCAACGGACAAACTGGTGGCCCTGAAGTGTCTTCAGAAGAAGAAGGATGCTGTTGTGTTGGAAAATGAAATTACGGTTTTGAGAAAGTGAGTGAGGTAGAATGTGGAACTTTACAGCACAGGAGCAAGTCCTTCAGCCCACAATGTACTGCCTAACCAATTCAAATAGCTATCATATGGTCAGCTAAACTAATCCCTTCTGCCTACACAATGTCCATCCTTCCATTTTCCTCATATCCATGTGCCTTTCTAAACATCTCTTGAAAGTTCCTAATGTATCTGTCTCTGCCACCACCCCAGGCAGCACATTCCAGGCACCTGCTGCCACTGCTCTCCGTGTAAATAAAAAAACTTGCCCCTCACAACTTCTTTGAAATTACTGCTTCTCACCTTAAATGCTTGCTGTCTATCAGCCATTTCAACCCCGCCAGAAAGAGCAGGTTTGTAAATCTGACAGGAGCAAAGGTTGCTGGGAATGGCGAGATTGGAGTGCTGCGGGAGGGGTGTGGGACAGGGGGCAGAGAAGGAGTGTCGGGTGGGGGGGTGATGAGGGTGCAGACACACCCACCCCTGAGACACCAGGCAAGGTCATTTGATTCCAAACAATTGGCTTATTGGTCATTACAGAATGTCCCTCTGGTGCTTCCCGCTCCCTCCCCTCTCCCTTCCCCTTTTCCAAACCATGATTCCCCTCTCCCTGTCCCCTTCCCACTCTCAGTCCACAATAGAGACCCAGATCAGAATCAGGGTCATCATCACTCACAAACATCACGAAATGTATTTTTTTATGACAGCAGGACAGTGTAATACATAAAATTACTGTGCAACAGACTTGGGCACCCTACATATGTGCCTGAGCTCTTTGCACAATACTGTATATATTCTACAGTCCAGAAGAAGGGTCTCTGCCCAAAATGTCGACTGTTTATTCATTTCCATAGCTGCTGCCTGACCTGCTGAGTTTCTCCAGCATTTTGTGTGTATTGCACTGTGTGTGTGTGTGAGAGAGAGAGAGAATAAATAAATAAGTATATTTTTTAAATTAAATAGGTAGTGCAATAAGAGTGGAGCTGTAATGTTCATTGTCCGTGCATTCACTTCTGACTTTGGATTTCAGGATCAAACACGAAAACATCATCGCTCTGGAGGACATCTATGAGAGTCCCACCCACTACTACCTGGTCATGCAGCTGTGAGTGCTCCCTCTGGTCCACTAGTTTATAGAGCTCCTCACTTATGTTATGGCCGCAGCCTGGTGTGGAGATCACTGGATTGCATTTATATGCTGCCTGGCCACATCCTGACATGTTTTACAAGAGTCATGTGAGGAGGTGTTGGGAGAAATGACCAGAAACTGGAATGTTTGAAAGTGAGTCCATTGGTTGTGGGGACGGTTCAGTGATGAGGCGAGTGAGGTTACACCTTTGGTTCAAGAGCTCGATCACTGGGGGGGTAATAACTGTGCCTGGACCTGGTGATGTAGGTCCTGGGGTTCCTGTACCTTCTTTCTGATGGCAGCAGCGAGGAGGGAGGACGTCCTGGGTGGTGGGGCCCCCAACGTTGGATGCTGTTTTCCTACAACAGTGTTCATGTAGATGTTGGTATCTTTCCATTTTCCTCACAGTCATGTGCCCGTCTAACTGTCTCTTAAAAATCTCCAATGTATTGGGCTCTGCCAGCACCCCAGGCAGCACAATCCAGGCACTCACCCACTCACTGTGTAAAAAAAAAACTTGCCCCTCACATCTCCTTTGAAATTCCCCCCTCTCATATTAAATGCATGCCCTCTGGTATTAGACATTTCAACCTGGTAAAAAGATACTGTCTACTCTATCTCTGCCTCTCACAATCTTATACCTCTATCAGATCTCCCCTCAACCTCTGCCATTCCAGGGAAAACAACCCAAGTTTGTCCTTCTATGAAGAGGAATAAACAGTCAGGACTGGAAAGAAAGGGGGATGAAGCCAGAAAATGGGGAACACTTCTCCTTTCTGCTGTGCCTCTAAGGTTTCTGCTGAAGTTATATTGGGAAATTAGAAGAATCCATGCAGAAAATTACACCAGAAACTATTTTATTGACACAGTTCTCAGGCAGAAGAACTCCTGTTACTGGAGCTGTGCACTTTGGCGGATGGTGGGGTGGAGATATGTCTCTGTCAAAGGAGATGTAAGACGTTCTTTTCTTCTGCTAGCCTGTAGGTCACCCTTGGACAAGATGTAGCACCTGCTTAGCCCCTGATCACAGTGACGTGAAGCCATGGGATCAGGTGGTGGATGTTCGTTTGAGCAGCTGGTGCAGATCACAAGTCCTGGTTATGTGACCACTGACGCCAGGCAGACAATCTCTGAAGAGTATTGAAAATGGCTGGGGTCACCCATCTTGTAAAGACACTGCCCAGAAGAAGACAATGGCAAACCACTTCTGTAGAAAAATTTGCCAAGAACAATGATGGTCATGAGATCATGATTGCCCATGTCATATGACACAGCTCCTAATGATAACATTTTGATTCATTTTGTGGGGTGGGGTGGCCCTGATACAAATGATGTGAATTCCAGGTATTTTATTCCCTACACATTGTGGTAATTGGTTTGTTAGTGTCACATGTGCCATAATGCCAGTGATTTCTGCAGCAATGCTGGATAAAAGTATGACCTGTGTTCTGTGTCGCGTCTGCCTCAGTACAACGTCTGTGTACTTTTCCACGTGGACACGCTCGTTGGCCGAAGGAACTCCATTCTAGATGAAACATGCTGGTTCACCTTTCTTCCCAGGGTGTCTGGAGGAGAACTTTTTGACAGGATTCTGGATCGCGGAGTTTACACGGAGAAAGATGCCAGCTCTCTGATACGACAGGTTCTCGAGGCAGTACGGTATCTCCATGAGAACGGAGTGGTACATCGAGACTTAAAGGTATGAAATCATTTCATTGTCAAGATATTTGAACCACTAATCATAAATAAACAAGGTTAAAGTTCACAGGATGAATTTTGTACACTTATATTATCACATGGGTGATGATCTTTACCAAAGAAAGTGTAAGGTGCTCCTTCCCTCTGCAACTTCATTTATTTAGAGATACAGCACAGTCACCAGCTCTTACGACCCAGTGAGTTTGCATTGCCCAATTTCACTCATGTGACTAATTAACTTACTGACTAGGTTGTGGGAGGAAACCAGAGCACCTGGAGGAAACCCACACAGTCACGGAGAGAACATACAAACTCCGTAGAGGCAGCGGTGGGAATTGAACCCGGGCTACTGGTGCTGTAAAGTGATGCACTAACTGCGACGCTACCGTGCCACCCAATCTGCGGAATGGATTAAAAACACCCCACTCAGTCTGTCTTGTCCATGCCTCACCAAGTTGCCTAACCTTGCTATTCCCATTTTCCTTGATGCCTCGCTAAAAAGAGAAATGACAAGGTGAACAAATCATTAAAATATTCCAGATTATGTCTCCAATTCTGTTCTTCACAAGTCCATCCCCATGACATCTGAAGACACAGAACATCCTGGTTCCCTTGATCTCCTTCACTTTCTCTGCGATCTCTTGGAACTGCAGAGTTAGGCCGAACCGTTATTACAGTGTTCTGGATGCAATTTTGCTGAGCTTCTCTGGGTTAACGCAGGATGGGTAGTTCCTCAGACTGGTTACTTAGAACCAGAGGTCACAGTCTTAAAAAGAAAGGGCCTGGTATTCAGGACAAAGTTGAGAGAAAGAATTTCTTCACAAACAGGAATGAATCTTTGGAATCTTCCACCCAGCAAAAAGTTCAGTCAGAGTTCAAAGTAAAATTTATTATCAAGATACATCTATGTCACCACATAGCACCCTGGGATTCATTTTCCTGTGGACATACTCAACAAACCTATAGAAAAGTAACTATAACAGGATCAGTGAAAGATCAACCGGAGTGCAGAAGACAACAAACTGTGCAAATGCAAATATAAACAAATAGCAATAAATAACAAGAACATGAGATGAAGAGTCCTTGAAAGTGAGTCCATTGGTTGTGGGAACATTTCAATGTCGGGGTATTTCACTGACCTATAACCGTATAAAAATTACAGCTTGGAAACAGGCCATCTCAGCCCTTCTAGTCCGTGCCGACCTCTTACTCTCACCTAGTCCCACCGACCTGCACTCAGCCCTTAATCCTCCATTCCTTTCCTGTCCATATACCTATCCAATTTAACTTTAAATGACAACATCAAACCTGCCTCAACCACTTCTGCTGGAAGCTGGTTCCACACAGCTACCACTCTCTGAGTAAAGAAGTTCCCCCTCATGTTACCCCTAAACTTTTGCCCTTTAACTCTCAACTCATGTCCTCTTGTTTGAATCTCTCCCACTCTCAATGGAAAAAACCTATCCACGTCAACTCTATCTATTCCCCTCATAATTTTAAATACCTCTATCAAGTCCCCCCTCAACCTTCTATGCTCCAAAGAATAAAGACTCAACTTGTTCAACCTTTCTCTGTAACTTAGGAGATGAAACCCAGGTAACATCTTAGTAAACCTCTTCTGTACTCTCTCAATTTTATTGACATCTTCCCTATAATTCGGTGACCAGAACTGTACACAATACTCCAAATTTGGCCTTACCAATGCCTTGTACAATTTCAACATTACATCCCAACTCCTATACTCAATGCTCTGATTAATAAAGGCCAGCAAACCAAAAGCTTTCTTCACCACCCTATCCACATGAGATTTCAGGGAACTATGCACCATTATTCCTAGATCCCTCTGTTCTACAGACGTACAATAGTATGTAGGACAGAATATCACAGTACAGGCCCTTTGGCCAGAATGTACATAAACCTACTCCATGAGTAATCTATCCCTTCCCTGCTATGCAATCCATAATCTTTCATTTTTCTTTCATCCATGTGCCTATCTAAGAGTTTCTTAAATGTCTGTAATGTATCTGCGTCTAACACCACCCCCTGCCAGCACGTTCCACACACCCAACACTTCCTGTGTATGTAAAAAAAAAACTTTCCTCTGACACCCCCCTATACTTTCCTCCACTTACCTTATATTGATGTCCTCTGGTATGGGCGCTGCTGTCCACTGTAAATAGATAGGGGCTGATAGATTTGTGCTATTAAACGCTTAGTGCAGGGAGTGATGCTGAGGTTAAAGGTCAGGTGGGCTGGGACAAGTACTGGGGCAGACCGGCCTTCTCCAGCTTTACAACTACTGAAGCAGAAGGGCTGAAAATCACAATCAGGACTTTCCAGGGGAACGTTAAATCAATATCAGTGTTGTATCATGAGAGTTTCCTCCTCTTCTGCCTCAATGGGGGCAGAATCAGGTTGGAGGAGCAACACCTCATTTTCTGTCTGGACAGCTTCCAACCTGATCACGTGATCATTAATTTCTTTAATTTCTGGTTATTTCTCTCCCTCCTCCCTGTCTCTCTTTTTCCATTCCCCATTCTGGTTCCCTTCTCACCCCTTCTCTTCTCCTCACCTGTCCATCACCTCCCTCAGGTGCCCCTCCTCCTTCCCTTTCTCCCATGGCCCACTCTCCTCTCCTGTCAGATTCCTTCTTCAGCCCTTTATCTTTTCCACCTATCACCTCCCTGCTTCTTACTTCATTCCCCCACTCCCCCACCCATCCACATCTCCCCCTCACCTGATTCTCACCTATCACCTGCCAGCTTGTACTCCCCTATTTGAGTAATTATATATGATGCTTAAGCATTCCTGTTTATTTAAATAATTCATTACAAGTTATATGTACAAATACGTGATTTTCATATGTCATCACGCTACCATGTGTTATGTGCGCGCTTCACTTAAAGTAAGCACGAAGTTAGACTGCATTCCCAGACTTGCGTGTCTTCTTTTGAATTTGTTTAATGTTTTGAAGTTACAAAACATAACAGTATTAATATTACACGCACAAAATACTGGAGGTACTCAGCAGGCCAGGCAGCATCTATGGGAAAGAGTAAACAGTCGACGTTTTGAGCCGAGACACTCCATTCGGATGCTGCCTGGCCTGCTGAGTTCCTCGAGTATTTTGTGTGTGTTGCTTTGGATTTCCTGCATCTGCAGCTTTTCTCGTCTTGGCTGTTTTAATGTTGCCTTTCTACTTTCAGCCTGAAAACCTGTTATACTACAACTCTGATGAAAACTCCAAAATCATGATCAGCGACTTTGGCCTGTCCAAGATGCAGGACATGGGGGTGATGTCCACAGCATGTGGCACTCCTGGCTACGTGGGTAGGTCTCTGTGGTTACGCACTGAATCATGAATTAATTCTCATTAACATCCACTAAGGCGCACGTGAACGGCGATGATGCATTAGGAAGGAAGAGTACCACTGACATTTAACCTTCTGTTACTAACCTTGTCTCGAGCATTGAGTTATCTTTAGAGTGGAAGCACTCACCTTTTCTCATCGCTTCGTTGAGTGCTCTACCAAGCCGTGATGCATCCACGTAGGATTCTACCTGCGATACATCAACAAATATTGGTGATGGTCAAAGCAGCCATGCCAACTGAGGAAGTGGAGGTGTTAATTAGTTTTCTTGGCTGTTGCGTCAACCTGGGTGGACCAAGGCAGGCTGTTGGAGATTGGTGGGAAAAACAAAAAAAAAACATCCAGTGAGCGGCAGGAGTGCCTTGTTAATGAGAGAGGTCGGAGGAGAATGGTCAGACTGGTTCAAGATGACAGGAAATAAGCAGTAACTCAGATAATCACACGTTACAACAGCGGTGTGCAGAAGAGCACCTCTGAACACACAACATGTTGAATATTGAAGTGTTCAACACAGCAGCAGAAGACCACAAACATACACTCAATGGCCACTTTATTGGGTACAGGAGGTATGTGATAGACTGGCCACTGAGTGTGTATGGCAAATGAAGTTGCTCCCAGATGACAATAACCAATCTGTCTCATAGAGTCATAGAGAAGTACAGCACAGAAACAGGCCCTTCGGCCCATCTAGTCCATGCCGAAAGCATTTAAATTGCCTACCCCCATGACTGGCACCATAGCCCTCCATATCACTACTATCCATGTACCTACCCAAACTTCACTTAAACATTGAAATCGAGCTTACTTGTGCTGGCAGTTCATTCCACACTTTCACGACCCTCTGAGTGAAGAAGTTTCCCCTCGTGTTCCCCTTAAACTTCCCACCTTTCACCCTTAATCCTGTCTCTCTGACTTGTCTCTGTGTGAATGGCCACGACGATTGTTTTCTAAGCAACTAACCCTTTCTTCTCTCCCAAGCTCCTGAGGTTCTCCATCAGAAACCCTATGATAAAGCAGTGGATTGCTGGTCTATTGGAGTCATCGCGTACATCCTGTGAGTACAACACAGAGCTTGGACCATTATGTTAGAAGATATTGATGTACCACCGAACTGTGATTCACTTTACCAGCTACGCAAACAGCCAGTTAGAACACAGGAGTCACAAACAAACTATGTGTAAAACAGAGTCAATAAATCACATAACTATCAACAATATGGAAACTAAACTTCTTCTAATAAAGATATCTTTTTTAAGCTCAATTGGATAGAGATAGCAGGTTGCATTCCTGATAAATTAATTTCTAGAGTACGAGAATAAAAAAAGTAAGGATGCAATTCTGAGGCTTTATTAGGCACTGGTCAGAGCACATTTGAAGTATTGTGATCCATTTTGGCCCTATGACCTAAGAAAGGCTATGCTGGCATTGGGGAGAGTCAAGAGGAGGTTCATGAAAATGCTCAAAGGAATGAAAGGGACTATTGTATGGGTCTGTACGCACTGGAGTTTAGAAGAACAAGGGATGGCCTAATTTGGAGTATTGGTGAGGCCCAATTTAGATTAGATTATGAGGACGCGCAGTCCTCTTTTATTGTCATTTAGTAATGCATGCATTAAGAAATGATACAATATTCCTCCAGTGTGATATCACAGAAACACAGGACAGACCAAGACTGAAAAACTAACAAAAACCACATAATTATAACATATAGTTACAACAGTTCAACAATACCATAATTTGATGAAGAACAGGCTATGGCAAAGTAAAAAAGTTCAAAGTCTCTCGAAAGTCCCACATCTCACGCAGATGGGAGAAGGAAGAAAACTCTCCCTGCCATGCCCGACCATAGTCCGACTCTGAGTCGTCCGAAAACTTTGAGCTCTGATCAGCCCACCGACACCAAGTACCGAGCACCATCTCTGCCGAACATTTCGACCTCAGTCTCGGTTGCCAGCAGCAGGCAAAGCCAGGGATTTTGGGGCCTTCCCTCCAGAGATTCTCGATCGCACAGTAGCAGCAGCAAACTGGCATTTCAGAAACTTCTCCAGATGTTCCTCTGCTTCTCAGGTCTGTCTCCATCAATTTGGAGTATTGTGTGCAGTTTTTCTCACCCACCTACAGGAAAGATGTAAATATGGTTGAAAAAGCGCAGAGAAAATTTGCAAGGATGTTGCTGGGTCTGGAGGACGTGAATTATAAGGAAAGATTGAATAGGTTAGGACTGTATTGCTTGGAATGTAGAAGGTAGAGAGAAGATGTGATAGGGGTATACAGATCTATGAGGGGTAGAGAGAGGGTAAATGCAACTAGGTTTTTTTCACAGAAGTTGGGTGGGACTACAACCAGAGGTCATGGCTTAAGGGTGAAAGGTGAAATGTTTGAGGGGAAATTTCTTCACTCGGAGGGCAGACAGTTATGAGAGTGTGGAATGAGCTGCCAACATAAGTGGTGCATGTAAGCTCAATTTCAATGTTTAGGAGAAGTTTGGATAGGTACATAGATGGTAGGGGTATGGAGGGCTATGGTCTCGGTGCTGGTTGATGGGAGTAGGCTGTTTAAATGATTCAGCATGAACTAGATGGGTTGAAGGGTCTGTTTCTGTGCTGTACTTTTTCTACGACTCCATGATCTCATTAATATCTATCAAATATTGAAAGGCCTAGACAGAGTGGATGTGGAGAGGATGTTTCTAATAGTTGGGAGAGGGAAGAAAGGGGAGGTCTAGGACCAGAGGGCACAGCATCAGGATATAAGGATGTCTCTTTAGAACAGAGATGAGGAGCTTATTTAGCCAGAGGATGGTGAATCTGTGGAATTCATAGCTACAAATGGCTGTGGAGGCCAAGTCAATGGGTATAGTTAAAGTGGAGGTTAATAGGTTCTTGATTAGTCAGGGCGTCAAAGGTTATGGGGAGAAGGCAGGAGAGTGGGGTTAAGAGGGATAGTAAATCAGCCATGATGGAATGGTGGAGCAGACCTGATAGGTTGAATAGCTTAATTATTCTGCTCCTATGTCTAAGTGGAGAGTTGGCAGCCTGACACAATGTGCAGAACCTGAGGTGTATCTGTCATTGGTCACACCCCAGAGAACCTGTAATAATACTCGTGTTTTATTCCCGCAGGCTGTGTGGTTACCCTCCTTTCTACGAGGACACCGACTCAAAGCTCTTTGCTAGGATTTCGAAGGCTGACTATGAATTTGACTCTCCGTTTTGGGACAATATCTCAGAGCAGGGTAATGCGCTCGAGCGTTGATCAAATCTCTGCGCTTGCAAAACTTCTGTTACACCAACGTTCAGAGTCAAGCTCACAAATTAATAACAGAGCAACACACAAAACACTGGAGGAGCTCAGCAGTTCAAACAGCATCTATGGAAAGGAATAGATAGCCGACATTTTAGGCTGAGACCCTTATTCTGATGATGGGTTTTGGCTCAAAACTTTGACTGTTTATTCCTCTCCATAGATGCTGCCTGACCTGCTGAGTTCCTCCAGCATTTTTTGTGTGTTACTTTGTGTTTAAAATTAACAACAGTATGTTTTTGTTTGAACTGCCATTTCACGATTCAAATCTTTATTTAAGTAATTCCAGAACAGCTTGCTCTTTACATTCATGGGAGCTCTGAATTCCACCCCGCCTGCTCTCAGGAGCAGTTTACCAGGGGCTTTCAGCTGGTGAAGGATTTTCCCAAATTAGCCTCAAAGGTGAATGTGAAATCTGCGTGAAAATGCTTCAGTTTAAACTTGCTCTGTTTTTTCCTCAAACAGCAAAAAGTTTTATCCGTCACCTGCTGGAGAAAGACCCGAAGAAACGGTTCACTTGTGAGCAAGCTCTACGCCACCCCTGGTGAGTACATCGGTCAGACCAGGGCTCTTTCAGTGTCAGCGGTCACTAACATTCAGAAAGAAAAGTCAAAAACCAAACTGCAGGGTGAGCTCTTCAGGTGTTAGCTGGTCTCTGGTGAGATCCACCATCAGTCATAGTCATACTTTATTGATCCTGAGGGAAATTGGTTTTCGCTACAGTTGCACCATAAATAATTAAATAGTAATAAAACCATAAATAGTTAAATAGTAATATGTAAATTATGCCAGGAAATAAGTCCAGGACCAGCCTATTGGCTCAGGGTGTCTGACCCTCCAAGGGAGGAATTGTAAAGTTTGATGGCCACAGGCAGGAATGACTTCCTATGACGCTCAATGCTGCATCTCGGTGGAATGAGTCTCTGGCTGAATGTACTCCTGTGCCCAACCAGTACGTTATGTAGTGGATGGGAGACAGGTTGTTCTTTCACTCCGGATTCCAGCATCTGCAGTCCCTTTGTCTCTGGAAGCAATTAGAAATTTGTTGGGGAAGACCAAATAATTGAACTCAAAATTCAGGATTCAAGTTTATTTGTTACGTGCACTTCAAAATATACAAGGTGTAGGAACTGTGTATTCTGTGTTACGTGTTTATTATGCTAAATAGTCACTGTGAAAGGAGGGCACTGAGGAGTGAGATGGGACAGAGGGATCAGGGAATACAGGTCCATAATTCATTGAAATGGTGTCACAGGTAGGGAGGGCCGTAAAGAAAGCTTTTGGCACATTGGCCTTCATAAGTCAAAGTATTGACTACAAGAGATGGGATGTCAGGTTGAAGTTGTGTAAGACTTTGGTGAGGCCTAATTTGAAGTGTTGTGTGCAGTTTTGGTCACCTACCTAGAGGAAAGATGTAAATAAGGTTTGAAAGAGTACAGAGAAAATTTACAAGGATGTTGCTGGGTCTGCAGGATCTGAGTTATAAGGAAAGATTAAATAGGTTAGGACATTATTCCTTAGAAGATTGAGAGGACATTTGATGGAGGTATACAAAATTATGAGAGGTGTAAATAGGATAAAAGCAAGCAGGCTTTTTCCACAAAGATTGGATGGGACTACAACTAGAGGTCACAGGTTAAGGGTGAAAGGTAAAATGTTTAAGGGGAACATGAGGGGAAACTTCTTCACTCGGGGGGGGAATGAGCTGCCAGCACAAGTGATTTCAACGTTTAAGCGAAGCATGATAGGTACACGGATGGGAGGGGTATGGAGGGCTTTGGTCCCAGTGCAGGTCGATGGGAGAAGGCAGTTGAACTGATTTTGGCATGGACTAGATGGGCCAAAAGGCCTGTTCCTGTGCTGTATTTTTTGATGACTCTATGACATGTCCCACTGCTTCCCTAAGCACCTCCGTGTAAATGTAATCCTACTGATCTACAATTCATAAAGTGATATGGAGCTGGGGTCAGAGGGCGGTGTAAGTGTGGATGACAGGGAGGATTGGGGCTTCTGTTTGCTTGTTGTGTTCTGTGTTGTTCTGCTGAGTATCGTTGGCGCCGGAATATGAGGCAACCCTTGCGGTCTGCCCCCAGCATGTCCTTGGGTGGGTATATTGGTTGTTAACGCAGAAGACGCATCACAACGTGTAGCGGCAGAAACAAATCCGAAGATCAAACGAAACAACTGCCGCTGCCTGCGACCGCCGCGGGGTTGTTATACCCGCGTGACATGCCCATAACTCCTTGCTTCCATATTCTAGTTGTATCAAAACGAATGCTAACTATGCATTTGCTTTTCTCGCCACCAACTCAACCTGCAAATTGACCTGTAGGGAACCCTACACAAGGCTTTCCAAGTTTCCTTGCAGCTTGGATTTTTGAATTCCCCCCCCACCATTTAGAAAATAGTCTATGGTTTTATTTCAATACTGTTGACTTTTATTTTAAAAAACAGTCTAATCATCTCCAGTTTTCACATAGTTATCTAGAGTAGAGATGGGAAAGATTTATAATGGACATCACCCATCCATTGACAGTCACCCCCATTTTATTCTCCCACACTCCCACAGAACCTACCCCTCGCCTTACACATTAGGGGACAACTTACAACAGTCAACTACGTCATTGGGACATAGGAGGACACGGGAGCACTCAGAGAACACTCACGTGGTCACAGGGAGAATGTGCAAACTCCACGTACCCAGACAGTGCCGGAGGCTGGGATTGAACCCTGGTCTCTGGGGCTGCGAGGCAGTGTCGCTACCCACTGCTCCACAGTGCCACCTTCTCATGATGCATCTCAGATAGGGTGCTTTCTATGGTGCATCGATTAAAAATGGGCAAGGCCAATGGAGGCATGCCAAATTTCTTTAACCTCCTGAAGAAGTAGAGCTGTTGGTGGGCTTTCATGACTGTGGTGTCTACTGCTTGGCCCGGGACGGGTAACTGGTGATGTTCACACATAGGAACTGGAAGCTCTCAACCGTCTCAAGTTCAATCCCATTGATGTAGACAGCAGCACACGCACCACTCTTCCTCCACTCCTTCCTGAAGTCAATGCCCAGCTCTTTTGTTTTATTGACAATGATTAAAGGGCCATGACACCATGTCGCTACGTTCTCTGTCCCAATACCAGGTGCTGGAGCGTGTGTCAACACTTGCGGGCTGATCCCAACACATCTTTAGATGCCATGGTTGTTAATGCAAATGAGACATTTTGCTATATATTTTAACATATGTGTGATAAATACTTCTGAATCTGAATCCGTAGTTGCTAGCACTTCTTGGAAGCCTTTACTAACCTGCTGCTCTGTGGGCTTCCCTTTGACCTCTGTCTGCGCAGGATTTCAGAGTACCGTGCCCCACTGCGCAACATCTTCCGCTCCGTCAGTTTGCAGCTCACCAAGAACTTTGCCAGGAGGACGTGGAAGGTGAGTCTTTCAGAACTGGTGTTGGTCCTGCCCCTTCTGTGGGCTGGCTGACGCTGGCAGTGTCCGGGGCTTCGTGTGACTGGTAAATGAATCCAGAGCAACACGCACAACATGCTGGAGGAGCTCAGCAGGCCAGGCAGCGTCTGTGGAGAGGAATTAACAGTCAGCGTTTCAGGCCAAGAACACTCCTCAGGACTGGGAAGGAAGGGGGAAGAAGCCAGAATAAGAAGGTGGGAGAAAGGAGTTCAAACTGGCAGCTGACAGGTGAGACCAGGAGGTAGGTGGGTGAGGAAGGGGGGGGGAATGAAGTGAGAAGTTGGGAGGTGATAGATGAAAAAGGCAAAGGGCTGAAGAAGAAGGAATCTGATCGGAGAGGAGAGTAGATCATGGGAGAAAAGAAAGGAGGAGGGACACCAGAGGGAGGTGAGGGGCAGATGAGGAGAAGGGAAGGGGGAAGAGGGGAACCAGAATGGAGAATGCAGAAAGAGAAAAGGAGGATGAGGAAGAAAATGCTGTAAGTTATATTACCAGAAGAGAATGGGAAGGAAATCAGAATGGGGAAAAATTAGAAGGTAGTTGGATTAGAGGGTGGTTGAGGAAGTATGCCTGTTTTCCCAGAGTTTTGAGTCAGGAACCTCTGCCAGAAGGTGTGGTGGAGACAGACATGTTCTGCATTGATGGGAGGTACTTGAGTGTGGGTCGTCTTCTCCTTGAGCCCTTAGCTCCTGGTGGAACATAGTCCCTCGATGGTACATTGTGGGTGCGGGAAGCCGGAATCTGCCGTGGGATTGGGTGTGGGGGCCATAGAGGTGTGACTGGGAGTGCCCGGGGTCACTCGCCCATCAACAGGTCTTCAGGGGAAGGGCGAGCTGCAACACCCTGTCAGCCCAGGGGAGGAGAGAGCTGTGGTCATCCCCAGGGCTTGAGCCAGCCCCCGTTCAATGGAGAATCTCACTGAAATCTGCCACTCACTGACAAACCTGGATAGAATAGACATGGAGAGGATGTTTCCATGAGTGGGGGTCGTATGGAACAGAGATGAGGAGGAATTTCTTCAGCCAGAGGGTGGTGAATCTGTGGAATTCATTGTCACAGACGTCTGTGGAGGCCAAGTCATTGGATATATTCAGAGCAGAGTTTGATAGGTTCCCGATGGCAAGTTGATTAAGGGTTACAGGGAGAAGGCAGGAGAATGGGGTTAAAAAAATTAAATATTAAAGATGAGCTTTATCTGTCATATGTACGTCAAAACATACGGTGAAATGTGTTGAAATGTGTTATCCTCTGTCTGAGGGCAGCCTGCAAGTGTCGTCACACTTCCAGTGCCAACATAGCGTGCTCACAGCTTAGTACCCTAACCCGTACGACTTCGGCATGTGGGAGGAAACTGGAGCACCCGGAGGAAATCTGCATTGTCACAGGGAAAGCAGAAAAACTCTTTGGACACAGTAATGGGAATGGATCCCTGATTGGTGATAGGAGCTGCTGTAGTGAGTGACGTTGACTGCTACACTCCAGTGTCGCCATTATTCACTCAGCCATGACTGAATGGTGGGGCAGGCTAGATGCTGCTAATTCTGCTCGTTTATCTGAGGGTCTAACGAACATTCCCACCCCCTTGCCACAGATATTCTACCAATATACCCTGGACTGGACACATCCTTGACTCCATCCTTTCTGTGACCCTCAGTCCCACTGTGTGACCCAGAGGGTGACTGACCTTGTCCCATCCCTCTCCCGGCTCCAAACTTGCACTCTCCCCCACGTGACTTGGTGTGACCTTTCTCAGAGACTGGAGTTGGAAAAGAAATTGGAATTGGTTTATTATTGTCATATGTACTGAGGTAGAGTGTATAACTTGTATCTACTGTTCATGCAAATTAAATCAGTACATCATCTCTCTGTGTCCCTCTCGCTCCCACTCTCTCTGTCGCTCTCCCACTCTCTGTGTCTCTCTCCTCCTCTGCAACTCTCTCTCCCTCTCTCCACATCTCCATCTATCTGTCTCTATCTCTCTATCTTTATCTCTCCCTCTCTCTTTCTGTTTTGCCTCTCCCTGTCTCTGTCTATCGCTGTCTGTCTATCACTATCTGTCTGTTTCTCTCTCTCTCTCTCCCTCCCCTTCCCTGTCTTTCTCTCCTTCTGCTCCCTTTCCCTCTCTCTCTGTCCCCTCCCCATCTCTCTCTTTTCCCTCCCCATTTCTCTCTCTCCCTCTCTCCCCACCACTCTTTCTTTCTCTTTCTCTCTCCCTCCCTGTCCCTCCCCATCTCTCTCTCTTTCCTCTCCGATTTCTCACTCTCTCTTTCCCCCCATCTGTCTCTCTCTCTCTTTCCCCACCACTCTTTCTTTCTCTTTCTCTCTCCCTCCCTCTCTCTCATACAGCGGGTAATCAATGCTACCCTAATAGTTCAGCACATTCAGAAACTGCATTCAGCTTCAGATCAGAGGGTGGCCAATTCCAACTGCAATCGAGGAGACTCCAAGCTGGCTTCTGCAGACACCTCCAAGGAGTTGCAACAGACAAGAGTCAGACAACATTCTGCTCCGTGCCTTCTGACCAACAGCCAGGAGGACAGCGGGAACTTGACTGCAGACCTTGTTCCAAAAGCGCCCCTTCATCGGGGAGTGAGTGGGGAGGCATGGATCGCAGGTCGGGAGCCAGATGTCTCACCCGAGGAGGACACACCCATCAGCTGTGTAGCACGTGAGGACCTGCTGACGGGAGCGCTGGAGGACGGAGACCGCGCAACCGGATCTCCTGGGCCAACTGAAGCCGGTGCTCGAGACATGTACGTAGCTGGCGCATCAAGGAATTTGGAGAGGCTCCTTTGAGGTCAATTTCTCTCATTATTGTAGAAGTGTGTGAAATCACCTGGTCCTGGCCTGAGACACAAGCTCCAACTTGTGTGCTGGCAGTTTGGTGGGTTTGTTTCTCCCGAGGAGGTTTCTGCACCCTGGTGTCACCTTCCCCCACACCCCAGAGAGGTAGCTACGTAGTATCGCTTCTCATTGAAAGAGAACAGACAAAACTCACAAGGGTGTTTCCAGGACTTGACCTGTTATAGGGAAATGTTGAACAAATTAGGACTTCATTCCCTGGAGCGCAGAAGAATGACAGGAGATTTGATCGAGGTATACCAAATTATGAGGGCTACAGATAGGGTAAATGCAAGCAGGCTTTTTCCACTGAGGTTGGGTGGGACTACAACTAGAGGTCATGGGTTAAGGGTGAAAGGTGAAAAGTTTAAGGGGAAATGAGGGAAAATTTCACTCAGAGGGTGGTGAGAGTGTGGAACGAGCTGCCAGCACAAGCCGTGGATGTGATTTAAGGGAAGAATATTTAAGAGAAGAATATTTAAGAGAAGTTTGGATAGGTGCATGGATGGGAGGGGTGTGGAGGGTGCAGGTCAGTGGGACCAGGCTGTTTTTATAATTCATCACGGACTAGATGGGCCAAAGGGCCTGTTTCTGTGCTGTACTTCGCTATGACTCTATAACTTTATTTTCTGGCATGGGATTTGAGGAAATAAAGCGAAGCATGGACTGTTCATTAATTATTCAAATGTTTTCAAAATATTAGTTATATTTGAGCAAGGTGGGATATTAAATTAAATTTGGTTGGATTGTGAGTCCAGAGGTGTATGAAAGCGGCAAGGGGATTGGGTCATCTTGGTCAGTATGGTCCAGTTGGGCCGAAGGGCCTGTTTCTGTGCAATGTGACTCTGTGAGTGAATGAGCAATGAAGAAGATAGAACATAGAAGATAATGTGGAAAAAGGTTGATGCTTTCCACTTTGTACAAGAAATAGGAAAGCAGAATTTATTTTTAATGGTGTAAGATTGGGATTGATTGATCATTGTAAATTGTAAACCAGGTGCTCTGGTTTCCTCCTACATTCCAAAGATGTTCCAGATAGTAGGTTAATTGGTCATGGCAAATTAGAGTCATAGAAAAGTACAGAACAGAAACAGGCCCTTTATCTCACCTAGTCCATGCCAAACCACTTAAGCTGCACCAGAACCATAGCCCTCCATATCCCTACCATCCATGTACCTGTCAAAAATTCTCCTAAATGTTAAATCGAGCTCATATGCACCACATGCGCTGGCAGCTTGTTCCACACTCTCATGACCCTCTGAGTGAAGAAGTTTCCCCTCATGTTCCCCTTAAACTTCTCACCTTTCACCCTTAACCCATGACCTCTTAGCTGCAGTCCCGCCCAACCTCAGTGGAAAAAACCTGCTTGCATTTACCCCTACCTATACCCCTCATAGTGTTATATACCTTGTAAAGTAGCTCTCAGTTTTTTTGTGATAAATCCTGATCCGTTTCAATCACCAACACCAACCCCAACCCACCACTGTCTGTGGGGGGACATACAGGTCGTCATGAAAATTTCATTTGAGCTTCCCCCCCCTCACCTTAAAGCTATTCCCTCTGGTATTTGACATTTCTACCCTGGGGAAGAGACTTTTTACTAATTTATATAATTATGAGAGGTACAGAGTAGAGAGTCAAAGACTTTTTCCCAAGTTGGGAATCAGAGCCTCTACCTCTGACGCTCCAGAGAAAAACACCCCAAGTTTATCCGCCGGTTCCTTATAACTAACATAAATTAGTGTAAATTAGTGTATTGAAATGTTCAAAGTTCAAAGTAAATTTATTACCGAAGTATGTATGTGTGTGTTTGTTTATGTATATATCACCATATGCAACCCTGAGATTGATGATTTTCTTGTGGGCATACTCAATAAATCCATAATAGAATAATAAC
Organism: Mobula birostris; assembly: GCF_030028105.1. Taxonomy (NCBI): domain Eukaryota; kingdom Metazoa; phylum Chordata; class Chondrichthyes; order Myliobatiformes; family Myliobatidae; genus Mobula; species Mobula birostris. The sequence goes on along the minus strand of NC_092383.1, from coordinate 94,536,619 downwards.
CATAATAATAATAATAATTAATAACAGAATCAATGAAAGACTGCACCACCTTGGAGTTCAGCCAGTATGCAAAAGGCACAAACTATGGAGTATCTGAAGTGTTTTCGAGAATCACTTACAGCTTCACCTTTCAAACAGGTCAGCTCCCTGCCAAGGTATGAAGCTGAAGGGATGGAACAGCATCGAACGTGTTGAGGTCAGGCAGACGGGAGTGTGCTTACTGATGTAACTTGGACACGGTGGCTTCACGGACCAGTGAGTGATCGAAGGTGAGACGCGGTGCGTGAGGGAGGGCAAACACAACTGTCTCATTCCTGAAGCCAGCAGAATGAGTGGGTAAGGATGGTTCAACTGACCTCCCTGAAGGCCGGTTCAGCTTGGACACCAGGACTGCAACGTTCCTCAGTGAAGTTTTGGCTCTCTTCAACTTCCCTGAGGTTGGTGTTGGAGGACTCTGGCCCACCTGTAATCAGATATTATATTCTATATTTTACTCTATATATGATACTTTCCCTGTTGAATCCAATGATGATAGTTTGAAACCTGTGTGAGGAGGTTTCTGAAGTGGGAAAGACTTAGTCAGAGAAAAGTACAGCACAGAAACAGGCCCTTCAGCTCATCTAGTCCATGCCAAGCTATTTAAACAGCCTACTCCCATTGACCTGCACTGTGACCATAGCCTCCGTACCCCTCCCATCCATGTACCTATCCAAACATCTCTTACAAGTTGAAACATTGACTTGCTTGATGTGAAATCTCTTTTGCGGCAGCAGTATGGTGCAAAGGCATAAAAAATTACTATAAATGGCAAAAATAAATAATTAGTTCATTTATAAAGGAATAAGGAGGTTGTGTTCATGGGTTCACGGACATTTCAGAAAATTAATGGCAGAGAGGAAGAAGCTGTTTCTAAATTATTGAGCGTGTGTCTTCAGGCTCCTGTACCTCTTTCCCAATGGTAGGAATGAGAAGAGGTCATGTCCTGGTTGGTGAGGGTCCTTAGTGATGGGAACTGCCTCTTGAAGATGTCCTCAGTGATAGACCCCTTGACTATATTGATGTCAACAGTAGGGAGTCTGTTTTTAATTCCTGGTTCAAACGGGTTTATGTGAAGGAAATTGTGTGGAACAATCTATTTACTGTACCACACTGAGCCAGTTTCTCAATGTATGCTGAGATTGCAGTCCACCATTCTGTCTTTCAATAGTTGAGTTTCACCTCATTAAGGGGAAAAGTTATTTTAACACTGGTGATATGATCTGTTTACTGTTCCTTGCTGTGGTTATTCCCAAAAACGGTGCTGAGAATCGATGGCCTGGGTTTTGTAACTGAAATGTCGGTGAAACCATCATCGTCATTACGTCGTGAAACCAGCAGGGACTTCATAGTTTCTGCACTCGTGTCTTTGATTGTGAAAGCTGCTCTCTGTGATCTGGTACCCCTGCACAATTGGAGAAATGAAAGATGACTGACGCTGTAATCTGGAGCATCAAATCCTGATGCAGGGTCTCATCCTGAACCGTTGAGCTTCTTCCCCCACAGATGCTGCTCGACCTGCTGAGTTTCTCCAGAGTTCCTGCACACTTCTGCAGTCTCCATTCAGTTAGGTGATGAAATCGGCACATGGCTACAAACTGCAAACTACATACACTCAGAGTATCTCTCACAAACACAAGAAAATCTGCAGATGCTGGAATTCCATAGCAACACACACACAAAATGCTGGGGGAACTCAGCAGGCCAGCTAGCATATGTGGAAAAGAGTAAACAGTTGTCATTTCAGGCCAAGACCCTTTGTCAGGACTGGACAAGAAGGGGAGAAGTCAGAATAAGAAGTTCTGGGGAGGGGAGGAAAAATAGAAGGTGGTAGGTGAAACTGGAGAAGGGTAAAGAGTTGGGATTTGATCGGTCAAAGAAACAAAGGGCTGGAGGAGGGGGAATCTGACAGGAGAGGACAGAAGACTATGGAAGAAAGGGAACACCAGAGAGAGGTGATGAGCAGGTAAGGAGATAAGATGAGAGAGGGAAACAGGAATGGGGAATAATGAAGGAGAGGGAGCAGTTACTGGAAGTTTGAGAAATCGATATTCATGCCATCAGGTTGGAGGCTACCCAGACGGAATATAAGGTGTTGCTCCTCCAACCTGACTGTGGTCTCATCCTTGCAATAGAGGAGGCCGTGGACTGACAGAATATCTGTCAGTTGATTACATGAGATGCTTGTGAGTCTTCAGCATATTAAACCATAATCCCTGCTTAATACTACCTGTATGTAAAAGAGATCATGTTGTATTTGTGAGGTACAATTCCCTGTGTAAACATTTCAACCTCTGATGGATAATATTTATTCCTAGATATTTCAACTTTCACCCCAACTTTGACCTTTATTCAGAAGGCATATATTTGTATTTTTCTTTATTGTTTGTTTCCTGAGGAAGCCCATTAACATAATAATTGGCTTAATTAATGAGACGACAACACGATGCCAGAAAGGGGAAGGGTGAACAACAAGGAGAACAGAGACACGGGGACGACATCATAAAACATCGAAGCAGAACTGGAGCATTTACTGGCTGATTCATTTTTCCCTTTCTCCTGCCTTCTCCCTGTAATCATTGTCACCCTTACTAATCAAGAACCTATCAATCTCCATTTGAAGTATTTATTTATTTAATGAGATACAGCAAAATTTATTGAGGCCCTTAAGGCTACACTGCCCAGCAATCCCCTGATTTAACCCTTAGCCAAATCACGGTACAATTTACAATGACCAATTAACCTACCAACTGGCCTGTCTGGACAGGGGAGGAAACCAGGGCACCCGGAGGAAACCCACACGGTCATGGGGAGAACGTACAAACCCCTTATAGGCAGTGATGGGAATTGAACCAGGGTCGCCTGTACTGTAAAACGTTGTGCTACTGACTGTGTTACTGTGCCTCCCAGTGACGTGGCTTCCACAACAATCTGTGGCAGTGGATTCCGCAGGTTTACCACCTTCTAGGTAAAGAAGTTGCACTTCAGCTCGGCACTAAAGGGTCGTTCGTGTATTCTAAGGCTGTGTGCTCTGGTGCTAAATTTCACCATTATTAGAAACATCCCCTCCACATCCACTGTATTTAGTACTTTCATAACAGCAGGAGGAACAGAGACACAGGGGATAACATAACACCAGGGGTAACAGAGACACAGTGGGGAACACATTGGTTTATTATTTGGAATCTGATTTTCTCTGTCCAGATCTGTATTTATCATCTGTTCTTACCTACATGCCCTCCAGAAGGGGGTGACTTTCCTGGACAATGCTCTTGTTAGTCAGTTACTAAGGGACACACATCACAGTTGCTGGTGAACGCAGCAGGCCAGGCAGCATCTCTAGGAAGAGGTACAGTCGACGTTTCAGGCCGAGACCCTTCGTCAGGACTTCGTCAGTAACTAAGGGGTTGCTTTGGCACTCTCTGCCAGTTCGGACACAATGCAACATCACAAGGTGGCTCTGAATTCAGCTGATCTTATTTAAAGGCATAGCCTTTCTGTTGGGTAAGGTGGTAAATTGAGCACTTTGTCAAGAGTGTCCTGTCTGGCTGCATCATTGTGTGGTATGGAAACTTTAAGGCATCGTGCAAGACCCTACAGAGGGTAGTAAAATCTGCAGAGAGGATTACCGGGGTCTCCCTCCTCCCTATTTGTAACATTTACTAGGTGTTGTGTATGAAGGGCACGAAGATAAGGATCCATACCACATTGTAGATGATCCCTACCACCCACCCCACAATCTCTTTGACCCACTACCACCAGGAAGGAGGTACAGGAGCATCAGGACTAGAACTGCCAGACTGGGAACAGCTTCTTCCCTCAGACTGTGAGACTAATGAATACCTTGACACCACCGAGATCTCGCCACTAGGACAGTGAGCTGTTTACTGTTTACCTGTGCTGTGCACCACATGCATTTTGAATGATTATTTCTGGTAATACTTTGTTTTATGTGCTGTGTGTGATGTACATTTAGTGGTGCACTGTGGTCTACAGGATCATTGGCTTATTTGGTTGTATATAGTGTATATACAATGAGTTTACAATGAACCTGAACTTGAAGGGCCCCGGCTCCGTGAACTGGAAACATTTCTCCTTAATGCTAAGTCATCCACTTGCAACCTCTCACTCAATGTCAACGAGACGGAGGAACTGATTATAGATTTCAGGAGGGGGAACCAGAGGTCCATGAACCAGTAATCATCGGAGGGTCAGGGGTGGAGAGGGTCAGTATCTTTAAATTCCTGGAGGTCAGTATCCCAGAGGACCTGTCCTGGCCCCATTATGTAAATATAATTGCAAAGAAAGCACAACAGTGCTCCTACTTCCTCAGAAGTCTGCGGAGATTCGACATGTCATCAGAAACCTTGGCAAACCTCTATAGATGTGTGGTGGAAAGTGTGCTGGCCAGCTGCATTACAGCCCGGTATGGAAACACCAATGTCTTTGATGGAAAGTCCTACAAAAGGTAGTGAATTCGGCCTAGTACATCACAGGTAAAGCCCTCCCAACCATTGAGCACATCTACATGAAACATTGCTGTAGAAAAGCAGCATCCGTCATCAAAGATCCTCACCACCCAGGCCATGCTGTCTTCTCACTGCTGCCATCATGTAGAAGGTACAGGTGCCTCGGGACTCGCACCTCCAGGTTCAGGAATAGTTACCACCTCTAAACCATCAGGTTCTTGAACAAAAGGGGATAATTACACGCAGTTAAGGACTCAGTTATATTGTTTTTTCATGCTTGTTATTTATTGCTATTTATTTATATCTCCATTTGCACAGTCTCTCTGCAGTTAATAGTTCCTGATGTTTACAGTTACTGTTCTATAGATTTGTTAAGTATTCCCGCAGAGAAAGAATCTCAGGGTTGTATGTGGTGACATGTATGTACTCTGATAATAAACTTTACTTTGAACTTTTGTGTGAGCACACTGATGCTTTATTCATTAAGCAAAGATTATTCCCTATTTCAGGCTGAATGGACAGATGCTCGATAACATCTGGTTGACATGGAGAACTGACCAGAACTGAGGGACGAGAAATTTAACAACGCCATGGGGTCTTCATTGTTACTGATCCTCCTGGTCTGAGTGAGAGACCTGCACCGTGGAAGTAAGGATTGGATTGGAGAGGATAGACAGCAGACAAGACTGGACCCAATGCAAATACTTAAGTCCATTTGAACTTATTGTTGACCATAGGCAGTATGGTTTTAGATTTTCAAATTATGCATTAAATGGCAGAAGTGAATATTTATGCTCAAATAACATGTTTGGCTTTTGTAGGTTGTTTTTAATTAATGACATAGTCAGTCTAGGTGGAATTCTGTATAAGCTAGTGGATGCCAAGCAATTTGTATAGCCTCCCACAACTGTTGAGAGGTTTGGTTTAATTAGGGACTCGGACTTGCTGGACTTTGCAGAGGTAATATTATGGGTAGAATAGGTCCATCTCTTCACGTCTTTAGGTGATTACTGGGAGTCTGACCTTCAACTCTCTAAACTTTGTCCTTGAGCTCGTGATCACAGCTCGAGAGAACGTCAGGGCTGCCCACTTTACTTAGAAAGGGCAGCAAAGCTGTTTCAGGGATCATGTTCCTCCCACACAACAGAATTACCGTACTGTCATAACTATGAAGTGGAAATGCAAAGCAGGACTGACAGGTGTGTCTCAGCTATCTAGTATAATCGCAGGAGATAATGTTTTTGTAGGCTTCGCGGACTAACTTTGTGAATCCCTACATTTGGCTCTGGTAAGGGTCTGTTAAATGACACAACCCTTGTATATTCTGTGAGTTCTATGTTCCTGTGTTGCTTTGTAAGGTAGCCAGGAGGGCAACATGAGGATTGGACCAACAGTGGATCTGAGGAAGAGAATCAGCCTTTAGTCAAGTGCTCCTGCTTCCTCTCTCTCTGCTTCCACAGAACATAGAGCCAAGATGCTGCCTGTCCCACTGAGTGTTTCCAGCAGCTGTTTTATTTCAGGTTTTCAGAATCTGTGGTTTATTTATTTGTCTTTTGTTTTCATCTTCGGTTTTTGGAATCTGCAGATTTTTACCTGTACACTCTGTTTATATTTCAGGTTTCCAGAATCTGCAGATTTTTTTTCCTTTGTATTTTCTGTTTTTATTCCAGGTTTCCAATATCCGAAGATATTTGCTTGTATTCTGTTTTTGTTTCAGGTTTCCAGAAGCTGCAGCTTTTTGCTCCACACCAGCAGGCTCCATTTGTAAAACTCAAAGGATTTTGTTCTATCTTGTTGGCTTTCAAAGCTGTGCATTAATTTGGATGGTGAATAGCTGTGTAGGGGCTCCTAACATCATGGTCCTAGAAAAGTTCAGCACAGAAACAGGCCCTTTGGCCCATCTAGTCCATGCTGAAACATTTAAGCTGCCTACTCCTGTCAGCTGGCATCCCTCCATAGCCCTCCCATCCAGGTACCTATCCAAACATTTCTTAAACATTGAAATTGAGCTTGCATGCATTCAAGATCCTCTGAGTGAAGAAATTTCCCCTCATGTTCTGCTTAAACTTTTCACCTTTCACCCTTAACCCATGACCTCAAGTTGCAGTCCCACCCAACCTCAGTGGAAAAAGCCTGCTTGCATTTACCCTATCTATACCCCTCATAATTTTGTATACTTCTATCAAATCTCCCCTCAATCTTCTACATCCGAAGGAATAAAGTTCTAACCTATTCAATCTTTGCTTGTAACCCAGGTCCTCCGGTCCCAGCAACAAGGTTGTAAATTTTCTCTGTACTCTTTCAGTCTTACGTCTTTCCCGTATGTAGATGACCAAAACTGTTCTGTGAGCTTAAGAGCTAGTTCATGTGTCTGCATTGCTTCGTAAGGTAGTCAGGTAGGCAATATGGGGATTGGACCAATGGTGGATCTGAGGAAGAGAATTAACTGTGTGGCCAACAGCTCCTGCTTCCTTTCTCAGCTTCCATAGTACATAGAACGTTTAAGCACAATACAGGTCCTTCGGTGCACCATGTCCTGCCAATCTTTAAACCTACTCTAAGGTCAATCTAATCCTTCACTCCCACACAGCACTCCATGTTTCTATCATCCATGTGCCAATCTAAAAGTCTCCTAAAATGCCTCTAATGTATCTGCCTCTACCACCACCCAGGCAATGCATTCCAGACACCCAACTCTCTCTGTGCGAAAAGCCTATCTCTGACACCGCCACCACCCCCCCCGCCAAACGTTCCCTAATATTATGCCCTCTGGCATTCGCCATTTCCCCTGGGGGATAGGTCTCTGGCTGTCCACTCGATCTATGCTCCTTATCATCTTATACACCTCTATCAAGTCACCGTTCATTCGTTTTCACTCCAAAGAGAAAAACCCAAGCCCGAGCCCTAGCTTCCAGTTAATGAATTGAAATTTAGAGAGGAACTCGGGATAGACCACCATTCTGACAATGGCTATTGACCTGAAATGTTGACTCTGTTTCACTGTAGGTTCTGTCCAAAATGCTCAGTGTTTCCAACTTTGCATTTTATTATGGAAAGGAAAACTGAGTTGATGACTCACCGTGTTTCTGGCCCTGAAGTGTTAATTGTTTCTATTTACGAGATGTTGTCTGTCTGTGTGTTTCCAGCACCATTTTTATTTCAGGTTTCTAGAATTTGCAGCTTTCTATATGTATTACCTGTTTTTGCTTCTGGTTACTAGAATCTGCAGTTTATTTACTTGTATTATTTTTATTTCAGGTTTCCAGAATCTGCAGACTTTGATTTGTATTCACAGTTTTTGTCTCAGGTTTCCAGAATCTGCAGACATTTTATCTGTATTCTCTGTTTTTATTTCAGGTTTCTAGAATCTGCAGACTTTGACTTGTATTCAGTTTTTGACTCAGGTTTACAGGATTTGCACATCTTTGCTCCACACCAGAATTTCTAAAATTCAAGGGATTTTGTTCTATCTTTTTGGTTTTTAAAGCTATGCATTAATTTGGTGGATGAATAGCTGTGTAGAGGCTCCTCATATAACTTATATTTGGATTTAGCTGGAAGGTTTTGCATACAGTGTCTTATAAAAGTAGCCAGCCGCCATTACAAACAGGGATTTAACTGAGAATTTTTATTTCCAAATCACATGCTCTATTTTTTCCACAGGACATGTCAGCAGTTCAAAAGTATTCACCCACCCCACCCCCCCCCCCACCTTTGCTCAGTAAGTAGTTGAACCTCCTCTTGCATCTGCTACTGCCAGTAGTCTTTCTGGATAAATCTCAGTTAGCTTTGCACAACATGATGGAGCAAAATTTGCTAATTCCTCCTTGTGAAATTGCTCAGGCTGTGCCAGGTTAGTTGGGGAGCAGCAGTGGACAGCAATCTTAGGGTCTTGCCAGAGGCGTTTAATTGGGTTAAGTTCTGGGATCTAACTGGGCCACTCAAGGACATCAATTTTCTTCATTTGAAGCCACTCTGACAGTGTGCTTTGGGTTGTTATCCTGCTGAAAGATGAACTTCCTCCCCAGTTTAAGCTTTCTGGCAGAGGCCAATAGGTTTTTATTCAGGATCTATCTGTATTTAGCAGCATTCATCTTCCCGTCAATTCTAACCAGATTTCCAGTCCCTGCTGCTGAACAGCATCCCCATAGCATGATGTTACCTCCACCATCATTTATAGTTGGGATGGCGCAACCCAGCTGATGCGTAGAATTAGATTTACATCACACATATCGCTAAAAAAAGCACAAGTTTTCCTGTAAGCACTTTGCAAAGTATCATTTAGAAGATACTGTAAATATGTGGAAGAAAGTCTTGTGGTCGGTTGAGACTAAAGTGGAATTTATTATCCTCAACACCAAGTGTTGCATATTGTGAATGTCTCCATTTATCATGGAGGCATTCACCTGCTCCGGCTAACAATAAATCAAACCCTCGCTAATCGAGGTGCTCAGCTTCCGAGCTGGTGATGGTGGATGGTTGAGAGACCTTGCGGTTGTCTCTGCCTGGTGATGCCCTTTAAATCTGAGCATCGGTTTTAATTTTCTCTTAAAACTGCATTTGAAAACTCAAAGTGAAGTACATTTCGCCTTCCAGTTGCATTCTGTTGAACAAAATTACCAAAATCGCTTCTGAGAAATGTTTCTGTAGATATAAAGATTAAAGTCTGTGTGATGACATTTGCTTCAAGTTTCTGTGTGTTCATTGGATTAGATTACATGTACATTGAAACATTCATCATTTGCGTCGATGACCAACACAGTCCGAGGATGTGCTGGGGGCAGCCCACAAATGTTACCACACTTCTGGCACCAACATTGCGTGCCCACAGCCTACTACACCTTTGGACTGTGGGAGGAAACCAGAGCACCTGGAGGAAACCTACGTGGTCATGGGGAGAACATACAAACTCCTTACAGACAGCAGCAGGCATTGCATCGCTGATCGTTGTAAAGCACCGCTCTAATCCCTATGCCATGGCAAGTCATTCTGCTTGCTTCTGGACACCATTTATTGTTTGAAGGAGGAAGGTTGTATTGAACGCAAACAACAGGAATTCTGCAGATGCTGGAAATTCAAGCAACACACATCAAAGTTGCTGGTGAACGCAGCAGGCCAGGCAGCATCTCTAGGAAGAGGTGCAGTCGACGTTTCAGTGTGAAGGTTGTATTGAATATTCTTTTGCCTTGTGAAAGCCAGGTCAGGTTTACAAGACACAAGAGATTCTGCAGAAGCTGGAAAATTCAGAGCAACACACACAAAATGCTGGAGGAACTCAGCAAGTGAGGCAGAAATCTATGGAGAGGAATGAATAGAACAGTCAGTGTTTCGGGCCAAGAGACTTTGAAATTGTTTTTGTCCTGAAACATTTGACACAATATGAATCATTCCAGTTCTCTTCAGTGTCCCAACACATCAGGGACTTTTAGCAGCCTGGGCAACATATTATCCCTGAGTGGGAGATGCCTCCTTCCCTGCCCACACGTTGTTGATACAGATCACCCTCTGTGTGGAAAAAGTTGTCCATTAGCTTCCTATCAAACATCTTCTCTCTCGTCTTAAACCTACCTCCTCTAGTTCTTGTTTGCCGAACCCTGGGAGCATTCACCCTATCTACACCCCTCATGATATTATGCACCTCTGTAAGATCACCCCTCACTCTCCAATTTTCCAAGGGGGGAAAGCGTCCTAGCCTGTCCAATTTCTCTCTCGAGCACTGGCAACATCCTTGTAAATCTTTTCTGCACTCTTTCCAATTTAACAGCAACTTTTCTACAACAAATGGACCAAAAATGTTGTCTCAGGGCACCAGTGGGATAGAAGATATTTGTTTGCCTACGAAAAAAATCCACCTAGAATAAAGGTTGCAAAATCATTAGCTTATTCTGGTAAGATGGCGGCACACAGGTACAGTGGCTTCTCTGGGTCTGGCAAATAGTGCAAATGTTTGTCTTTAAACATTTTTCTTGTGATCACAAGATCCTGTTGGACATTGGTAATACAAAATACTGAAAGTCTGGTTCATTAATTCATTGGCGAGACCGATGGCAGAAGAACTGAGTGGTCTTGGGTTGTTGCATGGACCAAGCCCTCATACCACAGTGTTGCCAGTTGCAGCCACCCAGGGGAGGAGGTGAGGGAGAGTACAGAGGCATGGTGGGGGCACTGGAATCCATGCTGCTTCTGGGTCTGGGCCCTGCTGGGTGGTGCTCCCGTCAGTGCTACTCTCCTGTATTCGCTCCCTGGAAGACAAGCTATATTGCCTCCCTCTTCACTGACCCAGCCCGAGATGAGTAACCGCCACATGATCGTTCTTGCAGAAACTTGGCTCCAGGACAACATCCTGTGCACTTTCAACCTTCAGGCCATGACACTCAGGGACTTGTAAGAATATTACTCTGTGACAGTATGTGGTATTGTAATGATATGTGTTGTATGTGACTATACGTGTTTTGCATCTTGGCCCTGAAGGAACAGTGTTTTGTTTGGCTGTATATATGTGGCTGAGTGACAATAAATTTGAACTTACTCTCTCAGAGGAGGTGGGACTAGTGTAATACTTTCTCCATGAAAACTGCTGGCCCATTCCCACCACCTAATCAACATTCATAAGCAGTCCCTAATATTCTGTGGAGAGGGTGTTAGGCACCAATGTGTACACAGGCATAGGAATTAATTCAGACTGACTGACTCACCTGATCCTCTGCCATCATTCAACATCAAATGAGAAGCAGTGGTTCAACATGGAAACATCTCAGTTACCCCACACTGCCCAGAAGGTGGCAATGGCAAACCACTTGTTTAGAAAGATTTGCAGGAACAATCACAGCACAAGATGATAACCCCCAAACACCATTGTTGCTTCAGGAAGTGAACTCTACAAGTAAACCAGGGCTTTCGCTCCATCTACTGAAAAGCTGATTGTTTTAAATTTATTGCATTTTAATAAGTTAATACAACACTGTGTAATTAGCTTCCAATAGAAAGCTTTTCATTTGCTACCCATAAAACAAAATTGAACACATTCCAGTTAAAAAAAAGTGGAGAAATGCAAGTGAGAATGAAAATATTCATGATGGATGTTTTTTTAAAAAAAAACTGCTTGGGACAAAGTCATTTTTGAATAAAGCAAAGTCAGAGTCTCGTAGTTCAAATCCTAATCTGAATTTTGAATCTTCAGAAACAAAGAAGCTCTTCAGCAAGCCTCATGCGATGCCCATGTAGTGTTATGGTGTGCATTGTCTGTAGTACCGTGCTTGAGATTCAATATACTCCTTGATCTTGGCTACTTTATTCTGATGATCTTCTAGCTGTGCAGACTTGCTCTCCAGTTGCTTGGCTCCCAGTGCAAGGCTCTGTTCGGTTGCTAAAATGAAAGCACATTCACAGTGTCATCAAAAGATTCCGAACAAGGGCCACTGTACGAGACACCGCAACATCAACTGGACAAGGTAAACCATTGTAAGCATAGCCTTCACTTTCTTCTTCTTCTTCTCTGTCTTGTTTTATGGCGGTTGGCACCCAGCTTAATGGTTCATTACCGCCACCTTCTGCTCCAGAGTGTGCAATAGACTTACATTCTAAATCCTTCCACCCAATCTCTCTCAATCTCTCTCTCTCTCTCACACACACACACACACACAAACTCTTTCTCTCTCTCTAACCTACACCTTATCCTCCCATCTTTGGCCGTCCTAGTACCCTATTCCTGCTTATCCGTCATATCCTATAAAAAATACCCTGTACCCCTTAACCCTGACCTGTGCTCTCTCACCCATGCCCAGCAACCCTTTTAATGTGATTTCCTGCACCCCCAATTCCCTTAGATTAATTCTCATCATCTCTCTCTGTACCCCATACTTCCTGCAACTCAGAACTACATGTTCTATTGACTCCTCTTCCCGACATTCCTCACACAATCCTGTCTGGTGTTTCCCTATCATATTCAATGTTTTGTTTAATGCACAGTGCCCCATGGCCTTCACTTTACTGACCATACAATTCGCTGCTTCACAGTATGGAACCCAACTTAATTTCATAGAACTCAGAACAGTACAGCACCAGGCCCTTCAACCCACAACATCTGTGCTGACCACAGTGCAAATTAAACTGATGATCTTCTGCTTGCACACGATCCACACCCCTGCAGTCCCTGCAGACTCCTGTGTTTACGTGAACTGAGCTGAGGAGGAATTTCTTTAGCCAGAGCGTGGTGTGTCTGTGGAATTCATTGCCACTTGGAGGCAAAGTTACTGGGTATATTTATTTATTAATGGAGATACAGTGCACAATGACCCTCCGAGATGCACCACCCAGCAACCCCGATTTAACTTTAGCCTAAGCATGAGACAATTTTCGATCACCAATTAACTTACCAACCGGTGGACTGTGGGAGGAAACCAGAGCACCCGGAGGAAAGCACACAGTCACAGGGAGAACGTACAAACTCCTCACATTCGGCAGTGGGAATTGAACCTGGGTCGCTGTTACCGTAAAGTTTTATGCCAGCCACTACACTACCGTGCCGCCCCTAAAGCGGAGGTGGCTGAGCTCTTGATTAGTAAGGGCGTCAGAGGTTACGGGCAGAAGGCAGGAGAATCGGGTTGAGAGGGAATATAAATCAGCCACTCTTCTAAACTCCAGCGAGCCTTCAAGTGGCCCTTATACATTAACCCTTTCACTTCTGGGATAAGTTTTGTGAACTTTCTCTGCACTCCTCCCCAATGCCAGCACATCCTTTCTTAGATAAGGACCCAAAATTGCTCCAACACTCCAAGTGTTGTCTGACCAATGCCTTATAAAGCCTCAGCATCACATAGTCTCCATTCAAAATCTCCTTGGCGCCAAAGGTGGCATGAAAAAACTGAGACACCAATGCAGGAAAAGTGAGTATCAGACACGAGATTGCCCTTCCCAATGATGAGGTCTCAGTGACCATGTGCCACCCACACTCAGTCTGCCGAAGCCCATTTGACATTCTGCCTCTCTGGTATTAAGAGGAGAGTCTGACCTCCTCTCTCTGGATCTTTTGCCCCACCTAGGAACTGGTTGGAATTAGAACAGGAGCAGATGGGTGCTGACCTGCCTCCAAAGAGGAGAGGTAGCTTCACTGGACAACAGCCTGGAGCAAACTGAACTCTGCCATTGGTTCCCAGTACACCAGAGTGGAATTCACAACAACACAGCCTTTCTCCACCATTGGACACTCTCCTGGCACATCCCCTCCATAAATATTCATCCAATTTCATGATAAAGGACAGCCAGTTACTTACCTTTAATCACTGCCATTAACTCCTCATACTTTTTAAGGTACTGTCCAGCCTCAACTTTAATCCGATTGACTCGGTCCATTATGTCCTGCGGGAGAGGTTCTGGAACCTTATTTCGAAGTTTCTCATACTCAGCAAGGAGAAGTTTCAGATCCTGGGGAAGGAACACATTGGAAACGGTGACACACTTTACACGCTGCTGTACCATGTCACACACGACACATTTGTGCAAGATGGTTCCTTTGTCATTCTCCAGCACACGAGTGTAAAGGAGAACGAATTGATTGCTACTCCAGATCCACAAAAACACAATTAGCATAAAGAACACAATAAAAACCAATAAATTTAAAGATAAAAGCAATCCTATAAAACATATTGTGCAAGTAACGGTTATATACTGTACATAGACTGGTAGAGTGACACTGTGTATGTAGTGGTGGTTGGGCTGGTGGGATGGGTGAATTAGCTTGGTGGAAGGAACTGTTTTTGAGTCTGGTGGTCCTGGCGTGGATGCTACATAGCCTCATCCCCGATGGGAGACAATCAGTCCATGAGCAGAGTGGGTCGGATCGTTCATGATGCTGCTGGCCTCTTTCTGTATCTGTGTCCTTGATGGAGGGTAGGCTGGTGCCAGTGATGTGTTGGGCAGTTTAAACTACCCATTGTCGAGCCTTCCTGCCTGTCGCAGTGCAGTTTCCATGCCATGCTGTGCTGCCACTTGTTAGGATGCTCTCCACTGCGCCTCTGTAGAAGGTCGCGAGTACTGGTGTACATAGTCCAGCTCTCTTCAGCCTCCTCAGAAAGTAGAGGCACCAGGGAGCTTTCTTGACTGTATAGGACGTGTTCTGGGACCATGAGAGAACTCGTATTCTGCCTAGTCCAATTGAACTGAACCTGGACCATATCCCATTTCTCCCATCCATGTACCTATCCAAACTTCTCAAACGTTACAATCAAACCCACATCCAACATTTGCCGTCAGCTCGTTGCAACTCTCTTACCACCCTCTGAGTAAACAAGTTCTCCTTAGGCTCCCCTGAAATACTTCTCCTTCCACCTCTAAACTATGACCTCTAGATCTAGTCTCTCCCAACCTCAGTGGTAAAAGTCTGCTTGTATTTCATCATCACTGTGTGCCATGTCGTATGACATCATTATGTGCCGTGTCATATGACATGGGTGAACAAGGTCTTTCTATGGCCGTGATTGTTCCTGGCAAGTTTTTGCTACAGAAGTGGTTTGCCATTGCCTTCTTCTGGGCAGTGTCTTTACAAGACGGGTGACCCCAGCCATTGTCCATACTCCTCAGAGACTGTCTGCCTGGTGTCAGTAGTCGCATAATCAGGACTTGTGATCTGCACCAGCTGCTCGTACGACCATCCACCACCTGCTCCCATGGCCTCACGTGACCCTGGGGCATTGGTGGCTAAGGAAATGCTACACCTTGCTCAAGGGTGACCTGCAGGCTAACGGAGAGGAGCACCTTACAACTCCTTTGGTAGAGACACATCTCCACCCTGTGACCCATTTACCCTTTCTATAACCCTCATAATTTTGTTTACCTCTATAAAATCTCCCCTCATTCTCCTACACTCCAGGGAATAAAGTTCTAAGCTGTTCAATCTTTCCCTATAACTTGGGTCCTCAAGTCCAGCAACATCCTTGTACATTTTCACTGCACTATTTCAACATTATTCACATCTTTCCTGCAGGTAGGTGACCAGAACTGCACACGAGCCTCCAAATTAGGCCTCAACAATGTCTTACACAACTTCAAAGTAACACCTCCAGAAGACAGCAGACTGGCAGACTGGCAACTGATGACCAGTCAGCCGGCTGTGGGATCTTGCAGTGCAAGTGTCTGATGAGATTACAACAGACAACACGTCACAAATACTTCACTGGTGACAAAGCTGTTAGAACGGATTCAAAAAGCACTTTCGAAATGCAAGATGGCTTTGACAGAGCAGTTACAATTGAAACCTATCCGATGTTGAAAGGCCTCGATAGAATGGATGTGGAGAGGATGTTTCCTATAGTGGGGGAGTCTCGGACCAAAGGCACAGCCTCAGAACACAGGGATGTTCATCTACAGTGGAGATGAGGAGGAATTTCTTTAGCCAGAGGGATGGTGAATCTGTGGAGTTTGTTGCCACAGGTGGCTGTGGAGGCTGAGTCATTGGGTATATTAAGGCAGAGGTTGATAGATTGTTGATTGGTCAGGGTATGAAGGGATACGGGGAGAAGGTAGGAGATTGGGGCCGAGAGGGAAATGGATTAGACATGATGAAATGGCAGAGCAGACTCAATGGGCCAAATGGCCTAATTCTGCTCCTGATACTATATTCTGGTTTAAGCCTGAATATCCCATTCGAACTAAATACAAGAGGGATTTGTCTAAAACACCAGGGCACTGATTGCACTCAGTAACAACTTCCAAGTCAAGTCTTGAAAGGAGTAAAAAAAATTAAACAGTAGTGAATTAATTCCCATTGTACATTATATTATGTTTTATTCAATGTAAACTAAAGGACATTCATTTAAGAAGGGTGGAGGAGTGTGGGGGGGGAAGAAATATCAACAGTAATTTTTTTTTAAATTCACAAACACACACACACACACTCAGACAGTGGTGGGTTTCTGGAACACACTGCCAGGGGTGGTGGTAGTAGCTGATAAAACAGAGACTTTTAAGAGATTCTGACAGTCACAAGATGGGTGCGGCAGGATATAGAGATGAAACTAGGTTATGGGCTGTGTGGGAAGGAAGTGAAAAGATGTCCAAATAAAAGGGTGTTGGGGTGGGGGAAAGATGCCCAAATTAAAAAAAGGCATCCTCCCTCCCCCCCCCCCACCACCTTCCTTCTCCGTGCTGACGAAGGGTCTCGATCCGATACTTCGAATGCTTGCTGTTTTCCATAGATCCTGCCTGGCCTGCAGAGTTCCTCCAGTATTTTGTGTGTGTTGCTCTGGATTTCCCGCAACTGCAGACTTTCTCGTGTTTGTAGAAGAAAGTGTTAGACTACGGCAACACACACAAGATGCTTGAGGAACTCAGTAGGCCAGTTAGACTAGTCCTGGACTAGGTTTATATAGGTCAACAGAACCTAGAACACACTGCCAGCAGTGGCGATCGAGGATGACACAAGAGAGACATTTAAGAGGCTCTTGGTTAGTCTCAAGATGGGTACAGAGAGTGATAGAGATGGAAATAGGTTATGGGCTGTGCAAGAATGAAGTGGCAGACTGGTCCTGGAGTAGGTTTATAAAGGCAGGCCCAACACTGTGGGCTGAAGGGCCTGTACGGTAATGTTCTCTGTTGTTTGAAAGCTAACTAACATCTTTTCTTCCCGTTAGTTTTTGCGAACACCTACCTGCTGAGCCTCCTCCCCCGTTTCATATACATTTTTAGCAGTCCACTCCAGCTCATGGGCCTTCTGCAGATTTGCCTTGTTCTGTGTCAGCAGGCTGTTGATCTGACCAGCAAGACCTCTCAGTCGTGCAGTCATGTCCTGCAGGCTGGCCTCTGTACTCACCAGCTTGTCCTCGGTCTGTAAAACACAGCAAACCGTTACCACCATGGGCAGTAATGTACTTTATTTTATGCATTACCGAGCACAACAATGAATAGTGACAGTAAACATGACAGATTCTGGCGTAATTGGATAATTAGATCGTCACAGCACACAGAGAGCTTTGGGTGTCAACTAACTGCTAAATATACACCCACACATTTCATGCAGTGCACCATCTTTATCCCGGCGAAAAGGAACCAAAAACCAGAGGAAACAGGCTTAGGGCGAGAGGGGAAAGATTCTAAAAGCTGGGTATGTGGAACAAGATGCCAGAGGAAGTGGTAGAGGGGAGTACAATTATGAAGTTTTAAGGGGCAATCTGTTGAAGGAAGTCAGCAGGGCAGGTAGCATCTGTGTGTGTGGGGTGTGGGGGGAGGAAGGGAGAAACTGTCAGCTTTCCGGGTCACACCCCCACATCAGGACTGAGAGTGGGGCAGGGAGAAAGGAATGGAAAGGGGGAGTGGTGAGACAAGATGATAGGCATTGTGACTCCAGTTAGGGGAGGGGAGGAATGAAGTAGGTCGATGTTTTGGGGTTCAAATTGCAGTAATACGTTTCACTTTCATGTTTTATTTTATTGAAATGCAGCAATCCCGATTTAATCCTAGCCTAACCACGGGACAATTTAAAATGAGCAATTAACCTACCAGCCAGCAGCGGGAATTGGACCCTGGTTGCCTGTACTGTAAAGCGTTGTGCTAACCACTACACTACCGTGCCCCACTACGTGTGGCGGCCGTACAAAACGCACTGTGAACATTGTGTGCAGTTCTGACGGTCGCATTACAGGAGCGATGTGGAGGCTTGGGAGAGGGGCCTGAAGAGGTTCACCGGGATGCTGCCTGGATTAGAGAGTGTGAGCTATAAAGCGAGCACGGACAAACTTCCTCTGGACTGTCAGAGGCGGAGGGGTGACCCGACAGAAGTTTATAAAATTTACAATAGGGTAGACAGTCAGAATTTTTATCCCCCAGGGTTGAAATATGGGGCATTAGAGGACACGAGTTTCAGAGCAGAGGAGAAAGATTTTTAGAGTGATGTGTGGGTCAAATTTTTTTATTATTAGACGCACACAGATACACGCAGAGTGGTGGATGCTCGGAACGTGTTATGTGCTGCCAGGGATGGTGGTGGAAACAAATACGATAGTCGCGTTTCAGAAGTTTTTGGATTGGCGCCTGAATATTCAGGGGATGGATAGATACGGAGCACAGAGAGGCAGAAGAGACTTTGCTCAATTTGGCATTGTGTTCAGCACAGACACGGTGGGGTGAAAGGCCTTTTCCTGTGCAGAATGCAGATTAAAGGCCGGTTATCAATAAAACCCCTGCTCTGACTGGGCTATATATTGCACTGACAGAGGGCCTCCTTAAATCAAAGGAGACTGGCCTGGTGAGATACTGTACACAGTCAAATTTGTATGATTCACTGACTGAAGGAGTCAGAATTAACTCACCTCTCTGACACGATCCTGTGTAGAGGTGATGGCCTCTCTGATGTCACCGATCTTATCGTTCACCTTCCCCAGGGCATCGTTAGTGTCTCGCAGAGCATCACGAGCTTCACCAATGTTGTCCTTCACTTCATCAGCTCGTTCCCTGCAGCATAGCACAAGGCGACACAGAAAAAGACCGATTTAAATTGACTGCGGTTTCATTCAAAGGGAGAACTGAACATAGAAAAGTACATCCCATGATGTTATGCCAGCCTTTTAACCTACTCCAAGATCAATCTAAGCCCTCCCTCCCTCATAGCCCTCCATTTTCCTATCCTGTATGTGTCTGTCTGAGAGTTTCTTACATCTCCCTAATGTATCTGCCAATACTAGTAGTATGTTCCACACACCCGCCACTCTCTGTATAGAAGAACTTGTCTCCAACAATCCCCTATACTTTCCCCCAATCACCTTAAAATTATTCCCTCTGCTATCAGCCACTTCCACCCTGGGAAAAAGTCCCTGACTGTTCTCTTGATCTATGCCTCTTACCATCTTGCACACTTCTATCAAATCACCTCTCACACTCCTTTACTCCAAAGAGGAAAGCCCGAACTCCCTCAACCTTTCCTCATAAGATGTGCTTTCTAGTTCAGGCAGCATCCTGGTTAACCGCTGAACCAATCTGTTGGGATTGTAGGATAGAAAGGCCTTTTCTAAATATTCCCATAATACTGCAAAGGTACATGGATGGGAAAGATTTGGGACGGCGGGGATTATCAGCCAAATGGGACAACTCAAACACACACAAACTGCTGGAAGAACTACAAGGAAGGCACCTTGGCCAGCATGAATAAAAGTTGGCCCGAAGGTCCATTTCCATATTGTACATGGGAGAAGGGGGTAATATATTTGACAATGGACTTAACTTTAGATGCAACATTATTTATTTTTTGGAGATACAGCGTGGAATGGGCCTTTCTGGCCCTTCGAACCACACCGCCCAGCACCTCCCAATTTAACCCTAGCCCAACCACAGGAAAATTTACAATGATCAAACCGGTATGCTTTTAGGAAAGCTGGAGGAAACCCATGCGGTCACAGGGAGAACTCCCTACAGAGGGCACCAGAATTGAACTCTGAACTCTGACTCCAAGGTGCAACGGTGTCACACTAACCGCTGTGACACTAGTGTGGTGTTTCTACAACCACATTTTAATTCATTTCAGATCATTTATTAACTGGGACAAGAGTGACGTTCCTAAATACTCCTCTAAAAGTGAGATGGTTGGAAACACAGGAACATTCACAGCGACCTCGATGCAGCAACTCATTGGCTGATATCAGACTGGAAGGGTTGGCCCCCACCACACAGTCACACTACCTGGCTCTCTGTGCTTCATTAAGCAGGGCCTTGGCTGTTTCAACATCCTCCTGGGTATCCGCCAGGATGTTGGTGACGTCAGGAAGGCTGGCTGCGATGTTGCGCAAGGTGTTGATCTTGCTTCGGATGGTGGCGGCGTCCGTGGGCAGCCTGAGCGAAAGGACGCTTTCGCTGATCTTCTGAATTTCATCTGGGTCGGCCTGGGCTGCTGCAAGATTCAAGTTGTGTGTGGCTTATTAAAAGGGTTCGAGGAAGTAAACTGGACCACCTGACTGTTTCTATACAGTGGCATCCTGGATTTTAATAAAAATACGTTAAAATATGGTCACAAAATCAATTGTCACTGCCTCAGAGGCAGAACTCTCAGAGAAGATCATTGTGTGATTTGAGTGATGGGGGCACGGAACTAGTGCTATGGTTAGGGTCCTGAGACACACAAGTTCAAATTCCTTTTAGCAGATATTGTTTAAATTCAGTTGATATTCAGAAAAGTTTTAAAAAGTCAATAATTGTCAAAAATTGTTCACCAGCTTCCTTTAACCCAAACCAGCCTGGTCCAATAGAAATCAACGTTGGATCACAAACTCATTCATGTGATGTAATAATTTATTTTATTAATTACTTTATTTACTTAGTGATTCAGTGTGGGACAGGCCCTTTTGGCCCAGCGAGCCATGTCATCCAGAATAATTTAACCCCCACCTAATCACAGGAAGGTTTACAATGACCAACTAACCTACTAACCACTATGTCTTTAATTGAAATCAACGTCGGACCACTGACTGATTCCTGCGGCATAATAATCTACTTCAGTGGTAACTATCTGCAGAAGGATAAATCTCAGGTTGAATATGACATACATACTTCGCACTGGACAACAAAGATTTTGCTTCCTGAATACTTTTGGGTGTATCTTATGAATTTTAGGCTTCTGATCATGAAAATTACCATGAAATTTCCCTATCATGCACCATTAAAAATTGCCTATATTTGTTATTTCAATTCATGATTCATGTCAATTAAAATGTTGCCCACAGTGTAAACTGAAACTGTGAAGTGCAACATGTCACTAAAGATTCATTTTCTGCATTCCATTTAGACTCTTCCCTGCAAATCTTGGCGCTGTCAGTAATGAACATGGTGAAAGGTTTCACCAGGATATTGCGGTCATGGAGAAACGGTATCAGGGCAACTGGAATCCATCAACACTGGCTGATTATGGTTGGACACTTAAGTGAGAAGCCTCAGACACTGAGTACAAATGAAAATCATCCACAAAACGTTTTTAGTTTAGTTGAACTATTGCAAAGTGTCACATCTGGTATGCAATTAAATGCGTTATATTCAATAAAAGTTAATTTCTTGTTTATCCAAATTCCTATGTGATATAATTTCAGACTAGTTGTATTTGTGTTCAGCTTCAACTGGTCTATCATAAACAAAAAAAAATTCTGAGGAAGCAACACTTTCAGAAAAATTTGTTGTCCAGTGTAATAAATAAATGTACTTTGCATCTTTATTTGCTTAAATAGCACAGATTTTGACTTTATTATGGTACAAGCGGATAAAATCCGGGACCATATATTTGCAAAATTCTTATCCGCTTGTTTAAATAGTTCTCTATCCTTATCAGGGTGGTGTGGTGGAAATTATCTCTAACAGAAGAGGTGTAAGTCGCTCCTTCACTCCACTGGCCTACAGGTCACCCTTGGGCAAGGTGTAGCACCTGCTTAGCCCCCCAGTCTGGGTCATGTGAAGCCATGGGAGCTGGTGGTGAAGTATTCTACATAACATGAAGCCAATCCCCAGCGCCATGTATAGAATGCAAAACTCCAATACTTGCAAGAGAAATGTCTTTCTACCAGCTTCCTGTGTAGTTTTTTTTATATTAGCACTTCCTGTTCCAGACACACAAATAGGTACTGTGGTTGGTGGATGAGTTGGTATGCGCACTGCCTACGCCCCTTGTCAATTGAGCTCTGCCTAGAACACAGAACACTACAGCACAATACAGGCCCTTCGGCCCACAATGTTGTGCTGACCTTTTGACCTCCTCCAAGAACGATCTAACCCTTCCCACTTGCATAGACCTCGTCATGCGCCTTTTACAGACAAGACCAATTAGTTAAAATAGACTAAAATTTTGAGAAGCTGCTCACTTGTCAGAAAGTCTTTGATTTGGCTGATGAGGTTCTTGATGTTTGCGAGGTTATTTTGCATCTGATCCTTGGCTGAGACAACTCGATTTGTCAGACCTAAGGCATTGTCCTTAATCCTTTGAGCCATTTGTTCAGTATCTTCAAGCTGAAAAAAAATCACAGGATATCTTGGTTCACACACAGCCTAGGATCAGTTTTGAGACCACTATACTTAAAGACATCCAGCCCTCAGAATTGATAGGTAGATTCAGTCAATGAAAGCATTGTACAAGACACTGGTGAAACTGTACCAGAGATTTGCATACAGTTTTGGTCACCTCGTTATAGGAAAGATGTTATTAAACAGGAAGGAATTACAAGAACGTTGCCAGGACTTCAGGAACTGAGATATAGGGAGGAGTTGTGAAGGCTAGAACTTTATCCCTAGGTGAGCAGGAGTCTGAAATGATCTTATAGAAGCAACAGGATTATGGAAAGGGCAAATCTGCTCAGCCTTTTTCTCCAGGGAAAGGGAATCAAAAATTAGTGGCAAACATTTAGGGCAGGTGATTTGGGGTCCACAGACCCCTTGCTTAATGATATTTGTTCCATGGCATAAAAAAGGTTTGGAATCCCCGGAGAGAAGGGAAAGATGTTTTAAAAAGGGACAATGTTCACCCAGAGGGTGGTGGGTACGTGGGACGAGCTGCCAGGTGAAATTGGTAGAGGCAGGTACATTAACAACATTTGGAAGACTTGTGGACAGGAAAGGGTTGAAGGGCTTATTGCTATGCTGCACTCTATTCTATACCGTGCTGGGGGTGGTGGGGTGTTTACTGTGGGATCTCCAGCCTGCACTGTGGAGAGACTCACGAACACTTCAAGTATCAGAAAGCAGGTGGTAACCACAACAGATCAAAAGGGCAGCTGGATGGTTCAGATTTCTGGGGGGGACTCCAGGACTCCGGAACTCCGGGACTCCGATTTTACACCAAATGACTTGCACTGAAGAACTAAGAGCATTAAGCAAAATGGTTTACTGAGCAATGTCAATTCCAAACAATCTACAAACCCAGCTTACCTTGCGGGAGAGCTCTGCAATCCTGTTGGTGACACCTGGGATGGAGGTACTTCCTCTCTCAGCGTCTTCGATCGCTTTGCGTGCCAACTGAAGAGCACCCTGGCAGCTGCTGCCCTGACAGACCTCCGGGCATAGCTCCCCCACGCATCGCTCTGCAGTGCAGGGCTCTTTCCTGGAGTCACCACAGACCTACAGGAAAGGTCAGGCATTTATCTTACACACTGCCATCATGGTTCAAATTGTCACCCACCGAATGTTGAGCGGACATGAAGAGAATCTTTCCAATAGTGGGGAATGCTAGGAACAGACAGCACAGCCACTGAGTACAAGGTCATCCCTTAGAACAGAGATGAAGATGAATTTGGTTAGGTTTTGTAACCTCAAAACATTTAACTAATTCAAAGGAAAGCAAGAGAGAACATATATACAAGATTACTCAAGTATTACTGAAATATTAAATATACAAATTTCTTTAGCCAGAAGGGCCAGAGGGTGGTGAATCTGTGGAATTCATTGCTGTGGAGGACAAGTCATTGGGTGTATTTAAAGCAGAGGTGATAGTTTCTTGATTAGTCAGGGGGGTCAAACGTTATGGGGAGAAGGCAGGAGAATGGGATTGAGAGAGAAGATTAATCAGCCATGAATGATGGCACAGCAGACTTGATGGGCTGAATGGCCTATTTCACCTCCAGTCTCTTATGGTCCTATAACTGATTACAGCAGTGCACAACAGGAGGACAGCAGGTCCTCCTGTGGAAATGATGCCTTACCTTGTGGATGAGCGGCAAGACATCCGGGGTCTTCAGGCCATCCTTCAGCACCTGCAGCTTGTCCCTGTTGTCTGTGCTTAGTCGCGTCTCAAGGTTCTTTGCGGTGAAGCGAGCATCTCGAGCTTTAAGGATAGTGGGTTCGACGGCAGTGACTCGGTCTTTGGCTCCCTGGGAGCGTTGGTACGAGGAGAGAATGCTTGTGAAGGTGCCTGAGAAAACGGAAGTTACCACGATGCGTTCAGGGTGAAGCAGAGGCTGCTTGACGTTGTGCAGATACTAACATGGATTTCCCTCATTGAATAAATGGCTGCTTCAGGCAACCTCCTAACCATGAGGCCCGTCACAGAACATGAAACAATGGAGTTGTTACAGAGCAGAACGAGGCCAATCAGCCTATCGATCTTCTAGCAGAACTGCCCCATGTTTTACCCCGATCCCCGCAAACTACTTCCATCAAATGCCTTCCCAATTTGCTTTCAAAAGCTTTAACTGACTCCGTCTCCACCATACTGTGTTCAAGATCCAGAGCATTAATTATCACTCTACACAAAATACATTTCCGCCACCCTTCCTTGTAGATTTGCACAGAATCTGAAATCTCTGAGCCAGGTACCGAACCAACGAAACAGACTCCTTCTCTATACTTTCCACGGTCTCATCTACCTCGATCTAATCTCCTCCCAGCCGGTGCACTGGGGAGAATGACCCTAGCTTTTCCAGTCTGACCCAGGAGCTCAAATCCCTCTTCTCTAGGACCATCCCAACAAGTTCTGATCGCCTCATTATTGGAAGGATGTGGAAGTTTTAGAGAGGAGATTTACCAGGATGCTGCCTGGATTAGAGAGCATGTCTTATCAGGATTAACAGCCAACCTGAAACGCTTTCTCTGCATCGACTTCCTCGTGTTACTTGAGCTGATGAGTATTTCTGGGGTTTTATTAGGGAGAGGAACCGATCACTCACTGAAATCTAACCCACACCCGCTGCTCCGTACCTTGATTGCCCTCAGAGCCTTCAGCAATGTAGCGGTCCACCTGCTCCCTCTTCATCTGCACTTGGCTCTCCATGTCT
Source organism: Mobula birostris (assembly GCF_030028105.1). Classification (NCBI taxonomy): domain Eukaryota; kingdom Metazoa; phylum Chordata; class Chondrichthyes; order Myliobatiformes; family Myliobatidae; genus Mobula; species Mobula birostris. The sequence continues at coordinate 94,511,391 of NC_092383.1, read as the reverse complement.
CTCATGTCACTCTTCAGCTCATCCAGTTCTCTCTGCAGCCGGAAACTTTGATCCACATTACTGAAATCAGTGTTGATGTTGTTTGACGCCAATCTGTGAATACATGAAACAAAATCATCGAACATCAGAGCACAGTACAGGCCCTTCAGCCCACAATGTTGTGCCGACCTTTTAACCTTCTCCAAGATCTATCTAACCCTTCCCTCCCACTTTGCCTTCCAATTTTCTATCATCCATGTGACTTTCTTACATGTCCTTAATGTATCCGCCTCTACCACCACCCCTGGCAGGATGTTCCACCCACCCACCACTGTCTGTGTATAAAAAAAAACTCTTGCCTCTGATATCTCCCCTATACCTTCCTCAAATTTCCTTAAAATTATGACCACTCATATTAGTCATTTTTGCCCTGGGGAAAAAAGTCTCTGTCAACGCCCTCAGTCTGTGCCTCTTATCATCTTGAACACTTCTATCAAGTCACTGCTGTGCTCCAAAGAAAAGCTCACTCAACCTTTCCTCATAAGACATACTCTCCAATCCAGGCACAGATTCGCCCTCTGCACCCTCTCTAAAGCTTCCACATCCTTCCTATGCTGAGGCGACCAGAACTAACTAACACTCCAAGTGTGGTCTAACCAGGTTTTTATAGGGCTGCAACATTACCTTGCAGCTCGAACTCAATCCCCCGACGTATCCCCTGAATGCACGTAAACGACTAGGTTTTGGAATAAGGATCTGTTCCTGGTCCACAGCTGTTGTTTAGTGTCACTACAAGCAACTCTCACTGTGATTACCTGGTTCATTCCCCTCTCTAGTCTCACCTTGCATACAGCAAATAGGAGATAATGTGACCACAAGATATAGGAGCAGAATTAGGCCATTTGGCCCATTGAGCTTGCTCTGCCATTTTATCAAGGCTGATCAATTGCCCTTTCAGTCCCAATCTCCTGCCCTCTGCCTGTAATCCTTCATGCCCTGACTAATCAAGAATTTATCAGCCTCTGCCTTAAATATACCTAATGACTTGGTTTCCACAGCTGCCTGAGGCAATGATTTCCACAGATTCATCACCCTCTGGCTAAAGAAATTCCTCCTCATCTCTGTTCTAAATGGATGTTTTAGTATACCCATTGACTTGGCCACCACAGCTGCCTGTGGAAATGAATTCTACAGATTCACAATCCTCTGGTTAAGGACATTCCTCCTCATTGCCATTCTAAATGGACATCCCCCTGTCCTATAATGAGTCTGATCTACCTCTTGTTTTGCGTCAAAGTCCATAAATTCCTCCAGATGTGGAGTTTTTAAAAGTTTTCAAAGAGGAAACACTGGCGTGGTTTAAGAAAATACATGCTGTTTGCAGCTGGTTCATTTCTACCACCAGAGGGAACCGACACGTCACTTCAGCCATTCTGTGCCTCTTTCAGGGCTTCAGCCTAGACTTGGCTCTGCCAACTCCAGGTGACCCTATCACCCCATGGCTCAGACCATCTCCGGGTGTCCGGGTGACTCTACCACCCCTCGGCTCAGATCGTCTCCGGGTGACCCTGTCGCCCCACGGCTCAGACCGTCTCTGGGTGACCCTGTCGCCCCACGGCTCAGACCGTCTCCGGGTGTCCGGGTGACCCTGTCGCCCCACGGCTCAGACCGTCTCCGCGTGACCCTATCACCCCATGGCTCAGACCGTGGCTGACAACGAGAGGGCACTGCCTTGTGTCTGAGGAGGGTTGTGTCCATTATTGAAAAACCAAACAGGGATGAAGTGAGAGATCGCAGAGTGTTCATTTACAAAGATTATATTGGCAGAGTAAAACAGCATGGGTACAGGCTCCGCAGTCCCACCGGTCCATGCCGACCCAGCTAATCCCAATTTCCTGCGTACAATCCATATGCCTCCAAGAACCACCCCTCCATGTACGCGTCAAGTGGCTCTTCAGTGATACTATCATAACTGCCTCACCACTCCCTCGGGCAGCTCGTTCCTTACCTTCTGCATGAAAAGGTTGTCTCTCACGCCCCCTTTCAAATCCTTCCCCTAGATCCACACTCCCTAGTTTTGGTCTCCCCCACCCTGGGGAAAAAAATTGTTACTGTCCATCTTATCTACACCCCTCAGTTTAAGCAGTTTTAAGGTCACACCCATGCTGCAAGGAATAGAGAACTAGCCCGGCAAACCTCTCCCTATAAGTCAGGTTGCAACTAGTCCTGGCAACGTTCTTGTAAAGTTTTTCTGCTCTCTTTCCAGTTTACCCACATCATCTCTACAACAGGATGACCAAGGCGACACAGCATTCGAAGGCAACACACACAAAATGCTGCAGGCCAGGCAGCATTCATGGAAAGTGATAAACAGTCAACGTTTAGGGTTGGGAAGGAAGCGGGAAGATGCCAGAATAAAAAGGTGGGGGGAGAGGAAGGAGGATAGCTGGAAGGTGATAGGTGAATCCAGGTGGCTGGGAAAGGTCAAGGGCTGGAGAGGAAGGAATCTGATAGGAGAGGAGAATGGACCACGGGAGAAAGGGAAGGAGTTGTCATCCCGGGGGGAGTAACAGTGAGGGGAGGTAAAAAGTCAGAGTAAGTTGAAGTGAACGTTCATGCCATCAGGTTGGAGGCTACCCAGGCGGAATATAAGGTGTTGTTGCTCTACTCTGAGGGTGGCCTCATCTTGGCATGGATATCCGAATTAAATTGTTTGGCTACCGGGAAATCTCGCTTATGGTGGATGGTGCAGAGGTGCTCGATGAAGCAGTGCCCCAATTTCCAACGGCTCTCACCAATATAGAATGAGGCCATGTGAAGAGCACCGGAAGATTGTTGGTGCAGTAGAACTGCATCGTAATATCCCAGCTCCTGTACTCAGTGCCCGGACTGATGAAGGTAAACGCCTTTTTCACCACGCTCTGTATCGATGATGCAACTAGGCACTATTGTGATCAACAAACTCTAACAGTGGACCAGTACCTGAGGCGCTGAAGGTTGTCGTACACTTCTGTGATGGTGCTGTTTCTCACGGCGGGGTTGCTGATGATTGCCTGGATTTGCCGCAGCTTGTTATCCAGCGCACTAATCTCACCGTCGTACCGACTGCTCGCTTCACCTGGCAGCTTGACGTTCAGCAGGGCCTTGTGCCGCCTGGTGATCGCGCCCAGCTCGTTGTCCATCATCTGGAAGCACGGGTGGCACTGCTTGCAGTTCGGGAAGTCAGAGCAGTAACCACGCTGGCACTCGTTGCAACATCTGCCCGTAATCCCTGGCTGGCACAGGCACTGACCTGTACTCTTGTCACACATGGCAGTCTCAGAGCCGTGACGGTCACAGTCACATCCTGTCCGGGATGGAAGTTCAAAGAAAATTCAGTTACTGTTGCCATAACATCTGTCCTTTGAAGTCATAGAGTCATACTGCACAGAAACAGGACCTTTGGCTCGACTGGTCCATTCTGATCAACGTCCGTCAAAGCTAGTCTCATTGGCCCAGCGCCTTCTAACCAGGGATGGTGAACCTATGGCACGTGTGCCCAAGAGGGCACACGCAAAAGTTCTGTTGGCACATGGCCATGAAGTGATGCCCCTCAGTTCTTTAAACCCCACCCATTTCAATCTGTCTCTGTCATTCTTCTGTTAATAATAAAACATTAAATATACACAAATAAACAAGAGGACTCAGCCTTTTTCCTCAAAAAGTCCATAATTATTATTACTAATTCATTAATCAATGATAATCTCTGCTCAAAATTACCATGGCAAGTGAGAGAATCTTTTAGAAGGTATCACCGGTTTGGGCACACACACTCAAAAAGATTCATAACCACTGTTTTAAGCCTTTCTTATCCACGTACAAGCCCAAAAATATCGTTAACGTACCTACCTCAATCATTTCCTCCAGCATCTCATTCCACCCTCCGGGTGAAAAAAATTGCCCCTCTGGTTCCTATTAAATCTTCCTGCTCTCACCTTAAACCTGTGCCCTCTACCCTCTTTCACCTCAGATGGTTGAAGAAGCCCCCAAATCCTAAGAACTTTCTACAGGGGCACAATTGAGAACATCCCGACTGGAATGGGAACTGTACCTCCCTCAATCGCAGGACTCTGCAGAGAGTGGTGCGGACAGCCCAGCGCATCTGTAGAAGTGAACTTCCTATGATTCAGGACATTTACAAAGACAGGTGTGTAAAAAAAGGGCCTGAAGGATCATTGGGGACCCAAGTCACCCCAGCCACAAACTGTTCCAGCTGCTACCATCTGGGAAATGGTACCACAGCATCAAAGCCAGGACCAACAGGTTCCAGGACAACTTCTTCCACCAGGCCGTCAGACTGATTAATTCATGCTGATACAACTGTATTTCTACGTTATATTGACTGTCCTGTTGTATACACTGTTTATTATAAATTGCTATAAATTGCACATTTAGACAGACATAACACAAAGCTTTTTACTCCTCATGTATATGAAAGATGCAGGTAACGAAGTCAAGTCAATTCAATTCAATTCCTGATTCCCCGACCCGTGGAATCAGGAACCAGAGGCCTCTACATTCCATGACATTGGACTATGCCTTACCAAGCCAAGGTAACTCTGGATTCAAGTTCACTTCAAAGGAATCTCCAGGTCAATAATGTAATTGAATTGAAATTAAATGTCTGATGAAGGGGCATCGATCTCAATGTTACGGAAACTGCTCGACCTGCTGAGCGTTTCCAGCACTGCCTGTTCTTGTTACAGAGATGAAACTCATGACCTCACAATCAACCTCGTTGAGACCTCACACCTTACTGTCTGCCTGCACTTCCTCTGTAACGGCTACACTTAACTCTGCATTCTGTTATTGTTTTACCTTGTTCTACCTCGGGGCACTCTGCAATGATTTGATCTGAATGAACAGTATGCAAGACAAGATTTTCACTGTATCTCAGTAGGTGACACTAATAAACCAATATCAACATCATCATCATCAATGTTCCTCAGCAGCCGAACATGGGCAGCAAGCCAGAAGTTTTCATCTCATCGCCCCCCTCTACCCTTCTGTTCTCTATTCTGGGCTCAGGAGAGGGACTTATGGGAGGCTGGTGTACCAGACTTAGCCCCCGACACCACCACTGGAATTTACCCCTGGGTGTGGCAGCAGAGACACCGCGGTGACGAGCTGCGGACAGCGACTTAGCTGTGCGAGCTCACACCTCTCAACTTCAGCACGGGTAAACGTGAGCAAGCTGGGAGGTCATGGGATACTTGGAAAATTAGAATAAAAATGGCATATCATAGAGCAATAGAAGAAAACAAAACCAGAAAATGTGATACCCAGAGAACTCTGAACTAGAGGTCAATCTCGGAAAGAAAATTTGTTAATCTAACAGATTCTGCAGATGCTGGAAATCCAGAGCCACACACAGAAAATACTGGAGGAACTCAGTGGGTCAGGCAGCATCTATGGAGATGAGAAAACAGTCAACACTTCAGGCAGCAACCCTTCATCATGACAGTTTGCTAACAAACAAAATTTGCTCAGTTCTCATCACCTTGTTCGGACGATATTGTGGACCATTTTGGTCACCAGCAGAGGGGCTGCAAAGGAGATTCCAAAGCAGAGACCAGAAATTACATCCAGCAAGGAATATTGAGCAGCAACTGAGCATCATGCTCAGCACAGATATTGTGGGCCAAACGGCCTCTTCCTGTGCTGCACTGTTCCATGTCATAGAGCATTACAGCACAGAAACAGGCCCTTTGGCCCATCTAGTCTGTGTTGGGACTGGCCTTCTGCTTAGTCCATAACACCATAAGACATTGGAGCAGAATTAGGCCATTTGACCCATTGAGTCTGCTCCACTGTGTCTGATTTATTTTCCCTCTCAACCCCATCTACATGCACCCAGACCACGGGTCTCCATGTGTCTCATACATCTACTTATCCAGACCTCTCTTCTACATGCTACTTGTTGTGATATCTTTGGTGATAACAATAGAACAAATAGTTTTCCCATTTACTAACCTTTAGCCAGGAATTCTTTCATAACTCCAACAGTCATGCAAGAACTTCTCTCTGACAAAGGCTATCAACTGGAGTAAAGACATAGATACTTGTTCCAATTCTTTGCAGCAGAACATTCTTCTCTACGTCTGAGGACTGGACTTGCTCAATTGTTGCCAATGGACACAAATTTTTTCCCAAAGGGGGTTCTGGAGGAATGATAAATCCCCAGGCTCAGTGTCAGCCAACTGGACGGTAATGACCGAGTACTCACGCACGCATTCTGTCCCCAGACGGTAGTAGTAATCTGGGCATGTCTGCAGATCTGACCGGCTGCAAGTCCTCCCACTATTGGCTGTTCGGCAGGGGCATTGACCTGTAACCTGGACAACACAACAAACAATTAAAATACACAAGGAAAGTAAGAACTTCCCAATGCGCACCCTCTCAGTCCAGCAATTAAACTCTGTTAACCGAACATTACCTTCCTTTTGTCACTGAGTAAGCATTCATTTGCTCGTTATGTGCCGTGTTGTATGACAAGGGCGATCGTGATCTTTCCACAACCATGATTATTCTTGGCAAAATTTTCTGTAGAAGTGATTTGCTATTGCCTTCTTCTGGGCAGTGTCTTTATAGGAAGGGTGACCCCAGCCAGTATCAATACTTTTCAGAGCCTGTCTACCTGGCGTCAGTGGTCGCATAACCAAGAAAATATGCACCAGCTGCTCATACGACCACCTGCCACCTGCTCCCATGGCTTCACATGACCCTATGGGGAGGCACTAAGCAGATGCTACACCTTGCCCAAGGCTAACCTGCAGGCTAGTGGAGGGAAGGAGCACCTTACACCCCCTTTGGCAGAAACGCATCTCCATCCTGCCACCCAGAGTAAGCATTACTAGCCCAAAAAAACATCAGATTTCTGAATGAACCACGAACACCATCTCATTATTCCTCTTCTTGTGGGTGGTGGGGTGGAGATACGTTTCTACCAAAGGAGGTGTAAGATGCTCCTTCCCTCCACTAGACTGCAGGTCACCCTTGGGCAAGGTGTGGCACCTGCTTGGGCCTCTGATCAGGGTCACGTGAAGCCATGGGAGCAGGTGGTGGATGGTCGTACGAGCAGTTGGTGTGTATCACGAGTCCTGGTTATGTGACCACTGACGCCAGGCAGACAATCTCTGAAGAGTATTGATAATGGCTGGGGTCACCCGTCTTGTAAAGACACTGCCCAGAAGGCAATGGCAAACAACTTCTGTAGAAAAATTTGCCAAGAACAATCATGGTCATGGAAAGATCATGATCACCTACATCACACAATATAGCACACATGGTGATGATTATTCCTCTTTTGCACTTTTTTTGTAACTTTTTTAGTAATTAGATACATCTTCAATCCACAAAACGACAAAATCCATGTCTTCTGTCAGTGATAACCAACCTAATTCTGATTTATAACTTTCTCGATCTCAAAAACAAAGCTGTGAAATCTACCAGAACGGATGCTTGAGGAACAGCACTGGTCAGTAGCCTCCAGGCAGAATACCCTCCATCTACAACCACCCTTCTGTGGGCAACGCAATTCTCAATCCACGCAGCCAAGTTTCCCTGGACCTCAACCTCCTGACTACCATATGGAACCTTATCAAATGCCTTTCTAAAATCAATATAAACCACATCCACTGCTCTACCTTCATCAACGTGCTTTGTCACATCCTCAAAGAATTCAGTCAGGATTGTGACGCATTCTCAAGCCAAGCTGACCATCCCGAATCAGACTAAGCTTCTCAAAATGCTTGTAAGAGTCTGAGAATCCTCTCCAGTAATTTGCCCACCACTGAAGAAAGACTCACTGGCTGATAATTCCTACAGTTATCCCTATTCCCTTTCTTGGATAAAGGAATATTATTTGCCACTCTCCAATCATCTGGTGGTAGCCAGTGAGGATGGAAAGATCATTGTCAAAGGTGCAGCAATCTCTTCCCTCTGTAATCTGGCAATATCCCTCTGGGCCCAGGGACTGATCTATCCTAATGCCTTTTCAATGTTCCAGCACATTCTTTTTCTTTAACATCGACATTTTAAGCATGCCACCTTTCGTGAGGGGAGGCCCTGAGCTTTCGGGCGTGACGGGAGTTACGCCGTACCTCATCGCAACGCTGACTGTAGGAGTTTGTAGGATCACAGCTGCAGGGAGTGCAGCCAACTCCACTCCTCAGGTTCCAGAAGCCTTCGGCACACCGGTCGCAGCTGGAGCCCACCACGTTGGGGAGGCAGGCGCACTGGCCCGTCGTCGGGCTGCAGAGCCCTCCCGCCTGAGAACCCCGCCCATTGCACGTGCATCCTGAAAAAAATAACACACATTCCAGTCGGATCCATCGCGGGGAATATCCCATTCCCTCAGCCCATGGGCATTTCATTAACATCTGGTGGAAATGAATGGGTGAGGTGTCTGGGATAGTTGGCAGCAGCCAGCACTCTGGCCCAGCCATTCTTACTCCTTGGATAGTATGTTTTCGGCTTGAGGTGGAGTCCGAGCCCATACTGGGGAAAGGTGGCCTTTTCTGGTAAAACAGCTTATACAGCCATGCAGTGCTACAGCATAAAAACAGGCTGTTTGGCCCATTGTGTCTGTACTAACCACCCTGAGAACACTTTACCTATTACTGGCGGTACATTATTTTCCAAAAAACCCAATTCCCACACTTGGTCCATTGCTTCCTTTGCCTTAATGATACAAGGGCTTGTGGAGGTACTTACTGGAGGAAGGATTTGGAAGCTTTAGAGATTTGCCAGGATGCTGCTTGGTTTAGGGAGCATGTCTTATGAGGATACATTGGACAAGCTCAGGCTTTTCCCTTTGGAGCAATGGAGGATGAGAGGTGACTTAAGAGGTGGTGAAGATGATAAAGAGCATGGATTAAGCAAACGGCCAGAGACTAATACGAGGGGACATAACTTTAAGGAGATTGGAAGAAGGTGCAGAGAGTGGTGGAACATGCTGCCTGTGGAGGCGGTAGGGGCAGGTATTTAAGGGGCTCTTAGATAGGCACATGGATGAAAGGGAAATGGAGGGTTGTGTGGGAAGGAAGGGTTAGACTGTTCTTAGAGAAGGTTACAAATTTGGCCAGAGGGCCTGTACTGTGCTGTATTGGTAAATGGTCTAGTTACTTATTTATAGGTACAACACAGAACAGATCCTTTTGGCCCAATTAGCAACACAGCCCATCAACCCACCTATTCTACTCACAGGGCAATTTACAATGACCAATTAACACAAATGGGAGCCTCCCAGTCTGGTAAAGTGTTCCTTTATAATTTAGAGGTACAACACGATAACAGCCTCTTCCATCTCAAAGAGTCCGTGCTGCCTAATTACACCCATGTGACCAAATAACCTACTAACCCGTACACCTGGAACGGGTGAGGAAACTGGGGAAGCCGGAGGGAATCACAGGGAAGATGTACAAACTCCTTACAGGCGGCGCCAGGATTGAACTCCAAACTCCAGTACGCCTCAGGCTGTAATAGCGTCGAACTATCGTGTGTCCCCCCCATGTTCTACGTGCTTTGAATAACTCAGCAAGGAATCAGGCCCTTCAGCCCAACTGCGATGTCCCGTCACCTCAGGTCACAAACTTCTCTCAGGGATTTACATTTTCCCCTTTCCCTCTTATGTTCATTCCTCCTGCTTCCTAGTTCCCTCTGTTCTGGTAACAGACGTCAGGGTGAGTTTGGACAAGAGGAAAGGCCGATCACAGGGTGCCATTAATCCAGCACACAGCACTCATGTCTGAGATCATTTGGAACATACTTATCTAATTTCAGTACTATAAACCACAATGTACATTTGTTATAAAGACCACAAGACATTGAAGCAGGTAGGGCCATTTGGCCCATCAAGTCTTCTCTACCATTCGATCATGGCCGATTTACTATCCCTATCAACCCCATTCTCCTGACTTCCCCCCATAACCTTCAATGCTCTAATGAAGAGCCTATCAACTTCCGCTTTAAATATGCCCAATGACATGGCTTCTGCAGCTGTCTGTGGTAATGTATTCCACTACAGTTCAGGCTGGGGCACGGATCTATCAGGAGAAGCCAGTGAGCCTTTGCTACAGCCCCTGACGTGGCACAGAGCCCCAGAGGTGGTGGCTGGTACTTACTCCGACAGCCCGCAGGGTCACTGGCATCCAGTCCGTAGAAATCAGCTTTGCAGCGGTCACACCGAGCTCCCTCCACATTCTCCTTGCACCTGCACCGTTGTGTCACAGGGTCGCACATCCCGCCGTCAACCGAACCCGAGGGATCACAGTCACAAGCTAACGGTAATAAAAAATAATAACAAAAGAGATGGAGAGGATAGTGCTGCACGTGTCCTCTGCTGGGCCAGAGTTCAGGGGAGGGCCAAGAGATGCTGGTCAGTCTGAGGAAAGCTCGCTAACACAGTGAAAGCTCAGGATCTGCAACCACTTGTCTCGTTCTGTGTACATAGGGTTGCCAACTTTCTCACTCCCAAACAAGGGACAAAAGTAGCAGTCAAATATGGGACACTTGTGTTTACCCCGAGAAAGACTACCATGACCATGAAGCCTTGGGCAGGCACCTGTGTGCGCGTGCATGTACGTGCCGATTTTTTTCTACAAATCAGTTTTGCCTTAATCTTTCCAATTCTGCTTTTACTATATGTTAGTGTTATTTTAGGTAGTATGTGTTATTTGGTATGACTTGTTAGGTTATTTTTTGGGTCTGGGAACGTTCAAAAAATTTTCCCATATAAATTAATGGCAATTGCTTCTTTGGTTTCCGCCATTTCGGCTTATGAACCGTTTCATAGGAACGCTCTACCTTAGCGGGGGAAATACGGGATAAGGGCGGTCCCATATGGGACAAACCAATTTAGCCCAATATACAGGATGTCCCGGCTAATACGGGACAGTTGGGGACCCTATGTGTACCTTATGATTAAATCAAAGTTTTCTGAAGGGCCTTGGGAAACAGCCGGAAAAAAAACTGCAGAGCAGAGGGAAAGAACGAGGAGAGGGACTAACTCAGTGGCTTTTCAGAACTCAGGGTGCCTATCCAGGTCAGTGTACGTCCGTGTGAGCAAAGGCCAGTTGGTGGACGATGGCTAATCTGGGCTCAATACTGAAGATTGAAGTCAAAAATCAACCAGAAGTCTGGAACTCGTCACCTTGTTCCTGCCATAGATGGTACACGACCTGCTGAGTTCTTCCAGCATTTTGTATATGTTATCTCAGCAAATAATTGTTTTGTGCTATTGCAGGGAAATTGGCACGGCCGAATACAGATCTCTCTGGGAGTGGAAGGACTTGCTGTTTTGTGGATGGTAGGACGTGGTGGGGCGTTTTACGCTGGTCTCAAATTCCCTGAGCAATGTGAGATGGAAGAGAGCTCACTCACCCACACAGGCATCCACGGCACTGATATCTCGCTGAGGGTGTCGGTAGTAGGGGGGTTTGCACCTCTCACAGTTCTTCCCCATGGTGTTGTGCTGACAGTCATCACAGACTCCTCCGCTGGCACCTCCGCTGGCCTGGTACACCGCGGGGTCAAAGTGGCATTTCTGTGAATGGTTGTTACAGTTGCACTCTGCAGGGAACGGAAAGCCAAATGACAAAAACCCGAGAACGTGTACCAACGGGCTCAAGGGCAGCTTCTACCCTGCTGTTCTCAGGAAGTTAAACAGAACTCTTCCACGGTGAAGATAAAGTCTATGTTGGCTCGGTCCTTACACCTTGTTGTCTACCTACACTAGCCCTCTTCACATTACCACCATCAGGACCGAAGTAGAGCGCATCAGCGTCTTCCTCTCTGCCATCAGATTTCTGACTGTCCCATGAACGATACTATATAAGACTGTGTTCTGTGTGTGTGTGTAATATATTGATCAATCGATCGAAATACAGCATGGAATAGGCACTTCCGGCCCTTCGAGCTGCATCACCCAACAACCCCCCAATTTAACCCTGGCCTAATCACTGGACACGTGGGCATGTGGCCAAGTGGTTAAGGCATTGGACTGACAACCTGAAGGTCGTGAGTTCGAGCCCCAGCCGAGGCAATGTGTTGTGTCCTTGAGCAAGGCACTTAATCACACATTGCTCTGTGACGACACTGGTACCAAGCTGTATGGGTCCTAATGCCCTTCCCTTGGACAACATTGGTGTCGTGGAGAGGGGAGACTTGCAGCATGGGCAACTGCTGGACTTCCATACAACCTTGCCCAGGCCTGGAGAATGAAGACTTTCCAGGTGCAGATCCATGGTCTCGCAAGACTAACGGATGTCTTTAAATCACCAGACAATTTACAATGGCCAATTAACCTATCAACCAGTACGTCTTTGGACTGTGGGAGGAAACCAGGGCACCTGGAAGAAACCCACGCGGTCACGCAGAGAGCGTTCAAACTCCTTACGGACTGTGGCAGGAATTGAACCTGGGTTGCTTGTGTTGTAATAGTGTTACACCAAAAGAAAGGAGTTTTAGAGGGGATTTGGGGGAGAAGTTTTGTTCTCCATATAAAAAATGTGATTGAATTAGGAATAGGCCCTTTGGCCCACAAAGGGGCTGTTTTCTCTGGAGCAGCAGAGATCTGATGCAGGCTGGTAAGGATATGAGAGGCATAGATAGAGCAGACAGGGAGTATCTTTTTCCCAGCGTAGAAATGTCTAATACCAAACGGCATGCATTGAAGGTGAGGGGGGTAGGTTCAAAGAGGATGTGAGGGGAAAGTTTTTTTACTCAGAGAGTGGTGGATTCCTGCTACGGTGGTAGAGGCAAATATCATGGAGGCTTTTAAGAGATGTTTGGATGGGCACACAAATGTGAGGAAAATGGAGGGATGTGGACATGGTGTAGGCAGGAGAGATTCGTTTTTGGTGGGTTTTGATTTACTTTTTAGCCGGTTTGGCACAACATTGTGGGCTGAATGGCCTCTCCCTATGCTGTACTGCTCTATGTTTAATATCCCTGCTAAACATGGTACCAATAAATTAACCGACTGCTGTAGACTACCAGGAGTGCAGCTTAATGGGAAAAAAACTCCAAAGGGAGCTGATAGACGAGTGTTGGATAGAACACATTGCAGAGATATTGGGAAATCAGGGGAAGGGGACTGATGGGATAGCTCCCTTGGAAGCTGGCAGGAACCAGATGGATCGAATGGCCTCCTCTCATGCTGTTGCAAGTTAAGCAGTTGGTGCGTTTGCATGCCCTCAGCCAAGAAACTGATACAAAACGTAGGTCGGAAAACCCAGCCATTTACAGCGGTGGTGAGACATTTAGCAATAAAATGTGACTAATGAACACCAGGTTCCTTCTAATCATTCATTTTAGTCTTTTATAACTAGACCCTAACTGCAAGCCTAGGCCCATGGAGAGGGACAGAATGCAATGTTACTCACTCTTGCACACGTTGGGACTGTATTCGTCTGCTGGCTTCCATGGCTGGTCATTGTAGAGGCTTGCACACATCTCACAGTTCTTGCCTACGGTATTGTGCTCACAGGCACACTGTCCATAAGCCTGAAGGAAACAACCAAGAAAAGCTAAAGTTACACGTAGAAAATCATAAATGACCTGGATGAAAGTGTGGGTGGGTGGGTTAATGAGTCTGCAAATGCTACAAAGATTGGTGGCATTGTGGATAGTGTAGAAGATTGCCAAAGGATTGATTGGGATATAGATCAGCTGCATATATGGGCAGAGAAATGGCAGATGAAGGTTAGCCCAGATAAATGTGAAGTGTTGCACTCAGAGTTGGTAGGTCAAATGTAAAAACACAGTGCACCATCAATGGCAAGGCGCTTAAGGGTGTTGAAATGCAGAGGGATCTGCAGATCCAAGTCCATAGTTCTCTGAAAGTGACTGCACTGGGAGAGGATTCAGAGGAGGTTTATGGAAATGATCCCAGGAATGAAAGGGTTAACATACATTTGATGGCTCTGGGTCTGTACCTGATGGAGTTTAGAAGAATGAGGGTGGGGGGGGGGATCTCATTGAAACCTATTTATTTTAAGGCCTGGATAGCTGGACATGGAGAGAATGTTTTCCAGGCAGAGTTTGCTTTATTGGGGGAGTATAGGTTAGGAAGGCACAGCCACAGAATAGAAAGATATCCTTTTAGAAGGAGATAAGAAGGAATTTTGTCAGCAGGAGGGTGGTGAATCTGTGGAATTCATTGCCTTAGTCATTGGTGTATTTAAAGTGGAGGTTGATAGGTTCTTGGTTAGTGGATTGAGAAAATAATAAGAAAAATCAGCCATGGAACAGACTTGATGGGCCAAATGGCCTAATTCTGCTCCTATGTCTTACGGGATGCGGAGCTAGAGCAGAGAAGATGGATTTCATGGCAGAGACTGGGGTTGAAAATGTGAGACATCACGGTTCAGGGCAAGTGCTGGGGGTAACGTGATTTACAGACTGTAAGACTGAACACCAGTACTGACAGTGCGGCTGTAACAAGGCAGGATGTGGCACAGATAAATGGCTTTTAGAATGACTGCCACTGTGAAGGACAAAGTTGAAAGGCAACACACAAAGCAACTGGGGGAACTGAGTGGGTCAGGCAGCATCTGCGGAGGGAAATGGACAGTCGATGTTTCGGGCTGAGACCCTTCATCGGGACTGGAAAGAAAGAGGGGAGACAGCCAGTAAAAGTAAGTGGGAGGAGGGTTGGAACAAGAGTTGGAGGACGATAGGTGAGGGGTGATAGGCAAATGAGGGCAGGAATGGTGTGGGGGCTGGGGGTGATGGAATCTGAGAAGAGAGGATGGCGGAGCAGGTAATTAAAGAGTGGGAGGCAAGGAGTGGAAGCAGTGAGTAGGGTGTGGAGAATGGGAGAGAACGAAGAGAAGGGGTGACGGGACCAGGTGGATTTGGAGGCGAGAGGAGGGAGGAAAGGGTCAGAAGAGGGAAATGAGGGAAATTGATGCTCATGCTGTCAGGTTAGAGAGGAGGTGCTGTTCCTCCAATTTACGCTGAGCCTCAACTCGCCTGTGGAGGAGGCCGTGGACAGAGATGTCAATACAGCAATGGGAAGTAGTAGATTTGAAATGGCTGGCCACCAGAAAACCCTGACTCGCACTGTGAATGGAGCAAGCAGTTCCCCCAATTGGTGTTGGGTCTCAGTGATGTAGAGGAGGCTGCATCAGGTCCACCGGATGCAATAACTGACCTCGATGGCTGAGGTTGGCTTTTGCAGACTGTAATAATTAGCCCCCGTTTCAGTCGGACCTGTCCTGTGCATATTGCCGCGAAATGTGAATTTCTACCGTCC
This sequence comes from Mobula birostris, assembly GCF_030028105.1. Taxonomy (NCBI): domain Eukaryota; kingdom Metazoa; phylum Chordata; class Chondrichthyes; order Myliobatiformes; family Myliobatidae; genus Mobula; species Mobula birostris. Next base: position 94,496,114 of record NC_092383.1, on the reverse strand, counting down.
GGAACTACGCCAGGGTTGTGGGATAATGTTGCATTTCATCACGGAGTCAGGGCTCCGGTCCACACGCTGCCAATGCAAGCAGTCAGCACGCGGCATAATCGGGACACGGAACGGCAGAGCGACGCTTACCCTTGGCCTGGGGCCCCGCGGGGTGAGCAAGGATGTGCTTCCTGAAGCACATCTGGAGGCGTGGCCGTGACAGAAACAGCTGCCCTGCACCTTGAGCTCGTACACGGCGTAGAAGGTGTTGACGTTGCTGAGCTGCTGAGATGAGGGCGACTTGTAGGGTTTGATAAAATTAATCCTTAGGTTTGTAAATGGTGTTAAATCTTAAAAAAAAACAAAAGAATGTTCATTGAGTGACAATTACAGTGAAACTCTCTCATTCTTCTCAAGGTGATTATTTATCAGAACCTTTTGTTGAATGTGTTGGGCACGTGGCCAATTGGTTAAGGCGTTCGTCTAGTGATCTGAAGGTCGCTAGTTTGACCAGTCCCCTATCCCACCAGTCCCCTTCGACCTTTGCACAGTCTGCAAAACTCAGCTGTGGCAGTGTGTTTATGTCCTTGAGCAAGGCAGTTAACCACACATTGCTCTAGTGTCTGTGCGAGGAGTGGCCCCCCCCCCCACACAGACTTCCAATCTGCGCCTTGTAAGACATGAAAAAGCCCGACGCAGGCCTCTCATGGTCTGAGTCGACGTTCCCCCCTTTGCTGAATGTGATTTGTATAATCACAACAGTAATAGCGTATTAGTCTTCATTATCTCTTACTTAGAGTAACAGTTCAGAACAGGCCCTCCTGACTCACTCGCCAGAGTGATGGACTGTGGGAGGAAACTGGAGCACCTGGAGGAAACTCAGATGCTCACTGGGGGGAGACGTACAAACTCCTTACAGACAGTGTCGAAATTCAACTCTGAACTCCGGAATGCCCCCAGCTGTAATAGCGCCGGCCCAGCTTTCAAGTGACCATGGCGTCCCTTGAATGAGGCCTGGAGGCTAAAGTGAGTGGAACCATTTGAAAAGAATTCCCAGGCCCTATCCACTGGGTACAAACCCGGAGGCAACCCGTCCACCATTTTGTGCTTTCACTCTTTTTTACAGAGTTGCGTTTGGTATCACCTCCCTCCGGTCGGCCCGAAACCTGTTAGTCTCCCAGCACAGCAATGTGTCCGTCAGGGAACGCTGCCGAGTGGCAGCATCCAGGCTGCAGGGGGACGTGTCGAATCTCAGCGTAAAGGCTCTGTGGAGAAAGGCTCCTTCCACTAAAACACATGGTGGGAGAGGGGCTCAGCTGGGTGGGGAAGCCGCTCAAACTATGTAATATTTAAGTAATATCTATGTAACTCTTATTATTCCGGGGCCAGATGAGTGGCAATGGGGCTATGGTTTCTTTCTTCTAAGAATTTCACTCAATGCAAGGACCATGAAGGCAAAAGTTTTGCACCGTTTCTTCTACTGTATACTTCTTTTTAAAAAAAATTCTTAATAATGTCCATTTCTGAAAAAGAACTGTCTTTGTACTTTCATTATTGAGTTGACAGCCAGAGACCTTTCCCCAGGGTGTCAATGGCTAACACAAGGGGTCATAGTTTTAAAGTGACTGAAGGAAAGTATGGGGTTGGGGGAAATATCACAGGTAGGTTTTTTTTTTATAAAAACACGCAGCAGTGAGCGTGTGGAACGCATTTCCAGGGGTACTGGTACAGCAGGTACATTAGGGGCATTTAAGAGACTCGTAGGTAGGCACATGGATGATAGAAAAGTGGAGTGCTAAGTGGGAAGGAAGGGCTATATTGACCTTAGAGCCAGTTAAAAGGTTTGCACAACATTATGGGCCGAAGGACCTGTTCCACGTTGAACTGTTTTATAATCTATTGTTGCTCTCTGTACTCAGGGATTAATAGTTACTCCTGTCTGCTCTTACTGAAAAATCTATAATTGTATACAACAAACAACCAGAAGGAGGAACACAATTTGAGTCAAGCGAGTTAGGAGAAAGGAACTATCAATGTTTTGGGCTCGGACCCCGTATGTGGCTTATACCCTGTTCTGTCTCCTCACTGAAATCTGAGCAGAGAAAAATATTACTCTAAAGACTCTGAGACAGTCATGAAGCCGTGAGGAAATGACAGTCCCTGAGCTGCCCACATTGGCTGTAACCAGAGCACCATGAACGCCGACTCCTACACAGCTACACAGTCCTGGGGAGAGCATACAAACTCTGTACGGACAGCGGCAGAACTGAACCCAGGTCGCTAGCACTGTAATAGAGTTTCACTCACTGCGACATTACCGAGCTCTGGGATTCCCCTGCTTTCTCTTTGCCTTTAAGACCGTGTCCCGACGAAGGGTCTTGGCCAAGAACGACAACTGTACACTCCCCTCCATAGACGCTGCCTGACCTGCCGAGCTTGGCAGCATTTTGGTGCGTTACCTTGTCTTTAGGACTTTGACGCAAAGCTTCACCCTTCATTGATGTTTTGATCTCTTGCGTGAGACCCTCCTGCCTCACTGCCAGATCCAGATCATGACCCTGAGGGATGGGCCTGGCACATGTTCACCAGGCCCACATTTGCCTGGCACATTGTGGGCCAAAGGGTCCTGTGCTGTAATGGTCCACGTTACCCATCAAAGTGCATTTATTATAAAGTATGTATACTTTATACAACCTCAAGAGTCATCTCCTTATGGGCAGCCACAACACAAAGAGACCCAATAGAACCCATGTTAAAACACCCAATGTGCAGAGAGACAAAAAACAAATCATACAAACATAAAACAGTACAGCACAGTACAGGCCCTTTGGCCCACAATGTTGTGCCGACCTTTAAACCCTGCCTCCCATATAAGCCCCCACCTTAAATTCCTCCATTTACCTGTCTAGTAGTCTCTTAAATTTCACTAGTGTATCTGCCTCCACCACTGACTCAGGCAGTGCATTCCACACTCCAACCACTCTCTGAGTAAAAAACCTTGCTCTAATATCCCCCTTGAACTTCCCACCCCTTACAATAAAAGTTTTCGGTGCTCAGAACTGAAGTTCACGAAAGTGAGTCCACAAGCACGAAGCCGGTCACCACTGGAACCACAGCCTCAGTTCAGCACAGAGACCAGCAAACCTCGCAAATAAACCTCCACAGGGCCTCTGGGAAGGTTTAACCATTTCAAAAGCTCCGAGTTTGTTCACAAGATCATTAAGGCAAGGTATAATTTATTAGATTGAAGAAAACCTTACTGTTAATCTTGTCGCCCTTTGTGGCGCTGATGTAGTCAGCCAGGCTGAGGGGGTTAAATACAACCTGGAAGGCAATAGAGAGAGAGGGGAGGATCAGTGGGGAAGACTTCTTTCACTGGAGTAATTGAGCTTATCTGGACGCTACGGTAGCCCAGTAGTTAGCGCGGAGTGTCGGAGCTCAATTCTGATGCCCTCTATAAGGAGCTTGTATCTCCTCCCCCTGAACGTGTAGGTGTCCTCCCACAGTCCAAAGACGCACCAGTTATTGTGTTAATTGGTCATTGTAAACTGCCCTGTGACTAGGCTAGGGTTAAATAGGCAGCGCGGTGAGACTCATTGGGCTGGAAGAGCTCTTTCTACACCATCTCTCTAAATAAATAAATAAATCTGGGTGTTGCTCTGTTGCCTGTTCTACATATTGAACTATGGGCTGTCTTTCTGATGTTAACGCTCCCCTCTGAACGCGTTGTGGTTAGTACAACAGCAGCCAGTTTCCTGACCCCTTATCAGGTCACCGAGGAGTGGACAGCTTCGACCAGTACCTCCTGAGCTGACGGACCGTGTGTCCGAGGTTGCTCCTGGCAACGGACGTCATCAAAGCTTTGCGGCCGGCCAGCCGCGATGTGAGGGAAGGTGGCGGCACAGTCGTCGGCGAAATACTGGTAGGGTTTCCAGGTCTGGCCATTGTCCTCTGAGCGCTCGATCATCATAGCAGCAGGGCGAGGAGACTGCAGGGAGCAGGAAGGAGGAGGCTTCAGATCCAAGATCACCAGAACGTGCTCACTCAGAGCTGAGGCAGTGAACCCAGAGAAACCAAGGCAGCCATTACCCCCATCCCCTCCAACCCCAACACTGATCATTCCCACTAAACATCCCTGACCCTAAGCAAAGCACCACCCCCACCCCACATACACGATTCTAAACAATCTATCTCTCTACCCCCAGCCCTTTTACCCCCCCCCCACCTTGCACACACAAACATGTGACAATACCTGGCACCCCTTCACACTCTTCATATAGAGGATAAATAAGCATTGATCCCAAGAAAGGCAATGGAATTGGACCAGGTTAATGAAAGTGTGGGCCAGATCAAAGTGACAGTGTCCAGTGATACTGAATCTCCAGTAAAAAAGATCAAACACAAGAGTTCATTTTCCCACTACCTGTACACCAACACCTCAACTAATACTGTTGTTTAGTGTTGCTAACTGCAAGTGCTCTAGTCAGCTACAGATGGTCTACAAGAGATCCACTTAACTGCAAATACTTGAGCTAATTTTAAATCATCTGGCTAATTACAAATAATTTAGCTGAGCACCGGTGATCTGGTTAACTATAAAGGTCTAGTGGGACATGCCTGTCCTAGCATCCAAAGTCAGGTCCGGAGGACTGGGCAGATGAGATCTACAGTAAGATCGAATGGGCAGGAAGGCATTATTGTAATGTTCTGTGGACAGCGAAGGGCGTGATAAGGCACAGAAGATGTTCTGGACATTCACTGCAAACTAGGGAGGCCGCAGTTTGTGACACTTGTTCATACCACTGGACTTCTCCCACAAAAGGTCTCCTGTCATTCAGGCTTGGAGATGCCAGAAATGGCAGGGAGTGAAAATGAAATGATTTTACTAGTTCAGCAAGTTAGAAACTACAAAGAATTTGAAAGTATCAACCATCATCTTGAATGTTGCAATGAAAATGAAGGTTTAGAGGACATAATTGTCGATAGCATTGTATGAAGGCAGTCCATGATCTACACTAGGTGTCTGCGCTGATTTTGTTCATTTACAGCAAATCAAAAGAACACTGCAGCATACACTGGATAAATTCCTCCGTTGATAACTATTAGGAACTATTCCAGTTTTATAGTGTTGGTAGTGTTCTAGTTTGTTCCGTTATTTCATTTAAGTACAAAATTTACCACTCAGTTAAACGATAGCTTGCCTTTTTTAAAAAAATACCTTTTTAACTATTTCATGAACCTTTGACTAATTGGAGATAGCTGTTTAATTGTGTCAAAGTGTACTGGTTGCGATGTGTCCCAATTAACTGGAATCCACTGTATTAATAATAACAATATTTCTTTCCAACAAAATCAGAAAGTTCAAGATCTTTACATGTCACTCCCTGACTAAGTAGTTAATCCAAATAGTAGAAGTTAGTCTTTTTGTGTTTAGCCATTTTCATGAAAATAATATCCTACTGGATTTCTGGGAGAAATATCCTTTGAGGCCAAGTCAACACATACAAAATGCTGGAGGAACTCAGCAAGTCAGGTAGCATCTACGGAAAAGAGTAAATAGTTGACATTTCGGGCTGAAACCTTTCATCAGGATGTAAAATGAAGCATTGGCTGTTTACTCTTTTCCATAGATGCTGCCTGACCTGCTGAGTTCTTCCAGCATTTTGTGCGTGTTGCTTGGATCTCCGGCACCTGCAGATTTTCTTGTGTTTGAAGATAGGGCAGTGGTGACTTAGGTCTTGGGATTTGGGATTCTTGACTATCTGAGACTGGAATTGGAATATTATTGTCACATGTACCGAGATACAGTGAAAAACCTGTCTTGCACAATGCCCACACAGGTCAATTCACTACACGGTGCATTGTGGTAGTACAAGATAAACAAGTAGCAATGTAGAATGAAGTGTAACAACTACAGAGAAAGTGCAGTACAGGTAAACAATAAGGTGAATCCCAATTTCAAAGCTTCCCCGCCCCCCCACATTCCTTGGTCCAGGTTGGCAGTGGGATGGAAGGTGAGTAAGGACCCTTCTACATCTGCTGGATCTATGGCGACTCGCGTGTATTTGCTTTGATCTGGCTTGCACTCCCATTGAGGACAGGAAGGAGGTAAATGGTGCAGACAGTCTGGAAAACATCATCTAAGTTACCTGCTTTACAAAAAAAAAGTCTCTCACCTTAAATTTGAGCATGACTTCATTCAGTTGGAACTTCTCAGCCATGTCTAACTGTATGAAGACTTGATCCTGATCTGCAAACACAAAGACAGAGCAGAATAAAAGATCAAAAACATTTGTTAGGATTATGTCAATTTTCAAGCTATGAAACTAGGGTAGATAAAGGGAAGTTATTTCCTTTGTCCAGTGCCCAGATATTAGGACTAGCCTTTTTGTGAGTTTATAAAGCACCGAAACTGGCCCCTCGGCCCAACTGGCCCATGCTGAGCAGGATGCCTCATCCAAGCTAATCTCATTTGCTAGTGTTTGGCCAATATCCCTCTAAACTGGGGGGGTTCCCAACCTTTTTTTACGCCATGGACCCCAACCATTAACTGAGGAGTCTGGTTGGGAACCCCTGCTCTGGAACCCCTACTCTAAACCTTTCCAATACACGAGTCTTTTAAGTTCTTATCGTTCCTGCCTCAACCACTTCCTCTGGCAGCTCATTCCTTAGAAATATCACCCAACAAGAAGTTGTCTCTCAAGTTTCTCTTAAATCTCCACCCTCTCACCTTAAACCTGTGCCTCTAGTTCTTCATTCCCCAGCCATGGGTAAAAAGGTGAGTACATTCATCCCATCTGTACCCCTCAGGTACAGACTTTATACACCAATATGTAGGATAGTACAGCGCAGGAACAGGCCCTATGGCCCACAATGTTGTAACAAACTAATTAAATTAAAATTCCTAGCTAAATTAATCCCTTCTGCTTACACATCACCCATCTCCCCCAATTGCCTGTACAGCTATTTGCCCACCTAAGAACCTCTTAAACAGCTCTATCCTACCTGCCTGTACACCACTTCTGGCAGTGCATTCCAGGTGCTCGGCACTCTCTGTGTAAAAAGAAACTTACCCCTCACATCTCCTTTGAATTTACCTTCTCCACCTTAAATGAATGCCCTCTGGCATTCGACATTTCAACCCTGGGAAAAGTGTACTGGCTGTCCTCTCAATGTTGTAAACCTCTATCAGATCTCCCCTCAGCCTCTACTGCTCCAGAGAAAACAACCCAAACAACCTCTCGTTATAGCACATGTCCTCTAACCCAGAGCAGCACCCTACTAAACCTCTTCTGCACCCTCTCTGAAGCCTTGACATCCTTCCTATAATGAGGTGAGCTGAAATGAATGCAATACTCCAGACAAAGGCCTAACTAGAGTTTTATAAACCTGCAACATAATTGCCAAGCTCTTGAACTCACCTCCTTGACCAATAAAGACAAGCTTGCTATGTGCCTTCTTTACCATCTGTGTAGCCACTTTGAGGGAACTTGGACCCAAAGATCCCTCTGTGGATCAACACTGCCATTAACTCTGTTCTGACCCTTTATATTTGATTTAGAACATAGAATAGTACAGCACAGTACAGGCCCTTCAGCCCACAATGTTGTGCCGACCCTCAAACCCTGCCTCCCATATAAGCCCCCACCTTAAATTCCTCCATATACCTGTCTAGTAGTCTCTTAAACTTCACTAGTGTATCTGCCTCCACCACCGACTCAGGCAGGGTACTCCACGCACCAACCACTCTCTGAGTAAAAAACCTTCCTCTAATATCCCCCTTGAACTTCCCACCCCTTACCTTAAAGCCATCTCCTCTTGTATTGAGCAGTGGTGCCCTGGGGAAGAGGAGCTGGTTATCCACTCTATCTATTCTTCTTATTATCTTGTACACCTCTATCGTGTCTCCTCTCATCCTCTTTCTCTCCAAAGAGTAAAGCCCTAGCTCCCTAACTCTGATCATAATCCATACTCTCTAAACCAGGCAGCACCCTGGTAAATCTCCTCTGTACCCTTTTCCAATGCTTCCACATCCTTCCTATAGTGAGGTGACCAGAACTGGACACAGTACTCCAAGTGTGGCCTAACCAGAGAATAATGGGACAACACTTCTATACGATCATCTCTCATTCTTCTTTGCTCTGAGGAATAAAACCCTAGTCAGCCAACCTCTTCCTGTAACTCAATATCTCAAACCTGCACAGCATCCTTGTAAGTCTTAAATCTATATCCTTTAGTGTCAGATTCCTCCACCCTAGAGAAAGCACAGACCCAGTGTTGGAAAGTGAGGAGCTCTTTACTCTGTTACATTGACATTGAAATATAATGACAAGGGATGTGGGTAGGATGTTCTTTATAAGTTGTTACTGTACTCTTCTCCACGTAGATGCAACCCTTGTGTAAAGATGTTGGCCCTCTTCCTATTAAATCTCTCCATTCCCATGTTAAACCTATGCCCTCTGGATGTTGATTCCACAAGCTTGGATGCATTCACCCTGTCTATGTCTCTCAAGATTTGATACAGTCGGCTATGGCTATGTGCCAGTGAAAAACGTCCTCACCTGTCTAACCTCTCTCTATAACTCAGTTCCTCAAGTCATGGTAACATCCTCGTAGATTTTCTCTGCAACCTTTGCAGTTTAATGACACCCTCGCTAGAGCAGGGGTTCCCAACCTGGGGTCCACAGATAACTTGGTTAATGGTAGGAGTCTGTGGCTTTAAAAAAAAAGGTTGGGAACCCCTGTGCTAGAGGAAGGGTGACCAAAACTGAGCACAAGTTGTGTGAAGACCTCACACAACTGAGTGAAGTCTAGTAAAACAGAAGTTCTTTAGGTGGCTCAATTCTAAGGTAATGGATACCCATCTTACTGTGGAATTTTCAAGAAGAGGAATTCTGATAGAGTCAGATTTCCACAGCAGAGAAATGGGCCCTCTGGCCTGTTCAGTCTATGCCGAACTGTTACTCTGCCTGATTCCATTGACCTGTACCTCTCCATACCACTCCCACCTGTGTACCTATCCAAACTTCTCTTAAATGTTGTAATCAAACCCATATTCATCACTTCTGCTGGCAACTCATTTCATACTCTCTCACCACCCTCTATGAGGAGAAATGCCCTCTCATGTTTTGCTTAAATATATCACCTTTCACCCTTAACTTCTAGCTCTAGTCTCACCCAACAGCAGTGGGAAAAGCCTGCTTGCATTTACCCTATTTGTACTCTTCATACTGTTGAATGCCTCCATCAGATCTCCCCCCATTCGCCTACAGCCCTGGATCATACCATTTTCTGATTGCCACCAGCTTCTCAGGGAGTCTGAGGCAATGACGTTGCTGATACGGTGGCTGTTGGTGAAGTACAGGGGATTGTAGTCGTTCCTGGAGTCACAGACGCAGCACTGCAGTAATTCCTGTGGGAAAATCCATGGGCACAGATCACTCACCATGCACACAAAGCAACTGCTCCCTCCCCCAATGTCTTTATTCAACCCTATTATTCAGTTCTCTGGCTTACAGCTGTACATAACCACAATTACTTTCATAGAACAGTACAATACAGAACCTTTGAATCAGCTCCTTTGATCAATCTAACCCTTCCCTCCCACATAACCCTCCATTCTTCTATCATCCATGTGCCTATCGAAGAGTCTCTTCAATGTCCCTGCTGTATCTGTCTACACCAGCACCGTAGGCAAATGTGTTTGATGCACCAACCACGTACTAAAAAATTCTACCCAAGACACCCCCCTATATTATCCTACAATCTCTATTGAATTATATTGTATTAACCATTTCTTCCCTGGCAAAAATTCTCTGGCTGTCCACTCAATCTATGCTTCTTATCATCTTAACCACCTCTATCAAGTCACCCCTCATCCTCCTTCGCTCCAAAGAGAAAAGCCCTCGCTCACTCAACCTTTCTTCACAAGAAACGCTCTCTAATCCAGGCAGCATCCTGGTAAATCTCCTCTGCACCCTCTCTGAAGCTTCCACATCCTTCCTGCAAGGGGGTGGACAGTTTCAGTTCAGGATCTGAAGAGAACATTCAAAACCAACCCATCCTCATCCAACCCATTGAGAATTCCTCCAATCCCTTTGGGTTTCACTCCCATCCATAGGAGATTGTTTCAAATGTATTCGTTCACAGAAAGGGGATGTCACTGGCAAGACTGGTACTTTAGATGTGGTGTCAATATAAGATGGAATGCTTCCTTGTCAGTCATCAGTCAGTGAGATCAGCATCTCAGCCAAGTGTCTTGCAGGCTGTCAAAGAGGTGAAATACCTTCCGCTGGTGCCTGCTACCCAGCCAGTCTGGGTTTAACTGAAATGAGTGATCTGGGCTTTTTTGTTTTAAAACAAATATCACTTGTTTTCCACTCAACTTGCTGTTCGACTAGAAAAGGGAAGTATGCAAGATGCCTTCTTAGCGTAGCGGTTAGGGCAACGTTATTACAGCTCAGAGTTCGGAGTTCAATTGTGGCACCGTCCTGTAAGGAGTCTTCTGACCTCCCCATGGAATGCATGGAGTTTCCCCCCAGGTCCCTGGTTTCCTCCCACAGTCCAAAGACATATCAGATACCTTAACTGGTCATTGTAAGTCGCCCCGTGATCAGGTTAGGGTTAATCGGATTTGACAGGCGTTTCTGGGGCGGTGAGGCTCAAAGGGTCTGTTCTGTGCTGGATCGCTAAATAAATAAATTTACCACCTTATCAAACCGCATAACCACTTTCAGGGAGCTGTGGACTTAGACCCCAAAGTCCCTCTGTACAGCAACACTGTCATTAACAGTGTAAAAGCCCTTTACATTTGGCCTGCCCAAGTGTAACACTTCACTTTTGGCAAGAGGCATGTTACATTTTCATTCTGGTTTCTCTGAAATGGCCAATCAAGGCTTTGTGTTTTAAAGCAAGTGCAGGCTCAAGTTACAACACTAAAATGGGCACAACGCAGCATCACCTTCTCCAAACTTGCCCTATTTCTCTGCCATAATCTGACAGCCGAGTTACTGAGATCCCAATGCCGACTGTTGTGTAACATTACGCTCTGATGAAACTGTGACTGATTTATCCTAAGTACACATCATTGAGAAGCAACGTCCTCAATACTCCTCATGTAGTCATGGCCATAAAAATCATTACTTTCTGCTGCTCTAAGCTAATTTTGCAAATGTTTGGCAGACCTTCTGGGTGAATCCAGTGCCAACAATTTAGTAACTGTGTCAACTTCTCCTCCCATGAACCAGCTGTCAGAATTTTCTGTCTCTGCATGAACGCAGCTGATCTGACTGTAAGCTGCTAACTCAAACCACAACCTTTAAATGTCTAATTCTGAGACTTATCCCCAATCACCCTGATACCCTACATTCTCTTGTTGGTGATGACAGGATTCACAGCTCACGTTAGAAGATGCAGGCTTAGGGAAGCCATGGGCCAAAAAATATTCAGCCAAAAAAAAAAACCAGGGGCTTTCCAGTCTGACAATGTGTTTCATAATCAGATTTAATATCACTGGCATATGTCTGGAAGTGCGTTGTTTTGCAGCAGCACATTGCAAAACATGGGTTCATTGTCCATTCAGAAATTGTCCTTTTCGAGATACAGCACCATAACAGGCCCACCTCACCAAACGAGCCAGCGCCACTTAATTACAACCATGATCAATTAACCGGGTAGCGGGGTGAAGATACATTTCTACTAAAAGAGGTGTGAAGTGCTCCTTCCCTCCACTAGCCTGCAGGTCACCCTTGGGCAAGGTGTAGCACCTGCTCAGCCCCCGATCAGGGTCATGTGAAGCCATGGGAGCAGGTGGTGGATGGTCGTATGAGCAGCCGGTGCAAATCACAAGTCCTGGTTATGCCACCACTGACGCCAGGCAGACAATCTCTGAAGAGTATTGATAATGGCTGGGCTCACCCATCTTGTAAAGACACTGCCCAGAAGGCAGCAATGGCAAACCACTTCTATAGAGAGATTTGCCAAGAACAATCGTGGTCATGGAAAGACCATGACCGCCCACGTGATATGACACGGCACACAATGATGATGTCATACAACATAGAGTGCAATGTGCTGTTACGTCAATGACCAACAAACACAGCCTGAGGCTGCGCTGGGGGCAGCCCACAAGTGTTGCTACACTTCTGGCTCTACAACACAGGCTGACTACAATTTACTAATCCTAATACGCTCGTCCTTGGAATGTGGGAGGAAACCAGAGCACCCTGAGGAAATCTACACGGCCACAGGGACAACATAGAAACTCCTTACAGACAGTTACGGGAAATGAATTCCAATCACTTGTGCTGTGAAGCCTTGTGCTAACTGTTATGCTGCTGTGCGGCCCAACTAAATTATTGAAATTAGATCTTGTTGTAGAATTAGGCTATTCGGCCCATTGGCCCTGCTCCACCATTCCATCATGGCTGATTTATTATCCCTCTCAACCCCATTTTCCTGCCTTCTCCCCGTAACCTTTGAAATCCTTACTAATCGAGAATCTATCGCCATCCATTTTAAATATACCCAAAGACCTGGCCTCCACAGCCATCTGTGGCAATGAATTCCACAGATTCACCATTCTCTGGCTAAAGAAATTCCTCCTCATCACTGTTCTAATTGGATGCCTTCCATTCTGAGGCAGTGCCCTCTGATTCAATTATAGGAAACATCCTCTCTACTTTCACTGTATTTAGGCCTTTCAATATGATTCCAGGATTGAACGGTTTGCCAAGTAAAGAATGTTTGACGGCTCTGGGGCCTGTATTCACGAGAATTCAGAAGAAGGAGTGGTGAAACCTAATTGATACCTATTAAATGGTGAAAGGCCTTGATAGAGTGGATGTAGAGAGGACATTTCCTATGGTGGGAGAGTCTAAGACCAGACACAGCCTCAGAATAGAGGGGCATCCTTTCAGAATGGAGATTAGGAGGAATTTCTTTATTCAGAGAGTGGTGAACTTGTGGAATTCTTTGCTACAGGTAGCTGTGGAGGCCAAATCTTTATGTATTTAAGGCAGAGGTTGACAGATTCTTGGTTGGTCAGAGCATGAAGGGATGTTGTGGTGGGAGAAGGCAGGAGATTGGGGCTGAGAGGAAAGTTCGATCAGCCATGTTGAAATGGTGGAGCAGACTTGATGGGCCAAGTGGCCTAATCTTATGGCCTTATGTTTTGAATATAATTAATAATATAGAAATATATTATAGATCAGGGGTTCCTAGCCTTTTTTTTAATGCCATGGAGCCTTACCATCAACCGAGAAGTCTGCGGACCCAGGTTGGGAATATTTTTAAATTACCTGAAAACTTATTCAAATTATTAATAGTTCCAAAAATGTCAGGATTAAGTCCTTCTTTGTTGCATTACAATACTTTTTTGTATCATTAGTTAAGTCTATAGAGCAAAATAAATAGAGCTGTTGCCATTATACTCCCCACAGCCAACGTTTATTTCTCAGCTAACATCACTGGTGCAGGGTATTGGATCATGGGACAATCCCTAGTTGACACGTTTTTCGTATCAGTATTTTAGAGAGCTCCCAACAGAGTCAGACCCTGTTTGGTTCACTGTCTACCATACTCATCACTGCAGTGCAAAATTTGCCATGTTCCTTGTCAATGCTTCAGAATGGTTGCATTTCTACATTATCTCACAAATATCTCAATTCTCAAAAATGACCTTGTAGAGTGTGCCTTTTCTCACCTACCTATCACCTCCCCCTGGTACCCCTCCTCCTTCCCTTCCTCCTGTGGTCCACTCTCCTCTCCAATCAGATTCCTTCCCCTTCAGCCCTTTGCCTTTCCAACCCACCTGGCTTCACCCATCAATTTTTAGCTATCCTTCTTCTCCACCCTGCTCCCCCCCAGCATCTCTTCATGCTCTGACCAAGCAAGAATCTATCAACCTCTACCTCGTATACCTAAAGATTTGGCCCCCACAGCTGCCTGTGGCAAAGAATTCCATGGATTCACCACTCTCTGAACAAAGAAATTCCTCCTCATCTCCATTCTAAATGGATGCCCCTCTACTCTGACATCTTCCCCCTCATTTTCCTGTCCTGAAGAAGGGTTTCAGCCTGTAACGTTGACTGTATTTATTTGTGGGTTAACCTGCCATCATGGATCATTAGGAGAAACTGAACCAGGACCCAGCCAGTCTGATTAAACAGGAAAGTCCCAGCAAAGTGTCTGCTGCCAATAAGCAGCTCGACGTTGAGACAGGAGGGAGAGGGTGATTAAAGTGGGCGAGGCAGTGTTCGAGGAGGAGGTGGGTGGTGTTTGCAGAGCAGTCGCACCAGGAGAGGAATCACAACCCAACTGCGAGTGCAGGGTCAGTAGGAACAACACCAACCAGACTCTCCTCACTTCCCGATTCACCACAACACACTCTGATTGCAGAGGATTCCACGGATCTTTTCTGGAGTGAGCTCCTCCCATAAGGGAAGAATATATTAGTTGATACATATGCTACTGTACAGACAGTATTACATGTGAAGATTTTGATGTTAATGATGCCGTATTGAAATACTCAGTCTCTGAGAGTGTGAACTGGTCAGTGCGATGACACTGGATTGTGGAAATCCAAGGAACGATCCGATTGCGTTTTGAGGATATTGGATTGAGAGGAACTATTTCACAGGGAGTCTGGCACGCGGGGTGGGAGCAAAGTCTGAACTAGAAAACAATATCATTTATATCTATATTTTAAAAGTCAGTTCGGGGTAGCACGGCAGAGCATAGCGGTCAGTGCAACCAACACTGTTACACCAGCAGCGACCCGGGCTCAATTTCCACCACTGTTGCTGCCTGTATAGAGTTTGTACCTTCTCCCCGTGAGCACGTGGGTTTCCTCCGGGGGCTCTGGTTTCCTCCCACAGTCCAGAGGCACATGGGTTCGTAGGTTGAGTGGCCACACGGGTGTAATTGGGTGGCGTGGGCTCATTGCACCAGAGGGGCCTGTTACCGTGCTGTGTCTCTAAACAGGTTTAAAATAAGTAATCCATTCTGCACTCTGCTGAGCTCAGACCGACCCCGAGCTCCTCGCCAAACCCACAGGGAAAGGGTTAGGGTCGGTGAGTCGTGGGCATGCTACGTGGGTGTCGGAAACATGGCGGAACTTGCGGGCTGCCCCTCTGCCCCTCGCACAGCCCATCTCTGTGTTGGCTGTTCACACAAATGACGCACGTGTGATCAATAAAGTTAATCTATCCAGCACCGCCCGACAGATACTCGTCCTGTTTTACTTTGACGCTATACAGGCAGACTCAAGATACCGCACAGAGGAATTGGGAATCTGGAGCAGCACACGATCTGCTGGAGGCACTTGAGTGTTCGAGAGGCATCTGTGGTGGAAAGGGATTTTCAGATCGAAACACTGTTCCTTTCCCCTGCTGCTCGACCTGCTGAGTTTCTCCAGTAGACTCTGTCTCTCAAATGTTTGGTTTGTTTATTTATTTATTTACAGCACAGAACAGGCCCTTCTGACCCAACGAACCACACCACGCAGCAACCCACCTGTTTAACCCCAGCCTACTCACAGGACAATTTACAAAGACCAATTCACTGACTAACCGGTACGTCTTTTGAAAGTGGGAGGAAACTAGAGCACAAAGAAAAAAGCCCACACGTACAAACCCTGAACTCTGGAACGCCCCAAGCTGTAATAACATCACACTAACCTCCACACTACTGCGATGCCCCAAAGCGACCGCAGCAGGATTTGAACCTGCGACCCTCTGATCTGAAGTCAGATGCCTTACCTACTTGGCCACATGGCCAATAAGAAACTACAATGACTTATTTACTTTATTGAGATATGGAGTAGGCTGCGTTGCCCAGCAACCCCTGATTTAATCCTAGCCTAATCACAGGACAATTCACAATGACTAATTAACCCACCACAGGTACATCTTTGGACTGTGGGAGGAAACCAGAGCACCCGGAGGAAACCCACACGGTCACGGAGAGAATGTACAAACTCCTTACAGACAGCAGTGAGAATCAGTGGTACTGTAAAACGTACGAACCACTACACTACCGTGCCACTCCAACTAAAATAAATCTGATACTGATTCTTTGCACTGTTGTTATCTGACCTGCTGAGTGTTTCCAGTATTTGCCATTTTATTGGTGAACTTGGTCAAGTTAGCCAGATTTAATGCATTGTGACTTATTAGGCAACACAGGTACCAGGTTGATTAAAGTGTGCAGGTTATTGAGACTGGTTAACATTACTTACCCGCCCATATAATGTCTTTGCACTGCAGTATTTCTCAGATGCCTGGAGCCCGCACGTCGATGAAGCTTGAAGCTTACTTACTGGTCCGATGGTTAGATCTCTGAGTTGGGGATAGCACGCTTGTCTGGAGCAGTGCCCCTGCGCGGATACACAGCTGGCCAATGCTGACAACACAGAAATAACAAATTTACAACACTCCAGCTGTCTGCACGATCACTGTGAGATCTTGCTGTGTAGGCATTTGCTGCCTTGCGATAGTGAGCACACTCAGGGAATTCTCTGTGTCTGTGAAGTACTTTGGGAGATCCAGCAAAGTCGCGTTAAAAAACAAAGCAAATCTTCCCTTCTGTAAAATAGTCATTGTGCCAACTTGAAGCAACAACACCCTTGAATAATACCAGATTTAATAAGAACAAGGGGCAACCTCTTTTACACAGATGGTGCCCCATATTTGAAATGAAGTGCCTGAGGAACTGGTTGGGCCAGGTATAATACTGACTTGCAAAAAACATTTAGACAGGTACATAGAGTCATAGAACAGTACAACACAGAAACAGGCCCTTCGGCCCACTAGTCCATGCCAAACCATTTAAATTGCCTAGTCCCATCGACCTGCCCCATAGCCACCCATACCCCTATCATCCAGGTACCTATCCAAACTTCGCTTAAATATTGAAATCGAGCTCGTATGCATCATTTGCACTGGCAGTTCGTTCCACACACTCACCAACCTTGCAGTGAAGAAACTTCCCCTCATGTTCCCCTTAAACTTTTCACCTTTCACCCTTAACCCATGACCTCTGGTTGTAGTCCCACCCAAGCTCAGTGGAAAAAGCCTGCTTTCATTTAACCTATCTATACCATTCATAATTTTGTATATCTCTATCAAATCTCTCCTCAATTTTCTACTTTCCAAGGAATAAAGTCTTAACCTATTCAATCTTCCCTTATAACTCAGGTCATCCAGTCCCAGCAACATCCTTGTAAATTTTCTCTGTAGTCTTTCAATCTTATTTACATTCTTCCTGTAGTTAGGTGACAAAACTGCACACAATACTCCAAAATAGGCCTTAACAATGTCTTGTACAATTTCAGCGTAACATCCCATCTCCTGTACTCAGTACTTTGATTTATGAAGACCAATGTGCCAAAAGCTTTCTTTATGATCCTATCTACCTGTGTCACCACTTTCAATTAATTATGGATCTGTATTTCCAGATCTCTTTGTTCTATGACACTCCTCAGTGCCCTACCGTTCACTGTGTAAGTCCTACCCTGGTTGGTCCTACCAAAGTGCAAAGTGTAAGAAGATTACTGCCCATTGCTGACGGGATGGGTCATTGTTTTCTCATCAGTATCACAGCCACCTGCCCCATCCTTGGCCGGTCCTTTCTACCTTTGCCTTTCTACTGAGTTTCTCCTCGATATGAAACTTCTACTATTCTTGTTCAAATTCAGATTCCTCTTTATGATGGAGAATGCCTGAGATCTCAAACATCTTCTCACCACTCTTTGCTATATTTGCAGTTTAGGAGGAACATTAATGGTCAGGTGTGGGACCTAGTGGGAGATTCAGTTGATGGATGTCGGTGATAGTTTCAAAGCACCAGTACTTCAGGTAAGATGTAAGTACGTTCAGAATCAGAATCAGATTCAGGTTTAATATCACCGGCATGTATTGTGAAATTTACTAATTTTGTGGCAGCAGTTCAATGCAATACATGATAAATATAGAAAAAAAACTGAATTTAGTGTAAGTACATGTGTACATTAAATAGTTAAATTAATAAGCAGTACAAAAACAGGAATAAAAAAAAGTGGTGAGGTAGTGCTTATGGGTTCAATGTCCATTCAGAAATCAGATGGCAGAGAGGAAGAAATTGTTCCTGAATCACTGATGGTGTGCCTTCAGGTTCCTGAACCACCTTCCTGATGGTAACAATGAGAACAGGGCATGACCTGGGCAGGGGGGTCCTGAATAATGGACGCCACCTTTCTGAAGCTATAATGGGACTGACTAATTTTACAACTCTCTTCAAACCAACACATTTGTCAAACTCATTCACTCACAAGTTCCTGAGACATCTTCATTTACAAGTTGAAGCATAATAAAGGCTTTCAAGAAATAGAATCACAACAGAACAACATATTTAATAACCGGTCTACCTGATGCTCAGCGCTTGAACTTTTAAACTCACCCAGGCTCAGGATCAGCAGCAGCATCTTCACACTCAAAGGCAGCTTCTTATTGTTCTTTGACTTCTTAAAAGTATACGCCCTGCAAAAAGAAAAACACAAAACTATCAATATTTTTAAAGAAACATTCGGACGTTATTCAAACATTTGGAGAACCATCTGCCAATACAGAATTACTTTAAAACTAAAGTCAACTTTTGCAACTGAAATCAAAACACAGTCATGTCAGAACGTATGTTCGTGGTTTCCAGTACTGAGCAATCCCATGCTCTTGAACGTTTCCAGATCATTGTAATTTTTCAATCCAATAAGATAATTCAAGTAAACAGCATTTTGAAATCCATAAATTGGATTTTCCATAATTTATTGGGAAGTGTTTATTCAGAAAAAACATCTCCCATTAATCCGGAAAGTCTGACTGCTACATTACCGATGGTAAACTCTCCTGTCCCAGTGGTTGCCTGTCTTGTGATGTGATCCCACCTGGCGCAGCCCCGTCTCTGCCTCGACATGTGTGAGCTTCTGTTTTTAACTGACACTCCTGTCTGGGAGTGTCTCAGGTGAACTGAGTCCGCCGGTGATGAAGGAATGTCTCAGGATTATTCACGCACACGCCCTGTGTTATCCTTGCCCTTGGGTCTAACACTTAAACATTGAGCAGATCTCTCCGGTCTTTCCAAAAAATAACTAAATCACGCGTTCCTTTCCTTTTGTAAGAAAGATGATTAAAACGCTCTAGTATGTTTCGTTGCGTTCATTTTTAAAAAATTTAGCACTAATATTTTCAAGAACTTTTTACAGTTTATATTTCAGCATTACTATTTCAGTCTTTTGTACATTGGCTGTCAGGCTATATATAGAGATTTTTCTAACTTTTTTACTTCTCTCCAAATGCCTGCAAGAAAATCCCGCCTGGTACGGGGGTGGGGAGAAACATTGCACAGGATCGAAATAAGGGGCAGAGAGTTGTAAACTCAGTCAGCTCCATCGTGGTATCCAGAACATCTTCAAGGGGCGATGCCTCAGAAAGGTGGGGACCATCACTCGGGACCCCCACCACCCAGGACACCACACCGCTCTTCTCAACAGGAAGGAGGTACAGAAGCTCGAAGGCACGCACTCAGCGATTTAGGAGCAGCTTCTTCCCCTCTGCTATCAGATTTCTGAATGGACATTGAACCCGTGAACACTTCCTCTCTACCTTCTTTATTTCTATTTTTGCACTGCTTATTTAGTTTGACTGTTTGATAATTCCCATATTTGCATGCATTGCAATGTACTGCTGCCGCAGCGCTAACAAATTTCACCACATATGTCGGTGATATTAAATCTGATTCTGAAGAAAATGAATTGAAGGTAGCATATTTTTAATTTTTTTTATTAAGTGCAATCGTGAGCAACAGCCAGATCAGAAATGCTGATCAAGTCAACTAGTTCTCAAAGAGAACTTCCGATAGGCCAATCAAATGGTTCACTGCGGCTCAGCGATAGAACACAAAAAAAAATCACACGTACAATTAAGAAACATTTAAAAAAAAGTAGAAATGCCGGAGTCATGATGATCACGATGAAGTCTGCTGGAGAGAGACATTTATACACATGTTGTCCTCCATAATTCAAAGAGATTGAAGGATAAGGCTGCAGGGTGACAAAACGTGACAGGAGCACTTGGAACTAAAAACTAATCCCTACCGGGAGAAAACAGCACCTGTTCTTTCCGCACTGTTCTCCAGCAGTTTAAGGACTAGGTCCAGCCATGTATATGGTAACATGTACGTATTTTGATAATAAATTTACTTTGAACTTTGACTCCAAGCAGTGCTCGGGGAACTTTCAAGCAAAGGGCTTTGATCAAATGTTTGATTTAACACAAGATGGGTGTTTCACGGCCGGGGTGACGAAGAAACGTCTCTGTGAGATGTAGAGTACCCAGCAGAACGCCGAGGATAGGGCAGCCTGCTGAGCGGTGTTGGAGATCAGAATATTCACGTCAAGGTTGTGACCGGGGCTGCTGGGCCCGTGTTTAAAGTGGAACACGTTTTGGTGATTGTGTGTTGAGGAATAACAGGGCTCTCTGTTCCGGGAATGGCGGGCCTTTAACAACCGAACCACACGCCTCAGCTCCAAGTACAACAGATGACACACCTCAGGCGGGGCTCCGACAGCTGGTGTAGACGGGAAACTGTGTCGAGATTTAACCTGAGCGGTAGGAAAATTCTCGCAGAGAAAGCAGGGACAGAAGCTAGATAGAAGATTCGTATAACATAACGCTAATATTGATATACATACATCAACGTGTGTCTGCAACAGAGACAGAGAGACTGGAAAGAGGAGAGAGATGAGAAGACTGCATTTTCCAACCATCTACCACCCTCTGTAAAAAATCTGTCCCTCACACCTCCTGTGAAAATATGCCCTCTCTCCATGTTTACCCATAGTAGTCCCAGCATGAAAATACACACACACTTCAAACTATGGTCTGGTCCTATCTATTACTTTCCTCCTGTCTGTTTTTATTGACCCTGACATCTACCTTTTTTCTCCGTCCCTCCAGCTTTCCAACCTGGTGCTCTGGTCCCCATTTCCCCTGCCTAACTAATTTAAACACTCCCGAGTAGCACCAGTGATCCTCACATCCGGGATATTGGTTCTCCTCCAGTTTAGGTGCAAGCTGTCCCTCTTGTACAGGCCATCCCTTCCCCAGAAAAGGTTCCAATTATATCCAAGAACCTGAAACCATGTCCCCTGCACCAGTTCATCAGCCACTGGTTTATCTATACTATTATCCTATTCCTGCCCTGACTAGTTCATGGTACTGGGAGTAATCCAGAGATGACTACCTCAGAGGTCCTGCTCTTCAGCCTCTTTCCTAACTCCCTAAGGGACCTCTTCTCCTTTCTACCTACAGTATGTTATTGGTGCCAACGCGCAACACGGCCGCTGGCTGCTCTGAAACCCCCTTGACCTGGGAGGCAACACACCATCCTGGCATCTCTTCCACCGTCACAGAAAGATGAGAGAAAAAGAGAGTGGTGGGGGAAAGAGAGAGTGATGAGAAAAACAGAGAAAGAGTCTCTTATATATGCCTAATGAAAGGGTGCAGAGGAGATTTACAAGGATGTTGCCTGGATTGGGGAGCATGCCTTATGAGAATAGGTTGAGTGAACCTGGCCTTTTCCCTTGGAGTGATGGAGGATGAGAGGTGACCCGATAGAGGTGTGTAAGATGATGAGAGGCATTGATTGTGTGGATAGCCAGAGGCTTTCTCCCAGGGCTGAGATGGCGTGTTGTGTCCTTGAGCAAGGCACTTAATCACACATTGCTCTGCGACGACACTGGTGCCAAGCTGTATGGGTCCTAATGCCCTTCCCTTGGACAACATTGGTGTCATGGAGAGGGGAGACTCGCAACATGGGCAACTGCTGGTCTTCCATACAACCTTGCCCAGGCCTGCGCCCTGGAGAGTGAAGACTTTCCAGGTGCAGATCCATGGTCTCGCAAGACTAATGGATGCCTTAATTTGATTTATTATTTCAAAGGGATTCTTACCATGCATGGGCAGATGGGATTAGCATAGATAGGCATGATGGTTGGTAAGGATGTGGTTGTCCAAGGGGCCTGTTTCTGTGCTGTTCCACTTGATGTGAGTCCCTCATCAATAGTCTTCGTCACTGGGATTTCCAAGAATGTGGGACCAAACCTTACCGGAAGTAATGATGGGTTTTCAGATGAAAATGGATCTTAATCAGTTATGGAAGTGGGTGAGGAATGGGAAATGGATTTCAATACAGATAATTGTGAGATGACAATCCTGGAAAGTCAAACTAGTATAGGATTAGTACGATGAACAAATCGTGAATGGAACAGAAGGGCCTAGGGATACAAGTACAAAGTTTGTTTAAAACCATCTTGCAGGTAGACAGAGTGGTAACAATGGTGTTCACTGGCCTTCATCAGTCCAAGCGTTAGGTACAAAAGTTGAGAGGTTAGGTTGCAGTTGTATAAACTGTTGGTGAGGCCGCACTTGGAGTACAGTTTTGGTTGCCAGGTTGTAGGAAAGATGTGTTTAAACTGGAAAAGAGTTCAGAAAAGATTAATGAGGATGTTACCAGGACTAGAGAGCCTGAGTTTTAGGAAGAGATTGGCCAGGTCAGGAGGTTACTCCTTAGAATGTAGAAAAATGAGAAGCGACCTTATAGAAAGGTTTAAAGTTATGAGAGGCAGGGATAAGTTTGATGGTAACAGTATTTTCTCTAGGGTAGGGAGTCCAAAACTAGGTGGGGGGGGGCCATGGATTTAGGCTGAGAGGTGAAAGGTTGAAAAGGGACCTGAAGAACAGCATCTCACCCAGAGGAAGGTGAGTATTTGGAATGAGCTGCCAGGGGAAGTGGCTGATCAGGTGCAATAGTATCATTTAAGAAGCACTTGGGCCAGGGCTTGGAGAGATATGGACTGGACGCGGGAAATTGGCACCACGGTCAGCAGGATCTGGTTGAGGGGGAGGAATAGGCCTAGTTTTGCTGCTGTTGTTTTGTTACTTGTTGCATTCTGCATTGTTCTGCTGAGCATTGTGGGTATGCTATGTTGGTGCCAAATGTGTAGCACACTTGTGGGCTGCCCCCAGTGTGTCCTTAGGATACGGTAGTTGTTAACGCTAACGATGCATCTCGCTGTTTGTTTTGACGTACGTGTGATAAATAAGTCCAAATCTGAATCATTTTGATCATTTTATGGGATCGTGATTTACTGCTGATCACATTCTGATTAATCTGTCCAGACAAGCTCCCCGGATGTGGGTCAGGTTAATGATTATCTCATAAGTAAACACACTGCCACCCTCCCCTCCCTGTTCAATGAGGCAATAGACAGGTGTTAAAACCTGTCTGGGAAAAGTTACCACAAAAACCTGAAAGCATACTTGTAAGATATGGTTATCTGCTTGTTAGAAAAATGGATTTCATCTGGCATAATACATCCATTTAGATCAGGATAAATCCGGTGAAAGTGAGCAGACAGAGAGGAAGAGAAATGGAAGATGCAGGGGTGAGCTGCAGCTACATGTGAGCCAACTTAGGGTCGGTCCAGAGAGAGGGAGGATCAGACTGAACACACAATACGGGGAGGTAGAATTTACCTTCATGACATATTCCCTGTCTCACTCACTAACTCTACTCCTGTTTTCCTTAAGCAGCTCTCCACAATAGCCTGAAACGTCGACACTACTTCATCCCAACGGCTCTACCTTGTTATGAGCTTGAGGAGATTTAGTACATCACCGAAGACACTTGCTAATTTCTCTAGTTGTACGATGGAGGGAAATCTCCCTGGCTGCAACACGGCCTGGCGTGGAGGCGCCAATGTGCAGGATCGAAAGGGGCTGCAGAGGACAGTGGGCTCTGCTGGCTCCACCATGGGTACAAGCCTCTCTCTTGCAAAGGACGTCTTCAAATGGCGATCCCTCAAGAAGCCATCACTAATCACACACTCAAAGTTTCTGAGCAGCTCCACCATCAGATTTCTGAATGGTCCATGAATGTGACCATGAATGGGTGTCAGAGTGGAGATATGTCTCGATGAAAGGAGGTGTAAGGCTCTCCTTTCCTTTCGCTAGCCTGCAGGTCCTCCTTGGGTGAGATGTAGCACCCGCTTAGCCCCCCCGATCAGGGTCACGTGAAGCCATGGAGCAGGTGGTGGATGGTGGTGTGAGCATCACAAGTCCTGGCTATGTGACCACTGACCCTAGATGGACAATCTCTGAGGAGTATTGATAATGGCTGGGCTCACCCGTCTTGTAAAGACACTGCCCAGAGGATGGTAATGGCAAACTACTTCTATAGAAAAATGGCGAGAACAATCACAATTGCCTATGTCATACAAAAGGCACATGATGATGATATTGTAACATAGTAATGTTTTTATTATGTCTTGCACTGTACTGCTGCTGCAAAACAACAAAGTTTACAACATGTCAGTGATAATAAACCTGAATCTGATTCAAATTCCTTGGCAACTCTGGTTTGTAACTTTGCTTCCCCCAGGGCTGGTAATTCTTCAATATTCAGTTTTGCCAGGACCTGTAGATGAAATGGTGCAGTTGAACTTTACCACCAGCTGACTGAGGCCAGACTGACAGACACAGCTACCTCACCGATGAGTCAGTGTTGAAAATCCAGTCATGTAAGCATGAGTCACCCTAAACTCTGCCATGGACGGTCCCAAGCCCAGCTGCCAAGGAGGAGGGATGGGCATGGGGCTACCAACACCATCCTGTAAAAACCCAGTGCTGCAGAAATGCCAACAGGAGCTCCCGAGGCCTCGTCCCTCAGTTAGGAAGGACCTTTGCCTAGAAGATGTGAAATGGGCCACACCTGGGACAATTTGGAAGACTGGCCCAGAACAGAGGTCTCTGGTGAGCTGCCGTCAGCGGCCTGTGCCCCAGCAGGGGCGATGGGCTGAAGACGGACAGATCATCCCAACATGAATGAACACTTTTCATGTTTGTGCATAACGTGCACGGTGAGGATGTTCTCTTCTGATGTATTCTGGATTTCTAGCATCTCTTGTGTTTACCATCTTCTCCGTTGTTTCTCACAACATCTGAGGATACACCTAGTCACGCCCAGGGGATTCATCCACCTTAATAAACACAAGAGGTTGTGTAGGTGCTGGAAATCCAGAGCAACACGCACAAAACACAGGTCAGGCAACATCTACAGAGAGGACTAAATAGTCAATGTTTTGTGCTGAGTCCCTCAGTCCTGACGCAATTTTTGTGTGAGTGTTGTTAATGCATTTCAAGATCACCGACAGCAATTCTTTCATAATTTTTATTTATTTGTTTTAGAGATAGAGTACAGAACAAGTCCTTCTGGCCCAATGAGCCATACCACCCAGCAACCCACCTATTTACCTATATCCTAATCACAGGACATCTCCAAGAGGACCACAAACTCGTCGTAGGGTTTGGAAGCTTGCATGCCTCAGTGACCCAGTGAGCTATGTTGGCTGGAGTCAGGTCTTTATGCTTTGGCTGTTGGTAGGGTCATCCATACCAAACAGGTCAAAGGGTAGAGGACAGACTAAGAGTGGTCAACTGGTCCTCCAGGTTTGGGGGGTGGCGTGGTTCAGCTCAGGGCTAACAACCCTGACTGGTCAAACAAAATTGTTATGGAAACGGCAATGAAGGACTCTTCTATATCTGAGTGCGGTGATCTTTCAGAGTCTCCACCCGGGACTTGTATGACCGACAGTGAAAACCGAGAGGAAGCAACAGCCATGATGAAGGAAGCCCTGAACACCACCAGAGTTGGAGGACCTTCATTGCTGCCCTAAACGCCAGCAGTGTAATCGGCAGTAACAATCATAATCACAGGACAATTTACCATGACCAATTAGCCTACTAACAGTGGGAGGAAACCAGAGCACCTGGAGGAAACACAAATATTCTTGGGGAGGAATGTACAAACTCCTTACAGAGGGCGCCGGAATTGAACCCCGAACTCTGGGATGCTCCCAGCTGTAATAGCAAGGCCCTAACCGCTACACTACTGTGCCAATACTGTCTGATACGTAAATAGATGTAATGTGAGTTTTGGTATTAATCAGAGTTATATCCAGTAACCCAGAAAAATCTACCAAGTCCACGCTGCCCGATTACACCCGTGTGACAAATTAACCAGCTAACCCGTACGCCTTTGGACTGTAGGAGGAAATGAGAACACTGGAGGAAACCCACATGGTGAAGGGGAGAACATACAAACTCCTTAGAACCTGTGTCAGAATCGAACCCCTGTTGACATGCTTCAGGAGAGACTGTTCCCTTCCCCTCAATTCACACAACATCACAACCTCACCCATTCCCTGCAGCTCCACACATTGATTACCTTAAGGGAATCTACTCTCTTCCCAGAAATCCTTCTGCGCTTAGTGTACTACAGAATCCTTTAGGTTTTAGTATGCTTTGTTATCTTATCTGCCCAGAATATTTAATTATCCCCTGCTTCCTCCTAATTTACTTTTTAAAAGTACCCCTACATCTGGCAGGATAGCATCGTGGTTAGCACAACGCTTTAGAGTACAGGCGACCCACGTTCAATTCCCGCAGCTGCCTGTAAGGAGTTTGTACTTTCTCCTGTGTGGGTTTCCTCCTGCTGCTTTGGTTTCCTCCCACAGTCCAAAGATGTGCCAGTTGGTAGGTCAATTGGATATTATAAATTATCCCTTGAATATGCTAGGATTAAACTGGGGCTGGATCACTGGGTGGTGTGGTTCGAAAGCCAGGAAGGGCCTAGTTTGCATTGTATCTCTATAGTTAAATAAATAAATCCCTCACGTAGAGGAGGAAGCCTGCTACCCCAGGGACGGTTGATCCCAGCAGCCTCCACCTGACATATGACTCCTCCATTTCGCTGGCCAGACTCTGAGCATTGCCTGTCAACCAAAGTGCAGTGAGCTAGTTGGACAGACTGTACACTCAGTGCCACAATACAAGTACACCTGTACACCTGCCTGTCAATGCAAGTATCTAATCAGCCAATCACCTGGCAGCAACTCAATGCATTAAAAGCATGCAGACATGATCGAGAGGAGCAGTTGTGGTTCAGACCAAACATCAGAGTGGGGAGGAAATGTGATCTGAGCGACTTTGACCCTGGAATGATTGTTGGCACCAGACAGGGTGGTTTGAGTATCTCAGAAACTGCTGACCTCCTGAGATTTTCATGCACACATGTAGAGTTTACAGAGAATGGTCTGAAAAACAAAAAAAATCCAGTGAGTGGTAGTTCTCTGGATGAAAATGTCTTGTTAATGAGAGAGGTCAGAGGAGTGTGGCCAGACTGGTTCAAACTGACAAATAACCATATTTGGCATGCAGAAGAGCACCTCCGAACGCACAACATTTTGAACCTTGAAGTGGATGGGCTACAACAGCACTGAGTGTGTCATGAACATACACTCAGTGGCCATTTTATCAGGTACAGAAGGTACCTAATAAAATAGCACAAACAAAACGCTGGAGGAACTCGGCAGGCCAGGCAGCACCCATGGACAAGTGTAAACAGTCGACGCCTCAGGCCAAGACCCTTCATCAGGACTCCAAGCCGAGAAGCCTCAAAACGGATCTGGAAGCCATGTGGCATAAGATGGCGGCAAAGGCAAGTTCCCAGGAAGGATGCATGGCCATGGTAGTGTGACCGTGGCTGAGGGAGCACGTGGTCAAAGAGTCAGCGAGCAGCAGAGATCAGAGAGAGGGAGCAATGAGACAGGGTCTCACTGAACTCCCGTCGAAGGGAAGATTTAAATTTCTCCAGGGCGGGCATCCTTCGAAGAGTTTGCAGTCGTCGTGGTATCACAAAGATGAGAAGGTCTGCCACTGGCTGTACATTCACCCAGTGTACACTTTGGATAAAAGCACATATCACTTACGGGAATTGGGTTTGGTAACATAAATACAAGCTTCAAGTTGCTTAATTTTCTTTGTGATTGGTCACTCTGACTCAAAATAGTTTACAAATGAGGAAAGTAGGTGAAAGGTGAGTGGGGTCAGAGTACCTACATATTGGTTAGAATGGCTTGGGATTGACAAAGATAAGATCGTTCTGGAATCGTAAACAACCCGTGGAAGATAACAGAACCTGCAGAAATCACCGGGGATCCAGCCTTCCTGTTTCAAATGAGAAAGTATGGTGCTGGGCAAATTGAAATCAAAGTATCACTAATGTATTTGTGTGAGAGTTGAAGTTTGTCATGATTCAAATTACAATTCAAATGGTGTCATTCAAACTTACTTCCTCTATCCTTATTTATGCAAGAACAGGCAAGTTACTTTTCTGAATGTTGTTGTTCCTCTCTGTGCCTTGTGGTGCATCAGACAGCAGCTTTGCTGTTTTAGCATTTTTGTCTGTTTTTTGTTTACAAGGCTAAGGTGCTAGCTGAATACTCAACCTAGCACTGATGGAAAGCAGGCAAGGAGTGTAGCCGGGACAATGGGCCTTGAAGTGTGGAGTGGATGCCACAACATCACAGGCCAACTTTTTTCTGAATGTGTTTGTTCCCTTACATCCAATAACTCAGGACAGGGATACACTGTCATGGGAGTTCCAAGAAACTTATTATCAAAGTGTGGATATGTCACCATACACTACCCTGAGATTCCATTTCTTGCGGGCATTCACAATAGAGATACGTCTGCACCAAAGGAGGTGTAAGGTGCTCCTTCCCTCCATGAGCCTGCAGGTCACCCTTTGGCAAGATGTACCACCCACCACCCCCTCCGATCAGGGTCACATGAAGCCACGGGAGCAGGTGATGGATGGTTGTTTGAGCAGCTGGTGCAGATCACAAGTCCTGGTTATGTGACCACTGACACCAGGCAGACAATCTCTGAAGAGTATTGATAACGGCTGGGGTCACCCATCTTGTAAAGACACTGCCCAGGGGAAGACAATGGCAAACCACTTCTGTAGAAACATTTGCCAAGAACAATCATGGTCATGAAAAGACCATGATTGCCCACGTCATACAACAGGGAACATAATGATGATGATTCACAGCAGTACAGAGAAATACAATGGAATCAATGAAAAACTGCACACAAAGGCAGACAAACAGACTGAGATTGAGCAGAATGTCAATTGATCAGTAGGGTGGACAGTGGTAGGGGTACATTCTGCCTTGTCTTGCCCACGTGAAGTGTCAAATCCCCAGATGAGCACACTGGTGACTTGCATTCCTGCAAGGCCTGACTCTCCAGCTTTTTAAAGATTAGCTTTATTTACCACAAGTACATCGCAACATGCAGCGCTACTCATCGTTCTGCGTCAATGACCAACACAATCCAAGAATGTGTTAGGGACTAACCACAACTGTCGCCATGTTTCCTGCGCCAACTTAGCATGCCCACAGCTCATGAACCCTAATCCGTACGTCTTTGGACTGTGGGAGGAACATGGAACACCCGGAGGAAATCCACACAGTCACGGGGAGAGTCTACAGACTCCTTATAGTCAGCAGCAGGAATTGAACTTTGATTGCTGGTGCTGTAAGGTGTTATAAGAACATAAGTCCATCAGACATAGGAGTAGAATTAGGCCACTTGATCCATCAAGTCTGCTCCACCATTCCATCATGGCTGATTTATTATCCCACTCAACCCCATTCTTCTGCCTTCTCCCCGTAACCTTTGACACCCTGACTAATCAAGAACCTATCAACTTCTGCTTTAAATACATCCAATGACTTGGCCTCTACAGCTGCCTGTGGCAATGAAGTCCACAGATTCACCACCCTCCAGCTGAAGGAATTCTTTCTCATCTCTGTCCTAAATGGGTGTCACTATATTCTGAGGCTGTGCCCTCTGGTCCTAGACTTCCTCACTAAAGGAAACACCCTCTCCACATCCACTCTATCTAGGTCTTTCAATCTTCAACAGATTTCAATGATATCCCCTTCATTCTTCTAAACTCCAGTAAGTACAGGTCTAGAGCCATCAAACATTCTTCATACATTAACCCTTTCATTCTTTGAATCATTCTCATGAACCTCCTTTGGTCCCTGCCCAATGCCGCCACATCTTTTCTTAGGTGAGGTACGAAAACTGCACACAATATTGCAAGTGCAGTCTGACCAATGCAAACTTGGCCAAAGAGCCACCAATTCTGTCATTAAAATCAATGACATATAATATGAAAAGAAATGGTCCCAATACCAGTCCCTGATGTACAGCACCAATCATCAGCAGCCAATCAGTAAATGCCCCTTTTA
This sequence comes from Mobula birostris, assembly GCF_030028105.1. NCBI lineage: Eukaryota > Metazoa > Chordata > Chondrichthyes > Myliobatiformes > Myliobatidae > Mobula > Mobula birostris. Next base: position 94,465,939 of record NC_092383.1, on the reverse strand, counting down.
TTCCATCTCTTTGCCCCTGTCCGTAAGCCAATCTTCTATCCGTTGGTAACCTTCCTGTAACACCATTGACTCTAATCTTGTTAAGCTGGCCCACTTACAGAACCTTGTCAAAGGCCATCTGAAAATGCAAGTAAACAACATCCACTGACTCTCCTTTGTCTAGTCTACTTGTTATTTCATCAGAGAACTGTTAATTCCCCTTAAGGAAACATTGCTGACTTTGGGCTACTTTATCATGTGCCTCCAAGTACCTTGAAATCCCATCCTTAATAATGGACTCCAACGTCTTTCCAACCATTGAAGTCAGGCCTGGTGGCCTATAATTTCCTTTCTTCTGCCTTTTTCCCTTCTTGAAGAGTGGAATGAAAATTGCAATTTTCCAGTCCTCCTGAACCATCCCAGAATCTACTGATTCTTGAGAGATAATGACTAATGTCTCCACAGTCTCTTCAGCTACCTCTTTCAATATCTTGGGGTGTAGTTCATCTGCTTCAGGTGACTCATTCACCAGAACTTCAGACCTTTCAGCTTCCCAAGCATCTTCCCCTTAGTAATAGCAACTACACTCACTTCTGCCCCATGACACTCTCGAATTTCGGGTATACTTATGGTGTCTTCCACAGTGAAGACTGACTCAAAATACTTTTTATGTTCTCCTGCCATTTGTTTGTCCCCTGTTACTACATCATTTTCTAGTGGTCCAATATCTACTCGTGCCTCTCTTTTGCTATTTATATATTAGAAAAAAGACTTTTGGTATCCTCTTTGGCTAGCTTACCTTCAGATTTCATCTTTTCTCTCTTCATGTTTTTTTTCAGTTACCTCTGTTGGTTTTTAAAAGCTTTCCAATCCTCTAACTTCCCACTAATTTTTGCTGTATTATATGCTGTCTTTTACTTTTATGCTGTCTTTATCTTCAGTTATCAGCCATGGTTGCCTCATCTTGCCTTCCGAATACTTCTTCAACTTTGGTATGTATTCAAATCCAAATGTGCCTTCCAAATTACACCTAGAATCTCCGGCCATTGCTGTTCTGCCATCATCCCTGCTAGTGTTCCCTTCCAATCAACATTGGGCAGCTCCTCCCTCATGCTTCTGTAATTCCCTTCACTCCAATGTAATATACCGATACATCTGACCTTACCTTCTACCTCTCAAACTCCAGGGTGAATTCTATCATATTATAATCACTGTCTCCTAAGTATTCCCTTACCTTAAACTCCCTAATCAAATCTGATTCATTACACAACACCCAATGCAGAATTGCCTTTCCCCTAGTCACAAGTTGCTCTAAAAAGCCATTCTACAAATTCCCTCTCCTGGGATCCCGAACCAACCCGATTTTCTCAATCTACTTGCATATTGAAATCCCCCATGAGTATCGCAACATTGTATTGCCCTTTTTACATACCCTTTCTATTTTCTATTGTAATTCGTATCTCACATTCTGGCTACCTATTTGGAGATCTGCATATAACTCCCATTAGGGTTTTTTTACCCTTGCAGTTTATTAACCCTACCCACAAGATTTCACCTCTTTCTAAGGATTTGATTTTTATCAGCAGAGCCATCCCACTCCCTCTGTCTACCTACCTGTCTTTTCAATACAAGGTGTATCCTATTTACACTCAAAGGCCCCTTTATTAAATACACCTGTATATGTGCTTGTTAATGTTGATCTCCTGGGAATTTTACACACCACAGCTTCTAGAATTCACAGGGAATGGTGCAAAAAATTAAAAAAAAATATCCAGTGCAAAAATGTCCTGTCAGTGAGATCAGTCAGAGGCGAACGGCCAGATTGGTTCAAGCTGACACGCGTTACAACAGTGGTGTGCAGCAGAGCATCTCTGAATGCATGACATATTAAACCTTGACATGAATCGGCTACAGCAGCGAAAAACCACAAACACACACTCAGGAGCCAACTTATTAAACACAGGAGGTAACTAATAAAGTGACCTCTGAATGTGGGTGTATATATATGAACAAGCAACACACATCAAAGTTGCTGGTGAACGCAGCAGGCCAGGCAGCATCTCTAGGAAGAGGTGCAGTCGACGTTTCAGGCCGAGACCCTTCGTCAGGACTAACTGAAGGAAGAGTGAGTAAGGGATTTGAGAGTGGGAGGGGGAGATCCTCCTGTCTTCTCCTATCATTTTGGATCTCCCCCTCCCCCTCCAACTTTCAAATCCCTTACTCACTCTTCCTTCAGTTAGTCCTGACGAAGGGTCTCGGCCTGAAACGTCGACTGCACCTCTTCCTACAGATGCTGCCTGGCCTGCTGCGTTCACCAGCAACTTTGATGTGTGTTGCTTGAATTTCCAGCATCTGCAGAATTCCTGTTGTTTGCGTATATATATGAAACAAGTATTGCAAAGAGACCTGCATTTATTTGGTATTTTGATAAATGATTCTGGATTTAAGGTGCAAAAGCAGTTAAGATGCCTTTAACTCAGACCTGGGACGCTCACGGTGACATTGCGTTATTTGGCACCTTACTGAGAGGGACACTGGACCATTTCTCTGTTAGGTGATAAAGTTGAGATCTATTTTCAGATGAGAACCACAGATCAAGCTTTTCCAAACAGGTTGCTTGTTTTGATGTTACTTGTCCCACTTGAAGTGACCTTTCTCCTCAAACTTTGTGATGTGGCGCTGTGGGGAGGGAGAGGATCATCCTCAATAATGACCGCCAAGTCAGTGCATGTTTCCGGTATCACACTCCTGCTGGTGGGAGCTTTCTGTTTCCAGGTTTGTGACTGTATTCCCAAGATCACAACAAGGTTACAGAACCTCACCCTTCAGCCCAACTAGTCTGTGCTTGCATTTATATTCCACGTCAGTCTCCTCCCTTCTTTCCTCACAACTAGATCCATTGGTCCCTTATTCCCTTCATGCTCATACCTTTGAACGATAGAACATTACAGCACAGTACAGGCCATTCGGCCCTTGATTTTGTGCCGACCGTTTAACCTACTCAAAGATCAATCTAACCCCTCCCTCCCACATAGCCCTCCATTTTTCTATCATCCATGTGCCTATCTAAGAGTTTCGTAAATGCCGCTAACCTATCTACATTTACTACCACTTCCGGCAGAGTGTTCCACGCACCCACCACTCTCAGCGTAAAAAACCTGCCTCTCACCTCCCCCATCCCCATATACTTTCCTCCAATCACCTTAAAGTTATGCCTGGGAAGGAGGTTTCTGGCTATCCACTCGCTCTAATCTTATCATCTTGTACACCTCTATCAAGTCACCTCTCATCCTTCTTCGCTTCAAAGAGAAAAGCCCCAGCTCATAAGACAAAGTTTTTTTTTGAATGTTTATCCAGTCTCGTCTTAAAGACATCAACACCATTCAGCTCAACCACTCTCTGGCAGACAGAGTGCCACACTCTTGGGTAAAGACCTCTCTTGTCAGTTCTCTGTTCTAAGCAACATTCCCTCTTAGTTTTTTTCTACAACTGCGCGGCCAACCGTTGCTCGGAGCAGGAAATTTTTACATGGCCTGAAAACTGTGCAACACTTTAATTATTTATTGTTCAATATGTATACTATGAATATTTAGAATGAAATTTGAAAGATCACATACAACAAAGGAAATCTTTCATGTTTTGTAAACTTTTTCTAGCTGCGTTCAATTCCAGCTGTGCGGCAACAAAGGAGCATTTCAGTCACTGCACAGCAGTGCACCCGCATAGCTTAGAGAGAACAATGACTCTAACACAAAGCCATGAGATCACACATACCCACATGGTAGACAGGTGTTTGAATTAGCGTCCACACTGAAAGCCGGACTTTTTGTACTTTTCAAACCCATTTTGATTGCAGAGACAGTAGCGCTGCACGTTTAGAGATAACAGACTGAAATCCTGTTTCACCATGAAGAGTGGAAAAGATTTACAAATGATTGATTTTGGTGCATTGCAAAGTTGTAATTAGCTGTGAAATGATCAGCTGATATTCCCCTATCCCATAGTTTACAGAGCCCACTTCATCTACTTTCCACACCTCTCCTCTGTACTGGTCAGAGCAAGAACTGAGTTCTTCTTGTCCTCACCTTACTGGGTGTCAGAATCTCTGAGGATCTATCCTGGGCCCAACATACTGAGTCAATTACAAAGAAGGCACGACAGTGGCTATATTTCTTTATGAGTTTGAGAAGACTTGGCATGTCACCAAAGACACTCACAAAGTTCTACAGATGTAATGTGGAGAGCATTCTAACTAGTTGCATCACCGACTGGTATGGAGATGCCACTGCACAGAATCAGAAAAAGTTGCAAATTCAGCCACCTCCATCATGGGCACTCGCCTCCCCAGCATCGAGGACATCTTCAAAAGGCGATTCCTCAAAAGGGCAGCATCTGTCTTTAAGGACCCCCAACACCCAGGACGTGCCCTCTTCTCATTGCTACCATCAGGGAGGAGGTACAGGAGCCCAAAGACACACACTCAATGTTTTAAGAGCAGCTTCTTCTCCACTGTCATCAGATTCCTGAATGGACAATGAACCCATGAACACTACGTTATTTCGTCTTTCTTTTTTCTTGCACTCTTTTTGCACAACTTACTGGACTTTATATATATATATTTCTTACTGTAATTTATAGTTTTGTTATTATTATATATCGCAATGTACTGCTGCCACAAACCAACAAGTTTCACAACATATGCTGGTGATATTAAACCTGATCCTGACCAAGTCTTCATTCAAAGGACCA